>NC_071570.1:11683769-12002963 GCF_026979565.1 Vidua chalybeata | reverse complement strand
CTAAGTAGTTAACATACAAACTATGTAGAATACTGTTTTACTATACTATTTAAATATAGTAACCATGTAGTTAACACCGATGGGGGTATCTTATAGGTGGGAAGGTGATTTTATCTAAAACAAAGCCTGAAAAAAGGTAGGTTTCACTTGCTCACTGTCACACAGAATAGGTATGATGTCCAAGAAGTCTGTCCAACAGTCTGGCACCATGATATTTCTGTCCAGACATTAGGCTGTGGGTTGGTTTCCATGACATAAAGGGTGTGCTTCAAGTCCTGACATCTCCTGAGTTCTTAGCTTATAGGTTGCGTTTTTGGAGATAACAGTGTTTTCGTTATTTTCCCTTTTGTGAGTGGTCAGGCTTTGATCACTGCTCTTTGTCTCAGGATCTGGATATCTTTTTGAAGCCTGAATGATCTGGGAGCTTGATGACCTGCTAAATAGTGTGCCATTAACACAGGACATTTTGAAATTCTTGTCTGCCTCAGTGTTCCTCTGCGTGCTACCACACCCAGGCATTCCCCTTCATTTTCTGTTCATGCATACCTTGTAGTTTTCAGCAGTTCTCCTGCCAAAGATCAAACACTAATGAGATGCTATATTCTGTGACTTAGTTTTTGTTCTCTCTATGAATTCTTTTCACAAAAGTTTTGTTAAAAGGTAAATCTTGTCACAACTTGTGGCTGTGGTGTTGAATTTGGCTAGGAAAACACGGGACAGTTTTTGGCAGGACAGGTAGGTCACTAACAGCCTTATAAGCTACAGGTATTTAAGGCATGTGGAGATACAGAGAGGAGGTACAGAGCCAATCTGAATCCTATGCCTTGTCTCAGCAAGATAAAGATGCTGATCAACAGAGTACACTGACTTTCTCTCTGAATAATAAGTTAAACAAGCCTACTTAGGAGCCTATGTGACCCAAGAAGACTCAGACAATACAGAAGAAACCATAACAGAACATGTGGCTATATTATAACTAGCATGACAGCCTGATTGTGATGAGCCAATAATACTTGCAAAGCCTCTTGCTTGGCAACAATCAAATTAACTTTGAAGACTACAAGACTTAACTATTTTTATGTTCAACTAATTGGAACTCCTGCAGAACTCAGTGTGTAGAAGTAACACTGCAGAGAAAAGGTGGTGAACTGAAAACTTAATGAAAACCAGCACGTTGATATCATACCCATATCAAAGAAGTGTGAAATGACTATATCAAGAAAGGATTTTGTCATGAGAGCAGGACTTAGCAGAACTACATTAGTGAAACTCTGGAGCAGTGTTTGTTCCTGAGAGCAGCTTAATATGATTAAACTTCTTGTGAATTGACATCAGCAGGAGCTAGACACATCACACAGGTCTAGGCCAGTGTTTGACCCAAGTAACTTTGATCTGAGAAACTGGTAATTTAGATTTTTGCATAAGTATCAGCTAGAGGATATAACTGATGGAGAAATGGGCTCCAAGAAGCTAGTAAACCAGACCTCCTAAGCTTTCCTTGCTCAAGTCCAGCATGTGCAGTTTTCAGTTTCTTCCCAGCTCCCTCTTTTTCTGTCATTGTAATTAGCAGTAGAATCTACCAATTGTCATGGGTACCATATCAAAACCTTCATGAAGTGGTTTCTGGATGAGACTGACTGGTGCTTTGAGAGCTGATGGAAGCAGCTTTAAGATGGGTGAGGCAGAGGAAGATTTCAGAAAGTTCGAAGTAAGACAGACATTCCTTTTTGTATATGTTCTGGCTGACACTTTGTTCTTTAGCTTTTCATTTTTTGTTACTGCTATGTTTCTTGCTGGAAGGCATTTTCCATCAAGGGTGAAATGTTTTCTTGGCTGGCCTGGAGACAACATGTCCTGACAGGTGAAGGCTGACTTTCAGCTGCTCACACCTGTGTCAACCTTCTGTCTGGACAGTGCAATCCAGTATGTATTCAGTATGCACTGTGTAAAACTGGAAGGTTTAGTTTATTTGCACAGAATTTGGATTAGGTTTTAAAGCTTTTAGTATCTCTATCATATGGGCACAAAATCCGGAATGACCCTGGGTGGCATGCAACACAGGGGAAAACTGAGGAACACTGATGTTTATCCAGGGAATTAAATGTCAGTGAGTGCTGCATCCCAGGTTGCATTCAGATTAGGGGTTTTGTAATGTTAAGTTAGCTGGTTCTGTGTCCCCCTTTGTACACCCCTGTTCCCCCCGCAATGGTTCGCTCCAGGCTGCCTGCCATTGGAGCTTCTCCACGTCACTCCAGTAACCACCCCTTCTTCATTCCTGAAACTTCCGTGTCAGTTACCCCATCCCCGTGTCCCCGTTCGTCCCAGAGCCCTGTGTCCGCCCTGTCACGTCCCCGTTGGTCGCCATGGTCCACGTCACCACCACGTTGCCTGTCCCCATTGGGTGGGAGGGCTTCTGCCCTCCTCGGCCCGCCCCCTGTAAAATCCTGTGCCCCCGGTCCCAGCGCCATTTTGTCCACGCGGCACTGGGAGCGAGCCGCACTTCTCCATCACAGCTCCACGCAACAATAAAAGCTCTCCAGCCAACCACACAGACAGACTGGACATTCCTCCCCACTTTGTCTCGCCACTCGCGCTGGCAACAGCTCGGCCAGCCTCACCCCGGTGCGTGGAATGCAACAGCGCCTGGGACAAGCGGTGCCCCGGTCCCGCCGAGAAGCAGCGCCTTAGCCGGGCTCTCCAGAGCTGCCCGGGACCAGGAAAAACAACGCAACGCCGCAAGTGAGGTTGCTTCAATTTTGCCACGTGAATTCTTCTAGGAAATAGGAGACAGGATGTATTGTACCACCTTACTCTCAAGAGGAAAAGGAATGTTGTTGCCCATGCTTGCTTATTATAAGTATTTAATACTGCATATATTAATAGAAATGTGTATATATACACATATATATATATAGAGAGAGAGAGAGTGAGAAAGAGATATAGCTATTGATATAAATACATATAAAACCCCCAAACCCTATTAAAACAGGAAACATCTTCTGCTTTTTCTCTGGAGGAAGGATCAAAGAAGAAACAATGTGCAACAGATGTTATGTCAGATGGATTAATGCAGTATGATGTATAAAATACATACAAAATACAAATTTGCTTCCAGTTTGATGGTTGTTAGTATAAGACAAGTGAATTACTCCTTCTCACACATCTAATTGTTTTTGAATGATAAGGCTTAAAGAAGACTTTCCAAACTTTGTGTATATGTTACTTAAACCAGTGCTGTTCAGTCATGAGCTTTTGTTTATAGAATGTGTATTTCCAGGACTGGTTTTCTGAAACATACAAAAACTGTTAAAAGATTAAAACTGTGAGTCCTGTAGCAGTCCATTTTTATTTTATGATTTAGACTAATTAATTAACATCACTTTAAAGCTTAATGAAAGTGAGATTTTATTTTCTACAGTTGGCAAGAACTGTTTTTTTTTCAGTTGTCAAACTATGAAAAAATAATGTTTTACTAGTAGAAGTGTTTACATTCTATCTCAATTGGTATTGCAGCAATAATCAGTTGAAAATTATGTGTATTTTAAAAGTCTTTATTATGAATTACATGTTTTCATTATGATAGCATTGCTGTTTTAGTTAATTAACATTCAAGAGGGAAGTGCTCTGAAAGCTATGAAAGCTGTTAGGACACATACATTGATACAAACCTTAGACCTTTTGTAACAGAGTGTGAACCTGCCCCCAGTGACTTCATAGGTAACTCAGTGGTGTAACAAGAGCCTCTTTAGAAAATTACTTTAATGTAAATGGTTGTGTTTACTGTTTAGTTGCACTACAGAAGTTAATAAAACCAAATCAAAAAGGTTTGTTAAGGTAACTCTGCATTGTGCTTTTGTTTTCATACACATGATACCAGGTGTTATGTGTGCAGTAAATTAT
Source organism: Vidua chalybeata (assembly GCF_026979565.1). Classification (NCBI taxonomy): domain Eukaryota; kingdom Metazoa; phylum Chordata; class Aves; order Passeriformes; family Viduidae; genus Vidua; species Vidua chalybeata. Next base: position 11,999,063 of record NC_071570.1, on the reverse strand, counting down.
TAAGGTATTATTAAGGTATAAGCTATTGAATACATTGCATATTTGGTGTGAAACTGTACTGTGCAAGATTGGGTAGTACAATCTAGACATTCTGAAATTATTCTTTTAATGAAGAGTAGTTGTGTCTTCAATTAAAACCTGATAAGATAGGTGGCAACTTTTTGTAGAAATATGCAAAGAACTTTTCCAGTGATTAATAGCAGTGTTAGCAGTTTACTTAATGCAAAAGACAGAGTCCCCTTTTCTAAGGGTTTTTTCAGTTGTCTGACATTAGGGGCAGAGCATGGGTGCTATTTTTTAAATAGAATTCAACAGATAAATACTTGATCCTTAGCAATGTCTGGCATCTCCCAGCAAAAGAACTTCTAATTAACATCTGCCTAACAAGTCTGAAATGTGCTAAATTTGTTATATTTGCATTCCAAATTGATTATTAATATAGTATTTCAGGAGTGTAGAGCAGGAATTATTTATATTTTTCTCCATCTAAAAGCAAATCAGTTTTTTACTTGTGTCTCTTTAGTCTTATATTGTCTTAAATATGATCCATTGTGAAAGTAAGGAATGGAGTTTGTTATTATTTTGTGCCAGCAGCATTTGTTTATGAGCTTTTATTTGTGGGCTGTTGTAATATTTGAACTCCTATATAAAATTATATTCTAAACAGTCTGTTGCTTAACAGGAATGCTGAATGTGTCAAAACAAAACTACCTTTCCAGTAGTAACCACCTTGAAGGTAAAAAATTACACAGCTGTCAATTTTTTTACTTGATGCAGGTGAAGATACCAAGCGTTCATCATTATATTTTCCCTCTACTTACAAATAATGTCACACATAAATCACATTATTGTGATAGCAGACCATTAAAAATTGTGCAAACCAAAAGATTAAGAGGGTTTCACTGCTCTATTTTTTTTTCTCTGTGGTCGACTGTTACTTACAATGATTTTCAACATAGATTAATTTTAAGTTAAATGGACATGATACACGATGAAGATGACATAATCTTACAGCTGTATTTTCATGAAGAGAAAATATCTGCCATCTCTAGATGTACTGCCTCTGTCTATTCACATTTAGTCATCATTACTCCCACAGGTTTTCTCAAAATTGCCATAACTTCTCAGTCTCATGAAAAGTCAACATTCTCCAGTTTGCATTCTTCACATTTTGAGTAATACATATTTGGTAGTTTTTGAAAGTATTGTTACCTGGCTGAGGTGTGACCACTGTTCTGCTGTGTGCCACTTGGAACTGAATATGTTCTCTGTTTTTCTGAAAGTGCTCAGCCCTCCTCAGATCACTGCACATGCTTTGTAGCCAGAAGAAATTTCATAAATGTAACTGGCCTAAAAAACTTTGATTCTATATAATATATCCTGCTCTTTTGAAACACCTGCATAAATCTTGTTAATGCTAATGGACATTGCATGCTTACAAAGGGGGAGAAGGATAACCATGTGTCTGAAATTTATATCATCTTTGTGATGTTATTTGTAAAGATTTCTGTGTTGCATTCAGGCATAAGTTTTTCTTCACAGGGTTCATATTGATGTCAGTAGGAGGAATGCTTTCATAACTGCAGAGTATAATTGTTTGTTTTTAATTACATAATATATGGATCAGTGCTCAGAACCCAAGATTATTGGAGCCAGAGAAATACCTAAATATAGAGACATGGGTGAAATGGTTATAAATACGCATGTAGATTTAGATATCTTAATCTAACATAATATATCTGAAAATGCAAAGCATACTTAAGATGTTGATCTTGACACTTGGAAAAATAAGAGATGTGAGCATTCCCAATCACTTTATAAATATAACCTCTCTTTGGATTAAGAAAAACCCTGAAATCAAACCTTGAATTAAATTATCAGTCAATGGATAGATGTTCTAGAAAGCTTGCCCTTTACCTCATATTTTTTGTGCAGCTAGATGTAACTAAGCACAAATCATCCAGATCTGAATGTAATATTGTTGTGCTGTAATCTTGTTGTGAAGTTAATGATCCAAGATCAGATTTTTAAAAGGGCTGTTATTATATTGAAGTTTTCTTAGTCTGCCAGCTTGTTCCTTTTGATTAGATTTTGCTTTTAGTATTTCATATTGATACAAGAATAAATCCTTCATGTTTATAAACTGCTATCACACAGATCTTTTTTTTTTCTCTTTTTGACTTGACTGAAAGTGTGAGACATAAATCATAACTACTCACTTTCTCACATCATTTCAGCATTTTGCTTTGCACATGTGTATGGTACTTTGGCCTGCGATTTTTTGAATAATCAGTTTTATGTCTTTTCGTGTTGATTGAAAATGAAGCCATGATATGCAATATACTGTCTCTCAACTTCTGTGTATCTCTTACATGTGCTATCCATATAGTTACCACAAAAATTGCATGTACAGTGGAAAAGATTGCAATATATGTGTCCAGTGTGTGTTTTGAACAGTTAAAATGTTTGATCACTTTCTTCCTCCAAAGGTATGGGTGCTTCTAGTAGTTAGGCTTTTTGAAGTTAAAACTCCAAAAAAAAGAGATTTTTCAATGTTGCCTATTTTCATATCATTTTATAGAATGTTTTTCTACATATGGGCAGTCTGGTCCAAATTATCAGCTTGTGTTAATAGGTATGAGATTGTATTATGGTTTACCTGTGTGTTGTATTGTATTATGGGTAACCTGAGTAAACCGGGTGCCTAAATTAAAATCTGTTTTGTTTGCCTATTAATATTCTCATTTCCAAAAGTGTTGCGAAAAGTGTGGATGAGAGAATTTAGTTGTAGTCTTTGTATCTGGTATCAAGTGACCAAGATTTTTCATCTTGTGTACAGGTTCCTGTCACGAGACTAAACTAGCAAATTTTGTTGTTTCAACTACTTCCTCAAGCCCCTGGCTTTTCACCTGATTTGGCTGAGTTCACTTGACTAATCTGGCAATATTGGAGTTACTTAAGGTATTTGCCCTGTGTGGCTAATCTGTGGTGCTGTCATCTGGATATAATCCTAGTTTCTCCTAGGCACTGTGGGTCTCAATACTTGTGCCAGGTTAACAGCTAGCTGTCTGTGGACTCCTGAAGGAGAAAGAAAGAGTTTGTATTTGTGGTAGTGCTTGTCTTCTTAGGGTCCTTGTTAAATCCATACAGGTTTGAAATAGATTACATAGTGTTTCCTCTGAGTGACTGTCAGTACACGTGTTCCACTTTGGAGTGTAATTGCACCTGTGCAAATGCTGTTGATACAGCATTTTCTAGGCAAAAGAATCTATCTTCTACCCTGCTAGGGTTTTTTTTGTGCTGTGTGCTGAGTGCAGGGAGAGCAATGCATCTTCCATTCTTTAGTGTCTCTCAATTCTGACTTTTGCTTAGTAAAGCTTCCTGTGGCTTCTAGTCTGTAGTTTTATCTCTTCTAAGTTTATGAAAGTAAATTTTTAAAAACCCAAGCAAACAAGTTTGTAAACAATCTCAAATTATAAATATCTAGACCTTGTGTGGTATTTTAAAATCTGAATTTGCAAAACCTAGTGTCGTGGTTTGACATGGAAGTGAATTTTTTCCAGGAAGTTGGGTTAAACTAATCAGTGGTCAGGTTTGGATATTGGTACCTAGAGTGACTACTGAAAGTATGGACACGCTTCTGAGAACACAGGGGGTTAAAAGCAAGAACTCTCAGGAGAACTGTCTCTTTTAGTTCCAGTCGTCAGAGAGTGCAGACTCCTCCCCTGCCCAGCCTTAGGCTGGGTGGGGGAGGGGAAGCTACGCGGCCTTGTCTAGGTAGGCCGAGGGGGCTGAGGGTCTGGAACCCAGCCAGTTCCTGTGGACAGAAGGGTGGAGAGAAGCAGAGATGCCTTTGCCCCCCCCCCATGTGGGAAAGAGACAGAGAGCCTGGCGGCACCTAGAAATCTGCCGGCAGAGGAGAAGGAGAAGGGGGGGGAAATGCCTAGCGTGGGAGGCGGAACGCCGGACTGAGATATCGGCCGTCCAGAGAGTCTGAACTTTTAATCCTTTCGAGGGAATGAGGGCTTTTTAAAAGTATTACTCTTCTTTGATTTGTAGTGGAAGAGAGATAGTCTGGGACCTGAGATGTTAGAAGAAGAAATATTTAAGTAAGAGGAGATGAAGAAGTAGCTTTTAGCTAGACTTTTCTTGTTAGCCATGGACTAAACTAAAATCTCTTGCAATAGAGACTGCATTTTAAGAAGATGCAGTGGTGACTTAAGGAGACCTGTTTCAGCTTTGAACAGCACAGGAATGGCGAGAAACAAAGAGAGCTGAAGAGGGAATAGTGATACCTTCTGTCTTCAGAAAGAAGATGAGTCCTGTTTTTGGACCCCTCGGCCCCAGGGGAAAATGGGGGGGACTGTAGTCCCAGGATGAGAAACTGAACTGTTGTATCTTTGAGTCCATGGCAAAGCATCCTTAAAGGAGCCCTACGAGCAGTCTGTCCATGCACAGTGGTGAGAGCACTGTGACATAGAATAGAGAGTGTCACACTAGCAGATTTTTCTTCCGGGCGGTTGCCATGTGTGACAGGGAAACACGGGGGGGCAGCTGTGTTTCCTGGGGGGTCTGTGGTGCAAGAGAGACTTCTCTCTCCCTTAATAGTTTAAGCATAGATTACCTGAAGAGTGGTAATTTGATCAAGAATCCCGGGTGATGTTTCATGGCTAGGTGTGTTTAGAATTAGGAAGAAGAGAGGTGGTTTTAAAAGGTCTTCATCCTAGATTTAGTTTATGTGTTTTCTGTATTAGTAGTAATTTAATAAAATTTTTCTTCCTTTGTTATTAAGCTTGGGCCTGCTCTGCTCTGTCCCTAATAACATCTCACAGCATTTATTTAGGGAAAGTGCATTTTCATAGGGGTGCTAACATTGCGCCAGTGTCAAACCATAACACCTGTGAATATGTATAGTATACACATGCATTTTGTGTTACATTAAATCTAAGTGATTGTGCACCTGCAATACTTTTGGTTATGATTCTGTTTCACTCTTTAGAATTAGACAAACAGAAAGTTAAATTATATGCAGCATTTTGAAACCAAACTGCCTTTTCCCAAGTGCATAATTCAAAGGAAGAAAAAGCCAGTGTTCAGATGGAAAGAATTGTGCTGATATAGTCTGATGTTACAGTTCTGTAGTTCCACTATAGTGAGACAAGGATTCTCAATATAATTTACTTTTCTAGGTCATGAATTACCTGTTGCTGCTTACAACTAAGGGAAATTAACTAAGAGATATGGATGTGACACTGACAGGCTCATTAGAACTTTTCAGTGGATTGAAGAGTGCCAGATACTGGCTTTTACAAATAGGCTGGGATTTTTCTGGTTAAACTCTCAGTGTTCTCAACTTTGTTAAAAATACCTGCTCTCATTTTTTTATTAAGTCAGAAAAGCACAATGAAGCTCTGGCAAAGGCCAACACCTGATGGTTTCTTGCTACAGAATGTTTAAATTGAATGTGACCTGGATCATTCACCAACAAGGAACTTGCATATAAGGATGGATTCTGTGGGGTTTTTTTGCATGTTACTAATTGCAGAGAGCAGGGTGCTGCTCCAAGAGCCTTTGAAGAAACTGTGCAGTAATTTCTATCACATGTTCCTTTATGAGATACTAGGGAATTAGGTGGTTTTTTATTTGTGGTGTGTATATTGCAATGTGTTTTGCCAAGACCTGGCAATTCTTTTGTGTAGTGTTTGTCTGGGCGCAGTGAGGGAGTGTTTAAGATGGTCTGTGCTTCTGTGTCCTCAGGATGCTGCAGATACACACCTGCCAGTTGTTATATCCAGGTGGTACAGGCTCTGCTTTCCCACTGTTTGATTCACAGACTTCTGTAAGAAGGAGTTGGCTGAGGTTCAGCTAGAAGTAATTCTCATAGGAAGCTATGAAAAAATATTTTGTGTTATCTGATTCCATTGGTGAGAAGGAATGCTTGCTTCTTTAGGAAGTCTCATCTTCTACTGATTTAATAGATTCTGCTAATGCTATGACATAATAGTTGGAGACAGCTTTTTGTAAGAGGCACATTTTTACGAATTTATCTGAGAATTACTGGTCAATGAGTGAATCTTCTCAATTTAGAGCCTTCTGTTTTAGTTTGGGGTGTGGGTATTGAAGTCCTGTTGTCTGTCATGGCAAGCCAATTGTTGGATTTTTTAATGTATTTAAATTGTAAACTTGTCAAAAGCTTTATGTGTTTAAATGCTGTATAGATGTAAATATCAGAATAAAATTCTAGTCTGAGATAAATGGATGTCTCTCTCCCACTGAAATAGCAAGAGTTATATGCATACATGTGAAGAACTGACCAAGGCTTTAAGCATTTTCTCAAGTAGTTATAAGGTATGAACATAATTTGCTTTTATTTCTCTGTATGAGCATCCCTAAAAGAGCTCAAAACAGTCAAAAACAACTTCTTCACAGGTAAGTACTGTGATTATTTCAGGTGTTCACCTTCTACATTGCATTTTTTGCTTTACTTTTTTTTTGTTTTTCAGCTTTGCTTTTGCCATTTTTTTTTTAATTTGTATGCAGGGTATGGTTTTGACTGGCAAGAGATCCTAAGCTGATGAACTGCTTTGAATCTGATTAGAATCTTGCCCATGGACAGTAACATAAGCATCAAACCTCTCATGCTGCCAGCCCTTATACCTCTAGGGAAAACCAGTCAGTTTGTTAATGGCTTTTCTTATGCTTTCTGCATTTATAGCATACTTGTACTGCTTTTTCTGCTTTGATACTAAGACCATTTCACATTTCATCCAAATTATCAAATAAAGCTGCAACACTGCAGTAGCCAGGAAAACAAGAGGCTGTACAGTAACAGGTTTATGATTGAAATTCTTCCAGTTTTTCAATTCTTAGGCTAATATCTATGTTCAAGAGTTGCCAAAAGTTGTCTACAATAACTGGAGAACTACTTCCAGATCTACTAAATATGTACTACTGTACATATTTATTGGTTTTATTTTATTTTAATTGAAAGAAAATCCTTCTGAACAAATAAACAAAGCTGATAAAGTTTGAGAATTATTAAGCCAAATGATTCTTGTCATTCAGCAGAAGACTGCATTATTTGAGTGATAGCTTAGTTCAACCTTTCTGCATATCACTGCTTCATCTTAACCTAAGAAAAAAGATGTATTTCTTTGCAAAGTTTCAGCTTAAAAACAGTACAGTACAGAGTTCCTTGAAGAAAATTCTGTTCTGCTTATTCAGAATAAATCAGCATTATAGATTGGGGATTTCCTTTAGTGGGCTGTTTTATGCCTAAACACAGATTTCTTGTACATGCAGGATTTAACTGATGTGGGCATCATATAGTGATGTACGTAGAGGAGCATTTTTCCCATCAGCTGCCACTTCCTTTCCCAACTCTATCTACTTCTGTATGTATATATTAATTGTGTATTTAGTTTTGGTCTAGAATACTTCCGATCTTCCTGACAGAATTCTGACTGGTGAATGAAAGTTGATCGGAGTCCTTGTCCTCTTTGTGGAGTGTGGGTTAAGGCTTCATGAGAAAATCTAAGATCAGAGCATAGGAGAGCTCTCCTAAGAGCTTTGTGCTTGCAGTTGTGTACAGAAACATGGATACCTCCAGAGTTTGTTAGTGTCTTGGATAAGTTCTTGCTTGTTAATGTAGCAGAATTAAACTGTAAAGACAATAAGAGCTTGAAGGAAATAGCTGGTAGTTGAGGATCTTACTGAGGGAAAAGAGCTTTTTGTGGTCATGTGTGTTACTTCTGCCTTACATCTGGTACTTCTAACAGATCCGAACGTGGAAATACAGGAGATCTGAAGGATGCTTTGAGACTTGTCTTTTTCGGAAGAGGGGATGGGGCCACATAATTTATTAATAAATTCACATACGTAGATATGTAGTTTTAGCCCTTTTGTCACAAAGCTGGGATTTAAAAAGATAAAGACTTTAACCCTGTCGGCAGATGCTAAGCTTTGAAACAGATTCAGTTTGAGTATAAATGTGAAATACGGTTGGAGGGTCCTGCGTTGCCCTTTGCCACAATTGTTATACACTGGCAAGTCTTGTTGTTGTCATACATAGCAGTTTTTATTGCCTTTAATAAAAGGCAGAGAAGTGTTGGTAGTGCACCAAAACACCCCAGTATTCCCCTCACTGCGAGGCTCACAGAAGTTATTTAGTATTTACTTGTTAGATTTAAGACACCCATGCTGACACCAAAATTCTTGCAAAATGTCTGCAAGCTGGTTAATTTCTATTAATTTGGTGGTTTGAAATGACCTTGTTTCATCTTGCTGTATTTAGCTGTTTCATCATAAATGACAGGAAAAGGTTTTTTCACTATTATTGTGACTGCTTTGAGCATAGTCCTATACTTGTGATCACAGTGGAAATTATAGCAATGGTCTGCTCTTTTATATGTAATTCTGTGGGAGTTTTTAAGACTTTCTATTTTAATCTTATTCTTTATTTATTATCTGCCTAGAAACCACCCTCTTGATCACATAATTTTCAGACTTCTGACATTTGAATGCAATCAATACATAGAATTCTTAATGGTGGGTGATTTTAATCTTTACAGTGGCAATAAATCTGTCAAACCCCTCAAGCAATGGCACGGATTTCTTGATGTTTTGTTCCCTTTTTCCTTTTTGAAAAGGTTGCTTGATTTGAAAATGTAATGCTGGTGACTATTGTTTTTATTACTAATGCTCAAATATCAAAGCAGGTGTTCCAACAGACTTTACTTTCAGCTAATCATTATAACCTGCTTATTCTAAGCTTAACTGGTGTGAATCAGCTCTCTTTGGCAGTAGATTATTTCTCTTTCCTGAGGTGTAGGAAGCTTTTCTAATTTCTTCCTTGACATGCAAGTACAAGCAGAGAAGTCTGAATAGGACTGGTTTGATGCAGTATTTTGTCATGACACGAATATCTACATGCTTGTCTTGGAAATGTTTAATGGAATACATAAGAACAATCATTAAACCAGAATGAAAAATGTGTTGAAAGGAGAGGAGACATTATAGGACACATTGTGGGGAATCTGGGCTGTAGTGATACTAATGTTTTAGTTTATCCTTGTACTGAGGCTGTTGTAGCAAATGCACCGATAACAAAATGAGGGATGGTTATTATAATTCACTTATATTAAACATCTGGAAAAAAATTAATTGCTAGCTTTTGCGCTTTCTCTGCCACTGCCAAAGTTTTAAGGTGTTTATATTGTATGCAGAGCAGATTTCTCTGATGTATATAGGTGATATTCAAATTATTCTGCATCCCTCTTACAGGGAGAATATTATTTGAAAGGTACAAGCAGATTTCTGTACCTATATGAGTAAAGGAACAGTTTCATTAAAACTCCTAAAATACTCCTAAATTACATCAGTTGCACTTTGTAAACAATTTAATCTGAAGTCTCCTTCCATCTGTTCCAGACAAATAATTGCAACATTGTTAATTTTTTAGAAAAAAATGCTAATGACAAGCATCCATTGTCTCCAAAGTGGATTTATACTACCATTAAATGCTAAACATTTAATACAGTTAAAAACATATTTGCCTGCCTCATTTTATATTTCAGTGATTGAATTTCTGACATAGATTTCTGCTGGTTGTGCTAACTAAGGAAAAGTTGGGTTGTTGGATGTTTTCTTTGGGAAAAGATGAATGGTGGAAGTACAGAATTTTTCAGAGTGTTGTCAAAATACAATAGTTTGTTCCATAAAAGTTAGCACCTTTTGCTTGTGAGTCATTGAGTATTTGACTGGAAATTTGAAATGTTTTTTTTTTTCATTTTTACAAGAGCTGATATGTGATGCATTACAGTCAGAGTGTTGTCATATGTATTTTCTCTGCACACACTCATGCTTCCCACCAGGTTGTGGCTGCTGTAGATTCACTTTTGGACTAATTGGAATCTTGTGATATAGACTGAGAGTTGAACTGTTAAAATAGGTGGAGGAATGTGTGCAAGAACAGTTTCTCCTTAGGGAGATCAGAAGGATAAGTATACTGCTCAGTATACTTTCTTGTCCTTGCCAAGGACAAGAAGAGGGTGCTGTGTGTTTCCTTTTTCTGTGAGGGAATTGAGCCTGTGGAGGATTTGGCATAAATGAGGTGGTATGAATGGGTTTGAGTATATGAAAAATCTGCTTGGAGATTGTGGTTTATGAATAAAATATCAACTTTGTTTTCTCAGATCATTTTTGGATTTCCTTTGTCTGTGGTAGGATGAAGGAAATAGGTGGTTTAACTTCTTTAAATTTAAAGACCAATCTATTTTTTTGCTTGGTGGCAGGCATCTGGTTTGTGATGACTGTCTCCTCTTTCCGCAATATTGTGTAAATTCTAACTCTGCTTAACAAAGTAGGTTACTATGTGCTTTGCTATTACAAGTTTATAATAATTTTGACTTCTAAGTCTAGTTTTAAATGTTGAAACATTTTGAATGGTGAAGTAATATTCATTTGATAATGTGACAATTGTGATATTATGCTGCACTACTATTTATTAAAGTTTCATTTCCCTTTAATTATAGAATAATTTTAGATTTTCAAATATCTCTTAGATTACTTGGAAAATTGTTCTCCTCTGTTTAAATTGTTTGAAAGTAAAGGTTAAGGTAGTGTTTTGAATTATAAGGAGCCAGTACAGTGAATTTAATTTATTGTATACAGAACTGTTTTGTCTAGTAAACATGAAGGAATTTGCTCTTAGTGATATGGGAGTTTTTTGTATGATCACCAGGTTGGTAATGATAGAGAGCAAGTTAAAGCAAAGAGATTCTGAATAGCCTTGTTAGTCTTCTTGACAATAACTTTATAAACCACCAAAGAGAGGTGCGTATCATTTGGTCACTGAACAATCAACCTAAATTAGACCTTAGCATGTTGAAATGTTGAAAGAGATTTGTGTCAGTGATAGAAATGGCTTTGCTAGTGTCTTCTACATCTTACATATGTATCTTACAATATGTAGTAGACTTCTGTCTTTGCACATAAAATCTTCTGCACTTTTGAGGGCTAGCTGAAGCACCATTGTATTTTACTTACAGTACAGTGCTGCAGACAAAAATACAGCATATCAGGGACAAAATTGTTAGTTTGGAAAGAATGCAAAGTTATTCCAAAGTGGCTGTAGAACTATGACTTTGAACTGTTTGGGGAAAATTTTTCTCTTTCCCACTGGCTTCAGTAGCATAAAAAGGTAAAATAATCTTCAGGGCCAGTGCTGATTTTCTGATCTTCTGTGATGTATTTCTAATGGTAAACATTACAAATTGATAGTACATAGTATGTATGTAAAGGCAGTATGTGCAAGTTATGTCTTGGAACAAACAGATAACAGATAAATTCCTCTTTCTGAACCCCACTATTAAGTTTATCATGTTTTCTTTGCACAAATTTGATAGACTAAATATGTGCTGCAACAGTGCTAAGAAAACTGGTTTTCTTCACTCAGTACTCTAGAACAATTGGAATACTATAATAATTCAGTGGCACAAAGATGCCTGATTTTAAAAAAAAATCTGCCTTTATTGCAAGGAAAGAGTTGAGGATAAGATGAAGTTGTGCTATCGATCTACAGTCTCTGTGAAGTCTTAGCTTCACATAATTTTCTGAAAAAGATCTATTGGCAGAGAAGGCAGAATTCAGCAAATTATATTTACACATTAAACAGCTTCTTTTTTCTTAAAAGCCACAGTGGACACATCCTCGTACAGCTGGTATACATACAAATAGTCTCTGCTTAACAGCTGTTAACCTTTTTCCTTAAAATATCTGAGAAACAGGCCTCTGATTTTCATCAGTTCCTGTTATTACTCTGTTGTCTGGTAGTGCCAGATTGGATAGGTTATTTTTCTCTTAAAGCTTAACTTTTTCTGTGGCCAGTTGTTCTGGGCTAATACAACAGTGTACATGTATACATGCAAGTTCTTTAAGATCCCAGAAAAGAAAATGCACGGAAGTCACAGAGGTATTTCTTCTCTTTGTGAGGAAAAACAGCTACACCCTGTTTGTATATGTCTGTATAACTGATATTTGCATTGGATTCTCAGCTAATTAAATTTAAACCTGCTGGAGTTATAGCCATAGAGTGATGGCTGTCAGCAGGAGCAAGGTCACTGAAAAGCTTGTATCTCCAGAACTTGGAACTGAGCCCTGAGAAATGCACTGGGAGATACTGTCCCTTGGAGAGTCAGGCCATGGAGAGAGTAACAGGTTCTTTTTTCTACCTGTGTCTAAGGAGTGGTGAGGGCAGCATGGTAGACCTAGAGATTTGAATCCAGTATATAACCTCAGTGCAGAATTTATATTTTTAGGTGTTTTCCAATCTAAAACCAACAAGCTATATTACGGTTTAAGTTGCAGTCAAGCAAGTGTGTACAGTTTGCCACAGACACACTCATACTTGAGGACAGTCTCTAGGAGTGTTGTTCCACTTTAAAAATGTAAAACAATTACACTATCTATCAAGATTAACTAGATTTACAGCAGTAACTGGATTTGGCTGTAAAACTGCTAGCTATTTGGAAGCTCACATTGGTACTTCCTGAAAAATTACATATTTTACACAACTTTTTGGTCATCAGGTTTGTAAATCTAAATTGATCTGAATGCCAAATACCATTTGAGGTTTAAAAAAAATTGATTGATACTGACAAGACAGAGTAAGTAGAAACAATTTTTAACCATTTGGCAAGATGTCGGCTTAAGTAACATCCAGGAACATCCAGGGAAACATCCAGGAACTACTGGTTATGCAACTGGTATTAACTGAATTAAACTGTAAACATAATTACCTTTGGTCTTGGTAGAAATTTTGGAGTATGTTCACATCCTGTGAGTGGTCAATATCCACCTGCAAATATGAATGTGTGGTGTCATAAAAAGAAAGTTTTCAGTGTACTAGGAGAATGTCAGGAGAATACATGGGAAGCAGTCAAAATTTTTCTGCTTATATTAAAATTTAACATCCATGGTAATTTAAAAAAAAGTTCAAAACAACTAACCAAAACCACCTCAAAATTAGTATCTTTTGACAAATGGTAGTGTGGTCACTGTGATTCTGTGAGACAGGAAACCACCTCATTGTAGTCTTTTGGATTTGGAAAAATACTTACTTATTAAGAGAATCTGTGTTAGCATTTTGACAAATAATTTGGCATTATCAACAACTTCAAAACTGAAATTCTCTCTTCAAGGTTGACTGGGTAAATTCACAAAGCAGAAATTATCAGGCTGCCGAAGATATGTTGGATGCAATAGATGTTTCTGGAATATAAAGGTGTTACCTTCTTTTTGGCATTTTTGAAAAGAACTCATAAAAATATCCTGTGGCAGTGTCCTGGACAACAGTAAAAGTATTTGTTTAGTCCTTAGGATGGCCTGAAACAAATCTGGAGATGTAAAAAAAGTTAAATTGATAGAAGATGCAACATAAGTTCATTAATATGTGATACTTAGTATTATAATTAATTTATGCAGTTCTTAGTTATGCTAGCTATTTCCAATTAGACTATCCCTTGCTGTGTGCTTCAATATTAATAGCTGGATGTTTTGTATGATGAAAGTTGTAATTCACGTGCACACTAGCTACTTCAAGCTTAACTATCACTTTGGTATATTATTCTACATTAATAGCTGGATGTCCCTATATAATGGATAAAGTAATTCTCAGGCACACTGAAGCTCTTCTATCACTGGGTATGATGTAATTTAATCTTATATCTCTATCAGCACAATAAATGGGACTGTGTGTGAAAAAGAATCTGTGTTTGTTGGTAAGATTTTCTTGGAAATAATCTTCCAAAAAGGAGGAAAATGAATGCATGGCAAAGAGTCTCATGTTCCCAACAGATTCTGTTTATAGTTTCGTTGAACTTAGCATTTATTGTAAGGATGGCAGATTGTTCTAGTTTTAATAATCATAGTGCTGTTCTGTTTTAATATTGCATGATCTGTGGGCTGCCATAAAGTTGTTACAAATTGAAGGGCTGATATAACATGAAATGAAGCACCTCTTCTGAATGTTCCTTTTGTTCAGTATTTAACAAATTAGTATGTTGACATTTGTCACTGATGGATTTCATTATTTGGTGAAAGGGTCTTAGGGGGTTTGACAGCATGAATGGTTTGTCCTGCAGATTTTTGAGAATTGATAAAGGCATCTTTGTTCTTTGTGTAAAAGCACAACAGATATCTTATTGACCAACACATACAAAAAAGAAGGCTTGTATAGCTGCTGTGCAGAATAAACGAAGAAAATGAAGCCATTACATATTCTTCTATGCTTTCTCTTTTTTTTTTTTTTTTTTTTTTTTTGCTCACAGCATGTATCTCCTTAGTCAAAGTAGCCAAAATCATTGGATACTCATTCAGTAAAATGAAACCATATACTTTTTATCAGTTTATATACTGTTTATAGATGACAAAAATAAGAAAAAATGGGTTTTGGATAGTCGTACAGCTGATTAAATACATTTCTACATTTCTAAGATGAATGTATATTTATATAAACAGATTATAAAGGCATACTAGAAATAATACATTTTAGCAGTAATGCTGAAAATCAGAAAAAAAATGATAGTGTTGGATTTGCACCATTCTACACCAATTCTTTAAGTAAAATGAAATACTTCAACAAATAGAATAATAACTACCAATTCCTAAAAGCAGGAATTGTGGGTGATACTGCATATGGGCAAAAATTACATGGCATTTGGATAGCTATCTTAATCTTTTTGTTTGGTCCCACATTTATAATTGGCTCAAGGTGTAAGAGTGTAATAGACACCAACTGAAAATTTAAAAGAATTGTATCTGTGCCTCTTGTATGATCTCAGAAATTCCGATTTAAAAAAAAAAATCTGACTTTACCTCTTTATTTATTTTTTTCTGAGAAACATCAAGGATTTTATAGCTCTTTCTCCTTCAGTAATGTTTGGGGTTTCCTGAATGATTCGGGTACATATCTGGAGTTTTCTCATTCTGCAGGTGAAGTATTTGTCACAAGAATCCTTAAAAAACAAGAGTATTTCTAAGGTTTGGTTTTGTTTGTGATGCTACTTTTACTGTATCTCAGAGATTTAATAAGAACCACTTCTGCCTTCCAGCAGATTTAATTTCCTTTAAAAGAGTGATACCACAAGGCCTTGAATTGAGGAAAAAATACTGGGAAACTCAAAGAGCTGTTTTACTTTTTTCATTGATTTTGCTTTTTTGTTGTGGATAAAATCTTTCTTGTATGGATTGACTGAATAAAAAATTACTCATTCTTTATTTTGTCTTGTCCATGTCACCTTTTAAGAGCACTAATGTATAGGCTCTTAACTTGAGTAATTTTCACTGAATATGATGAAGCATATATATTGCTTTCTGTCTAATTGTTTATCATAGCTGGTTGTTTGTACTGTGTCTCTCTGCTGTGTTAATATCTGCCAGAAACTTCATGATATAGTAACAGGAAGTCCAAATCTTCCAGTAATAACAGTGATGGAAAGCTACAAATAATGAAATCCATCGATGATCAAGTAATATCATCCATCAGTGACAAAATGTCATCACTTAGACTGGAGCTGAGGAATGTTGTTAATGACTGTTCATCACATTAATCATTTTTAGCAAGAATTCAAATAGTTTGAACAGTCAATGGAACAAATACTATATTCATTTATAATATAAAACAAGAGAATCTTCTTTAATGTTTCCCTTTAGCATATGAGAAGAAAACAAAAAGAATACAAAGAACTATTTTATATTTATGAAATGAAAGGTGTGAGTACCTGTATCTGTATCTCTTTCCATTGCTCACTTCTTGCAGAAACAATGTGATGAATGAAAAGATTTCATTACAATGATCAGTGTCTATCCATTGCTATTTTCTGTTCACTTTTTAAAATTTCATCAAATTTAAAAGTAAGTACGATTAATTTTGTGGTCCTAATATAAATCAGTGTTAAATGAAAAGAAGTTTATACAAACACATGTTTCAATTAGAGACTTTCCACA
The DNA here is from genome assembly GCF_026979565.1 of Vidua chalybeata. NCBI lineage: Eukaryota > Metazoa > Chordata > Aves > Passeriformes > Viduidae > Vidua > Vidua chalybeata. The sequence continues at coordinate 11,983,058 of NC_071570.1, read as the reverse complement.
CTATTATTTGTTATTAAGTATTTTCACATGATTAATAGTATAACTGTTAGGTGTTTTTAATATTTTCTTCAGTTGACCAGTTTCTGCTATTTAGAAGAACTCAGGAATGTGGTAAAAGTTTATATAAAATCTGGAACATAGAAAACTCATAATGTAAAATAATGAATTTGCAAATTGCATTTTTTCTGTATATAAAATTCTTGCTGAATTTAGTGGATCTGTAATATTCCCTCTGTCTCCTTAGACATGAACAAAATTTGTTTCTCAGCCTCTGATCTTTTGTGAAGCTACCTATATTCAGCAAGAGTAAAGATGTTTTATCATCATTGTGGTCTATAAGCTCTCTTACATCAAACAAAAAATTTAAGTTTAAAAAATCCATATCCTAGGATACTTTGCAGAGCAATCTGAATTAGAAATGAATTTATTTTATTTATCTTTATTTCTTGCTCTATAATTCAATTACTGTAGTTTGACTTCTAATCTGTCTGTTTTTTAAGAAAAACACAACCAAATTCATTTGTGTAGCTTGTAAGATTTGTTTGGAAATGTCTGCCATGAGACAGTGAAGTTTTATAGTATGAATATTTAGTAAGGGATCTGGAAAATGGTGTTACAAATTATTTTCAGTGTTAGCAGAGTCTATTTTTTTGAGGAGCAGTTGGAAGTGAAGTGTGAAGGTTAGAAACTGAGCTGCATAAAATACAGAGTTGGCTTTGTTGCTTTTTTTTTAGTAGTGAAACAGGTGCTTATATTTATTGAAGTCACTTAATTTATACTAAGCCATAAATCACTTAACTAAATCAATTAAATATGGAAAAGTAATTTTGTGACATACAACATGAAAAGCCGTAGTCTCTCCAGGTTTTGAGGTCTTGTTTCTCTTGGAAAGAGGGCTGTAAGATTTTTGACAGTGTTGTAACCATTTGTTACTAGGAGATGTTGTGTAATTGATTTCTGTAGAAGTTTGGTTACTTTGTGGGTTTTTTTGGACAAGAGGTTTCAAACAAATCTGTAAAAAATCTTGATGGGAACTTGAGGTTTTGAAATTGTAATTGTTTCTCTCCCCCCACCCCATAATTCTCTGTGTTTGCTTCTCTTTACCATAGCAAGCAATTTGCTGCCTGTCACAAATTTTGGGATTGTGGAACTTTCTAAATGAACAGATATTGTTGAGCTTACATATGACATTAGTAAAGAAAATACGGAGAATTCAAAAACATGTTCATGCTCTGCAATTTCCTCATTGTGATACAGAATGTAGAAGATGAAAAGAAGTGAGCTAAAGGTGTTGTTAGGCATCCTGGAGGCATCACAGGCTAACAGATGAATAACTCTTCAGCTCTACAGCTCTTATTTGACTCCTGGTTGTTTTTGTCACGTCTAGTTGCTAATGATCTTATTACAAAATTGAGTTAACTTATTGCCAATACTTGAGTCTCAGATATCAGACTGACGTTTTTATGTAAAATACACCATTCTTTGTCCCCTTCTTGCTTTACTTCCCAAGTCAGGATATTTTAGGCAGATAGGATATATTACCATAATTTGCGTACAGCAGGGTATCAGCCACAGGTAAGTTGATCTATGAGTTTTTGTAAAAGCACAGCTCTGTGTTAGGGAGAGGATGAGACATAATTTGAAGAAATTAATTGTATTAATACCAGATTGTTCGTTTGCAAACAACAAGAAGTTGGGTGGGCGCATTGGCCTGCTGGATGTGCTGAAGTCAGTGATATGAGATTTAACAAGGTCAAGTGCTGGGTCATGCCTTCGGGTCACAACAGCCACACCTTTGCTATAGCCTTGGGGCAGAGTGGCTGGGAAGTGCTCATTGGAAGAGGACATGCGGTTGCTGGCTAACAGTGGCTGAACATGAGCCAGCTGTGCCCAGGTAACCAAGAAGGCCAATGGCATCCTGCCCTGTACCAGCAATAGTGTGGCCAGCAGGACTGGGGCCGTGATTGTCCTCCTGCGCTGGGCACTGGTGAAGCCACATCTGGAATGTTCAGTTCTGGGCCCGTCACTGTAAGAAGGACATTGAGGAGCTGGAGTGTGTCCAGAAATGAGCAGCAGAGCTGGTGAAGAAGGGTCTGGAGCAGAAGTCCTGTGAGGAGCAACTGAGGGAGCTGGGGTTGTTTAGCTTGGAGGAAAGGAGGGTCAGAGGAGACCTTTTTGTTCTCTACACTAGAATTTGTCCTCCCAGAGAGGGAGGAGTGTGCAGCCGGGGGGGGGTCAGTCTCTTCTCCCAGGTAACAAATGACAGGACAACAGGAAATTGCCTCAACTTGCCCCAGGGGAGGTATATATTAGAAAAAAAATCTTCACAGAAAGAGTTGACAAGCATTAGAACAGGCTGCCCAGGGAAGTGGCAGAGTCACCTTCTCTGAAGGTATTTAGAAAATGTGTAGATGTGGCACTTAGGGACATGGTTTAAAGGTGGACTTGGCAGTGCTGGGTTAATGGTTTGACTTGATGATCTTAGAGGCCATTACCAAATGAAATGATTCTATGGTTCTATTTTGTTTTGTTTTATTTTCTATTCTATTCTATTTCTCCCAGTCTTGATAGTCAGGTCTAGGAAAATTCTTGTAACCTTCCCTTGCAAGCAGTAGTTTGAGTCTGTGGTGTTAACATTGTATATTTTACTTTGATTGTGGACAGAGAAGCTGATCTCTAGAAGAAAGCTAGAAATTGAAAACAGGTCCTATTCTAGAAAAGAAATTAAACATAACAAGGCACCTTTTTGGCAAACCTGGTACAAATATTAAAACCTCCAAAATGTTTCTTGTCTGCTAAGTAGGCATTTTATTTGGCAACTCAGTAAGTATCTTGTTTTAGGAGATACAGCTCTGCATTTTATAATTCATGTCCCCTGACACTGAGTGTAAAGTTAAGAGAATTTAATTATGTAGAATGAGTTGGCTTGATAGTCTTCCTTTATGCTATCATGTGGGAGTGTGTAAAATTCTTTTATTTTTGAAGCACATCAAGCTTGTATACTTTTGTTTCAGGTCAGTATGATTGGTCCTTTTGGGGTAGCAAAGTAAGGTCTCCTAGCATATAAAGATTACATTTGTCAACTCTTGTCAATATTTTCAATGTGGATTAATTTATTTTTATTCATCATAAAGTTACAAAGCTACATTGGTCTCTGAAGAAACTTTATGAAATCTTCTCTCTGAATAAAGTGCAGGCAAATCAAATTGTGACCTATAAGTCCAAAGACCTTAGAAAGGTGTCACAGTTGTATGTGATAAATACATACTGACTTTTTATGTTTTCTTCACGGCTGTTGATTTGTTGTTAATATGGGATTGAAGATATTGAGAAGGATGAAGAATTGTTGCAAACCCTGCTGTTTGTATGGTGGTTTTGAGCCTAGACTCATGTTGTCTTTTTCCTTTCACTATAGAAATTCTTCAGTTTTATGGCAAGTACTGGTTTTGCTGTTGAACAGCAGTAGAGTTTCTTCTGAGAGGGTTTCACCCTTGTTTATACATGTCCTTACTAGTCTGGTTTGGGGCTGCAAAATATGCAAGACAGGCGAGATTACCAGTTCACTGAGCAGCTGCTGCTTTGGTGTTCAGATCATTATTTAGGCACTTGATTGAAATTTACATTTTTGATTTTGAATTGCAGAACTGAGTTGACTGTTACTATCGTCCTTCCGAAACATGGGGGTTATTTTTCTTTCCATGTTGCCTACCCTACTGTGTTGCTGCAGGACTTAAGGAGTAAAATGTTAGTCATCTGCTCTAGAATGACTTTCTGCTGTAACTTCTGCCACTTTTTGGTTTCTCCCTATGATGGTAGGAAGGCAAAACTTTAAAAATTAGCTTCCATTATTTCTAGAATAGTGCTCAGATTATTCTACCAAATCCTTATCTCTACAACTGCATCTGAATATATATTTGAGTTTCTGGTATACTGTAAACCTAAGAGGTTAAAAAGACTGTAGTTCTCTCAGTTCTGCACTGTAACCTACACTAGACCAATGGAGATTACAGAGGTAAGAAAGTGGATGTTGAGTGGTCCTGTGCATTCCAATGGCGCAAGTACCCACAAAGATAAATTAAGCTAACATTCAAAGTCTGATATAGATACTGCAGACATCATATTGGTACTGCTCTTTGTATCACTGGAAGAATGTAGTTTTGTCATGGTTTGACACTGGCCAAATGCCAGGCACCCATGAAAGTTGCTCACTCACCCTCCCCTGTCACAGCTGGGCAGAGGAGAGAAAGAAATTAACAAAGGGTTTGTGAGTTGAGATAAGGACTGGGGGAAAACATTTCAGGGGCAAAAGAGCCTCAGCTTAAGGGTATGCAGTGAATTTATTACTAACAGAGTCAGAGGACCATAAAGAGAAGTAAATTAAGACCTTACAACAGCATTTTCTCCCAGCCCCTCCCTCCTTCCCACAGACGGCACAGGAGACAGGGCATGGGGGTTTTGGTCAGTTCATCACCGAGATTTTCTTCCACTGCTCTGGGAGAGGAGTCCTTCCCCTGTGAGACCATGGGGTCCCTCCCACAGGAGACAGTTCTCAGTGAGCTTCCCAGGTGTGGGTCCACTCTCAGGAGCAGCAGCCATACTGCACCTGCAGCGTTAGTCCCTCCCATGGGCACACAGTCCTCCCAAAACTGCTGTGACGTGGGCCTCTCTTTCCACGGGGTGCAGTCCTCCAAGGACAGGCTGCTCCAGCCTGGAAGCAGGGCTCTCTCCCCACCAGGTCTCCCACTGGATCACAGCCTCCTCCAGGCATCCACCTGCTCTGCCCTGGGCACCTCCCCCACAGGCTGTGGGTGGATCTCTGCATCCCCCCTGGATCCCCACAGGCTGTGGGTGGATCTCTGCATCCCCCCTGGATCCCCATGGCTGTGGGTGGATCTCTGCATCCCCCCTGGATCCCCACGGGCTGTGGGTGGATCTCTGCATCCCCCCTGGATCCCCACAGGCTGTGGGTGGATCTCTGCATCCCCCCTGGATCCCCACGGGCTGTGGGTGGATCTCTGCATCCCCCCTGGATCCCCATGGGCTGCAGGGGCACAGCTGCTTCACCAAGATCTCACCATGGCCTGCAGAGGAATCTCCGCTCCAGTGCCTGGAGCACCTCCTGCCCCTCCTTCCCCACTGGTTGGTGTCTCCATGTTGTTTCCCTCACATGTTCCCACCTCCTCTTCTCTGACTAGGAGCAAAAACTTGTGACTTTGTTTTGATTTTGCTCTTTAATATGTCATCACAGAGGTGTTACCAGCCTCTCTCATTGTCCCAGTTTTGGCCAGCAGCATGTCCATCTTCAGAGCCATCAGGGATTGGCTCTGGTGGAAACTTCCAGCTTCTCACAGAAGTCACCTCTGTGGCCCCTCCACTACCAAAAACCAGGCTGAGCAAAACCAACATAAGATTAAAGGCAACTGATGAGAATTTGCATGAACTGTTTGTGAAGAATTGTCATTTAATTCTCTAACTTTCCCAAATTCCAGTAATCTTTATACCTTAATTTTAATATGTTCCTATGCAAATATTTGAGACTTCCCCTGCTCCCTTCTACATATTTAAGAAGGGATTTTTTAGAACTACAATAACTGTCTCACCCATTTATCAGATAATCTGTTTATTATCTGATTACATTTTTTCTAAATAGAAAACTCAAAATATTTTTAATACATATATATGTATATGTAAGTGGTATCTGTGATAGTGATTTTTGGTGCTAATTTGACTTCAGAAGCATTATTTCTTAGGTGACAATAGTCTTGGCTCTGTTATTTCCACAAATATGTAAAAAAATGCAGAGCTATGTGTGTTAAGACAGAAAGATTTCTACTTCAAAATGAATGGAACAAATTTGTCAGAAATGAACTTCAGGTTCCCATCTTAAATGCATATTTAGGTTCCTGCGTATACATTTGGCTAGGGTTTGTGCTGTGTGTCTCATCTGATTATGTGTGAGCAGCCAAAGATAGCACACTCTTGCAGACTGTATGCAAAGCAGCATTTGCATCTAAATCATGAGTCTAGAGTAAGTTATTAAAAATTCCTGTCAGAGATTTGGCTTCTCAGATGAGTAGAGCTTTAGGACTCATTGGAAACCTTTTATTTGTTAAGAGACTATCTATTAAGGATGTGTACATGGGTGGATTTGAATGATTGTAACATCGGGACTCCTTGGTCTTTCACAACAACAATTTCTTTCCCTTTGGGACACAGTTTTTTCCTTTATATTCATTCATGCCATAGTTACAGTGTCGAGATGTCCCTTAACTGCAATTTAACTGGGAGGGAGAACTTGTTCCTTCTTCCAGTCAGGTGATGCAAATTTCTAAGTTATGAGCATGGGATTCTGGTCAGAATAATGCTCTTTTGCTTTAGAAGGGTAACCAAGTGTATACTTGTCAAAAACAAGTAATTAACTTTTTTTCTTGGAGCCATTGGGAACTTGTCCAGCTTCCTGGGAATGACTAGTCGGGTTGTTGTTTTTTTTGTTAACTGGGAGAATTTTCCCATCTTTTTTACCATATCCAGCTTGCCTGTTCTGGCCTGCTTTAGAAACTTGGACCCTTCTTGCTAAAGGCATTTATAAGCTGCACAGTCCTTGTCAGGTCTTGATGTAATTTCTGAGCTGAATCATCTTTGCCCATTTCTAATGTATGGATGGATTTCTTTCCTATTCAATTAGAATCAAAGAAATGGATATCAAGCCTTATATTTTTTTTTCTAGTAAACTAAACAGATGGTAGGAGGGCCACTTTCCTCTTCTTGTTAAAAAAAAAAAAAAATTAGTTACCAGTCAAATTATTTTACTTTTCACTTAGACACATTGTGAATTATGGAGTGCTTTAGGAGCAGTGCTGCTAAGTAACAACGTGCAATTAATAACATTCATAATATTTTCCCAACACAGAACACAGAGAGGACATCAACCTGTTCAAGTGAGGGAGTCAAAAGAAGGGTCACCAAGATGATTACAGGGATGGAGCACCTCTCCTGTGAGGAAAGACTGAGAGAATTGGATTTGTTCAACCTGGAAAAGAGAAGGCTTTGGGATGGCTTAACTGCAGCCTTCCAGTACTTGAAGGAAGCCTATAAGAGTGATGGAGAAAGACTTTTTGCAAGAGCAGGTAGTGACAGGATGAGGAAGAATGGCTTCAAGCCCAAAGACAGAAGGTTTAGATTAGATGTTAGGAAGAAATCTTTTCTAGGAGGGTGGTGATGCTCTGGAACAGGTTTCTCAGAGAAGCTGTGACTTACCAGCCCTGGAGGTGCTCAAGACCAGTTTGGATGGGGCTCTGAGCAACCTGGTCTAGTGGAAAGTGTTCCTGCCCACAGCAGCAGAGTTCGAACTACATGATATTTAAGGTCCTTTCTGATACAAGCCATTCTATGAACATTGCACATCCTAGATGATATTAAAAAGGTAGATTTGGTTAGTATAAGTGGAGCAGACTTTCTGTAATTCAAATATTTATTGAAAATAGATAATCTGTGTTTTAAACAAATACATAAATGTAAACTTCTTCCAAACTAATAGGTGCTGGACATCTTCCAGAGACATGTTCAGTCTTTGATAAAATTACTTTTAAGAAGAATGGGAACTTTTCAATGGTTTGAATTAGAGATAGTACTGTTTGTTAAGGGCAAACAAAATGAAAGAAATAATTTAAGTTGTTCTTAGGAAAGGAACTTGCTGTCTCTAATCAGAATCTAAAATTAAATTGTGCTGCAGAACATAATATTATTTTAGCCTTGTAGGAAGCTGTGCTCATATTCTTTGGCCAAAATTTAACTTATATACATTTTTCTTTCACTGAAGTAATTTGTATTCCATCTGTAAAAGAGAGTATTGTCTAAATGTGGCATTTCTGGTTTTTAAGTGATTGGACAAAGCAGGAATTGCAATCTTTATTGTATATTTTCCTGCAATAGATCTAAAATGTAAACTGTTCTGTGAGCCTGTTTATGAGGCATGAAGTTACATTGTGCTGTGTGTTTTACTTAACCAAGTGGCTGAAATGTTGCCACCAGTATGACTGGAATGTTATTTACTTGGTCTGTTTCTGCAGTTTTTCTTTGTAGCACTGTACATATGCCACAACTAGGGGTCATTTGCTTAAAACGGACCAAAGTAATAACCTCAAAACTGTAGTTATTATTTGGGGGCTTTATAATAAAAGATTTATCATGTTCTGCACCTTCTGTGCTCACACTTTCCCCCCATCTCTCTCTCCCTTCATTCTCTTAATTGGAATTGCTTTTGGCAAAGATTTGGAGAGCTGCTGTTTTTACTTGCATTTTTGTTTTACTTGATTTCTTGATTAAGTACTGTAACTTCTTACATTGTGTCTTACAATGTCTGATTGAAATGTATTAACTTTCTTGGCTGGGTAACTAATTTTTTTTATAAGGACATAGTTGTTGAGTATGTTTTTCTATCTACATGTGTATCATATTTTATGGTCCCAGTACCAGACATCCAGCTGGTTGCAAGAAAGCTGTGGGTGTTTTAACATTTCCAACGGAAGGGTAGAATGGGTGGGGAAGCTTTTTGGAATGCTGACGAATAATATTTGACTCTTGGAAATGTCTTAAGGCCATAGACTCCCCTCCCATGCTTGGAAGGCTAGACTTAAAGACCTCTGGTCTTGAAGGTATGCTTGTATTTTATTTCCTTTGTAACTGAGAGAAAAGTGAGAAAAGAGTTGGAATACAGATCATGGATACCATAGGTTAATGCGGGAACATTCTGTGGATGGCGGTCTTGGTTTGTGTCTTTGCTAACCCCATCCGTGACATCATGCCCTGTTAATGCCTTGGATATTAGTCAGAGATCTTAATTCTGCTCCTTTTATTTCCTAGATGTACTGAGTTTTAAAAGTTGTATCGGCTTTGAGATGTTAAGGTCTGTAATGTCTGTAAGCGTAGCAGAAATTGCCTTTCAGTAGCACATGAATTGAGAACTGCAGTAACTTGCAGTTCAGGGTATTTTCAATAGCAGAGTGACAATTCATAACAGTTTTCCCCTGCAATTTCTTCTTCTTGCTTGAGTACAAAGCAGAGTAGATACAGACTGGGTTGTTCCCTTGCTGTTTTAAAAAGCGGATATCTACTGCTTCTCCCTTCTGTGGTTGTAGTAAAATATGTTCTCCTATCTCTGCATTTGCAAAAATGATCAACTCTTATCACGAGATGGTATCTTCTTAGCTTGTTTGAAATTTTGACAAACATGTGGTTTACTATGTATGAAGCTTTTTTGGACACTGATTTGTTTTCTTTATTAAAGTTTCTCCTTTATTTATTTCCATCTTTGATCATTTAACTGATAAATACTTGTCAATGTTAACACTGCTTGTGTTTTATTATCCTGGCTTATACATAAATGTTTCTATTGAAATAAATCAGTCTTGTAACATAAAAAATATAAAACTTTGGTTGAAGTTACTTCTTAAAATTAATAGCTGTTTGATGGTCAAATACCTTACAGTGGAGTTTTAGTTTGATTTTCTGCCAACCAACAATAAAATACGACTTAATTCCTACAATTCCTGAGATATAAACTGTTAGTCATAACCTAGCATGCATACACTAATAAGAAGCTAACAGGCTAATAAAGCTGACTTGAAGGGAGCCTGCAAAAAAGATGGAGAGAGACTATTTATGGAGCATGTAGTGAGAGGACAAGGTGGAATGGCTTCAAACTGAAAGAGAGTAGGTTGAGGCTGGATATTAGGAAAAAGTTCTTCCTTCTGAGGATGGTGAGTCACTGGCACAGGTTTCCCAGGGAAGCTGTGGATGCCCCATCTCTGGAAGATTCAAGGCCAGTTTGGATGGGTATCTGACTAACTGAGACTAATGAAAGGTGTCCCTGTCCACAGCAGGAGAGTTGAAACCAGGGGATCTTCAAGGTCCATCCAATTCAGGCCATTCTTTGGTTCTATTGTTATTATTATGTCCATGCAATACACATTGTAACAGGTCAGTAATGGATTCTGTCACTCATTTCTCTTGTGCAGCCCACACATCATCTTTCTGTCACAGAGTGTACTGCCAGGAGGAAGCCATCTCTGTGGAACACGTCTGTGCCATGAAATTGCTCATGCTTGGTTTGGACTGGCCATTGGTGCTCGTGATTGGACAGAAGAGTGGATAAGTGAAGGGTTTGCCACTTTTTTAGAAGATATATTTTGGGCTAGGGCACAACAGGTAAGGTGATGATATGTTGCTTCAAAATTAATGTGGAAATCAAAATTATTTGTGAATTAGATATAAATTAAACCTCAAAATACAAACTGTGCTATGAAGTAACATATTTTAAAATGGTATTGGAATTTGCATGCTTACTTGATTAAAAAAAAAGTAATCCGCAATGAATACAAATCTTTATAGAGGTAGGAGTCAGTGCAAATGAGAATAGTAACATCTGTTTGTCAATTATTACCTTCCCACGAATTTTATACTCAATTATTAAAATTCAATTATCAAACAATTGCTGTGCATTCTTTCCACTTCTGTTGTATACCTGAAACTGGAAGAATCAACAGTCTTACTGCATATTGTAATATTCTAGGTACCTAATTAAAATTGTTTGGTTTCATCCAATGTATGACCATAAAATGTACCTCAAAGTGAAATAGAAGATGATTTGAAATGGGGCACACTGGCACTTACACTTTTTTTTTCTCTTCTATTGCCCACCAAGTTACTGTCCTGTCAGAGACTTAGAAATCATTGCCTCGCTTAAGGTGAAAGCTAGAAAAGTGTTTTTCTGATGCAACTCTTACTTTCGTAGTACCTCTGCTACTTCAAGCATTTCGTGTGTCACTCCTTCCTGTACCTTTTGTCAGGTTCTACCCCTTTAGTCTGCATATTTCCACCTGAGGAAAAGGATGGCAGAACTGGGAACTGACATAATACACTCTTCTGAATCTCCATTTTATTAAGTATCTGGCATATCTATAGCACCAAACTAAACAGAGTGCTTTGTTATGTACCATATTTCTGGAAAAAGAAAGAGAGAAAGGCTGTCTAAACACTTGGCTTTCCCCTTTTGGTTCTAAAATGCATTAGTGCCTTCACATTAAGCATAACTACACTGCTGTGAGCTGTTCACATTAATTCTTTGCTTTTGTTAGTCACTTGAAAGCATCTTCCTTGGAGCTGAGTGTAAAGGAGAAAACAAAAGAACAGAGTGATTAATTCCTTTGTTACCATATAAGGCATACATTTTGAACATTATTGAGTAGTTTTGATGCAATGCAATCATAGAATTTAAGGATTATGAGTGTATTCCATCGTGCCTGAGAATAATTTCAGTTGTGATTGAATGTAATGCGAGGTAGTATTAGCTGCTTTTGCTTTCCCCAGTTTCCCATCTATTCTTATAATAGAGAAACATAAATTACAATTATTTTCAAAACAATTCTTTGTCAGCTGGCAACCTGGCATTTATTTCATAAGTAGGAATCTATGTTAATATTACATAAATGGGGGAAAACACAACAGGGAGCTTTCAGGAGTATGGCAGAAGTAGTAGGAAAGAGGAATGAAGCCAGGACACGATGTAGCTCTTTGCTCACAATTTGGGAAGGGTAGGGATGCAACCAAAACCTCTATGCCAGGTATCGCTACTGTAAATTCAGTTCTTTCTTGCCATTCACTAAAGGGAAAACAACATGCCCATCTCTCTTCTCAGCCAGAACTATTTAACTGACTATTGATTTGACATGCACAATAAGGCTTTTGTTTTCCTTAGTGCTGCTATTATCTCTCATAGCAGCAACTGTTATTGTTTTATCATGAATATTGATACCCTTTCCTGCCTCTTCTGCACATTAAAGAGAAACAAACCAAGCTTCTTGTTCTGTAAATTATTGTCTGTTGGGAAACAGCAGTCAGTGATCTGTGTTTTTTGTTTACTAAGCAGCTATCACATGATGAAATAAAAGGGCAACAGGAATTGAAAGCTTTACTTCGCTGGCGCCGACTCAGAGATGAAGTGCAAAACTCTGAAGAAGAGCTGCAAGTTTTAAGGTAACAATATGATAGCACCATCATCGCTTTTATATTTTCACTCTCTCCTGTTTTCCACATTTTCTCCCTTCAAAAGATATGCATCCCAATCATCTGATTAAATACACTGCATTTCCTTATTTCCTTCTAATAAAAAAAGAAAATGCAAATTAAACTGACTGAGTTATACATCTTGACTATAATACAATTGCTTCTCCCTTTGTTATAGAAACTTTTAGAAAACCATGGGATTATTTTGATATGAAATGTCTCTGAGCAGTTTACAAGAGCTTCTATTCAGGGAAAAAATAAAAGAACATTTCCTTAAAAAGTTCACTATTGGAAGCCATAATAGAGTCATTTTCTGTAGCTGAAGACAAGTACATACATTAGTATGGTATTTAACTGCCAAGCTGAATGAAGCTTTAAAAAACAAGGAAAAAGTATAATACATAAACTTTATAAACCTCCTTTCTAATTAGAAATTGCTAATATTTATATTTAAAATAGAGTTTTGGTCTTTAGGTATCAGATGCTAAACTCAAGGCTCCTTTATAGATAGCTAAAGACAGTCTTCCTTTGCCAGCGATTAATAATCTGTTCCGATTGGTGTGTTAGGAATTTTCAAACAGTCTTTGATCTTGAGTGTCTGTCTAATTCAAGATCCACTGAGCCTCTATGGCTTGTCTCCTCACAATCTGCGACCAAGAATAATGAGTTTACTAATCCTAGTTCAAATTAGCCATGATTTCTGACCAAATCATGGAAGTACGGGGACAGATTGCAAACAATTTTATAGTCTATTCTCCTGCTCTGAAATAAAGGCAGTACACACAGATCATCCTAAGTGGGTTCTTACTAACATGCTCTTAAAAGGCTCCAATAAAAAAGTTTTCATAAGAGAAAATACAGCTTTTCATAAGCTGTATTAGTGTCTCAATAAGATAGATAGTGTTAAGAGTTAAAAATTGCTTCCTAATGCACAACTGAAATCCTGTTTATTTCCAACAATGTAGATTTCATTTCTTTCTTTCACCAAGTCGAAGTTAAGAATAAATTGATGCCCATCTAGATTATCAATTTTTATATGTTTTTGGAAGACTGTTGCCATTTCATTTGTTTAAGATCTTCCCTTCTTCTTGTGCTTGCCCAGCAGAATCTAAAAAGCTCTTCTGTATTTGGACACTCTAGAGAGTGCTCACCAACATAGAAGTTCCTCTCCAAGGTCTCATGTAATCCAAAAGCATATCACCATCTGTGTAACTGTAGTCTTCCACTGATCTGTTTTACTTTATGTTTACTGATGAATTGTGTATCTACGTGTAAGCAGAGTCAATGAAGTTACACAGTTGTGTAAATGTTCAGGTGTATAATTTGACCATAGTTGTGAATGCAAAAGCAAGCTTAATCACTAATTATACAGCTGTTATACTAGCTGTTATACAGCTGCTGCAAACACAACTACCAATTTACATGCTGAGGTTTTTGTTTGGTTTAAATATTTTTTTTTAATATTGGTTCTTGGGATATGATGTTTATCTGGATAAATGTTTTCGATTTTCAACATTATGGAATCACATTTGTTGTCTTTTGTATTTATTTTTAATCAAATGTTATGTGGTGTAAATTTTCAAAATAATATTTCTAAGGGCCATAATTCTTTGTAGTTTGAAACTTAAGGATTGATTTATTTTGAAAATGAAACTTATGCTTTCTATTGACTTGCACATTTATTAGACAGAATAATAAGCATTTTTCTTACCTTTTCGATAGTAGTATTCCTAATGCTAATACAAAAGAGTGAAAAATTAGTTTCTCATTTGAAAAATGTGTCTCCAATAAACACTTCAGGCCAGGCACATGATGCCACTTTGTGATTCTGGCCATTTCTTCTTCTCTGATATCTCTAGCTCCTTGTGACTGTATTTAAGGACTTCCTACTGATTTCAGTCAGATATAAATATTTTCTACTACTTTTGTGGCATGGACATGAATAAATTCTCTTTTTGCATATTTACTGGGGTTTTTTTTTCTTTTCTTCATCCGTCTGAAAATATGACCTCCTGCTTTCCAAAACTGGCATGTAAGAGAGAAAATCTCAGTCCTGGCCCTTGGTCTGGGTTGTGAGTCTGTACTGAGGCTTGAGCTGGTTCTAACTTGAACTTTTATACAGAATATTAAAGGTAAATTATAACTATTTGTTACTTCTTGCCAATCATTTCAAGAAGAGAAAAATCAACCAACTCACTCTTCCCAAGCATAAGCTCATTCTTCAATTACTTTTTTTGTTCCCTGCTGATTGTATGATTATTTGTGCTTTCTCCTGACAGCTAGAATAATCTGCCCCAAAGTTACCAGGTGATCCTATCAATTTTTGATCCATCAAATGACTACCTTTTTAGAGTGGGTGAAAGCCATTCAGCAAACTGATGATCAGCCCGATGTTTCTTCTTATTATGGGCACTTGGTATTATGTTATAGTAAGTAGTGTGTCATAAGCTACCTGTAAAAAAAGAGGTCAGGTAAGAAAGAAATTGGATAAGTGTCTTTTCAACAGGCAGCAGCTCTGAAAGGCAGCATGAGCAAATCTTAACACTGAAGAAGGAGTTTGTGGAACATCCATGCTCATACAGGATGAGACTTCCAACAGACCTGTGCCTATTTTCTCACAGAATTTGAAAGAAACCTGCAGGGATAAAAGCACCTATGAAAAAGGTCTTGGCACTTGTTTTGTTGGTGGTCATCAACACCAGAACTCTCATCCAGCACTCTCATCTCTCCTGTTAGGAAAGCAAAGAAGAGCATTCTGTTCTGAGAATAAAGCTGGTGTGGACATTTGTTTCGTCTCCTGGCCCTTATGGCTGAACTGCATCTTGTGGTTATTCATTAAGGCAAGCCAATGTTGATACCTAACTCTAAATTAGTCTCTGAGTCCACTTGTGTCAGGACATTCTGTCCTGAATGGTCAGGACAATGCTTCTGACTGCTCTGTAGGTCAGATTTGAAGAGTTCTGTAGGTCAGGTTTGAAGACCTTTATTCTATCTGATAAGAAATGTGCTTTCTGATGGTGTCTTACAGTCTCTGCATAAGTTTTCATGACCACCTGGCACATCAGAGCATTTAATTACCAAGGACATCCCAGTGCATTGTCGTTTTACTGGTGCAATGTACTCATCTGCCCAGCAAATAGAAAGCAGCATCTTCTACTTCCTTCAGAAATTTGCCAGTATCTAAAATGTGCCAGATAGCATCTTGAGTATTTTAAGTCATCTTGCCTTTAGCTTTATGGTAGACTTTATCTACGGGATTAGATGCAGCTTTTGTAGGTCAGTGTACCAAAATTTCAATCTTTGTACTTTCAATGTCTGGTAAATACAGTAAGAATTGCTTTAAAATAGTGTTCTGAAGTCCTGATAGCAAAGAACAGGGTTACATTCTAAATAGTTACACTCCTTTACAGACATTTTCAAGAATATATACACAGCCGTTGCAGAGGAATGTGTATATATTTTCTGTATGGAATTCTTCACTACCATCATCCAGATTCAATACTTCTTTCTGGGTCAGTCCTAGGATCTACACAGGCACAAAGTCTGAGGAGGAAGGAAATATGGTTGCCTAATTTAGAATAATTGTGATTATGAGAGAGATTTCAATTTAGTGTGGATTCTTTAGCCTGTGCTCAAACTCCATTTTTCAAAGTCAACAGACAAGGCTATTTATTAAGAGAAATGAAGCAGTTTTTGTGTTTTATGTATATAGAGAATGATGAAAAGTCATGTATGGAATGTCAGCAGTTCTTCCTTCCAGGAGACTGATCCAGAAGGGAAATAGCTGGATTTCTGCTTTCCTACAGTGCAGCAATTACACAGTCTGAAAGAACTGGTGTTGCCATAGAATAAGAAAACAGTTACTGGTATTGTTCTTTCAATGTTGAGGGAAGATCTAGAAAGATATTTATGAATGATAACATGGAAGAGGACTGTGTCAGAAATACAGTGTAAAATTCAATCTATTTTTTTGTCTCTATTTTATTCCAAACAGTTACATTTTATGAAAATTTTCTGTATAGTGGATTTCATGTGCACAGGCCTTAATAATAATGTCTAAAGCCACCCTGATTTAGCACTCTGGACAAAACTGCAATAAGAAACTGTGAGACAGAAGACACAGAAAGAACACTTTCATCAAATGAGACATGGATATGGAAAAAAATTTGATCACAAAACTCTTGAAATCACTCTTGCATGAGTGGTGTGGTTTGAAGGATCTTACATTGCTGTGGCCCATATTTCCCCTATTCTACAGAAATAAAGGGAAAGAAATTTGGTTTCGAAGATTGGCCATTTCAAAATCCACATTTAGAACTGGAGAGGTTGTTTTAGTCACAGGGTTAGGCAACTGTTCTCAGACTACTGTTAGTTGGGATGTTTTCTGAATGGAATAAAAAAATCAAGATGATCTTCAGTACTATGCCTGTGAAGGCACTTCTTACAAATGAAGAAGAAATGCTTGCATAGCTTCTCTTTAGTTTCAGTCTGTACTCTTTAGGGCCTAGAAGTCCTCCACACTTAACTGCTGTATATTTGTGGCATACCAGATGCTGTATTACATTTTAAATCAGGCAGTAAATAGTATTTTTTTTCTAGACATAATTGTCTGTAAACCTCAAAGTGGTGTGCAAGATACTTCCTCTTTTAACATTTGAACTACTTTTCTTCCAACCCAAATGGAAAAATGAAAATCAGAACACTTTCTGCAGCAGTCTATTCCATGCAGATGAAGGAGGTTATTCTTGCAAGGATAGTCATGTAAGCTGTTAAGCCAAAGTTCAGGCAAAAAAGAGAACACTCTAGTTGAACATAGTGACTTCACTGTCTTCTCCTCCACTTCCCCTTCCCTTAAGATGTTGTTTTTGTTTATTTTTTAATCTTTGTTCATAAGGTGTCTGTACTGGAAAATGACATGCACCAACCTACTGATGAATTTTATTTAGAAGAAAATTGACTTGCTTGACTATCTAAGTAAATTTATATACTTATGGTGAAGAAAAAGACTAAACTAGTCACAGGTGTTTAAGGTTACTATGCCATACAGTGCTTTAAACTATCAGAATCTGTAATGTATGACTTTTTTCTTGAGTTACTTATCCAAAACTTAATTAGTGTGTTTCCATTTTAGGCCCAAAAAGGAAAGCACAGGAGAACTGAGTGAGTCTGGAGCCTCTGTTGTCAAATATGGTCTTAAAGCAGAAAAAATCTTCATGCAGGTTCATTATTTAAAGGTGAGTGTTGTCAGCTGATTTTTACTGAGATTGCTCTATGGATATCATAAAGACTTCAGTCTTCTAGATATCAGAAAATTCATAGCTTCTGCCTTAATTTTTTGCAGGGTTATTTTCTTTTACGATCTCTGGCAAGGACGATAGGAGAGGTCTTATACCTTGCATCTTTACGGAAATTTGTCATTAAGTTCCATGGGCAGCTCGTCCTTTCTCAGGTATTGTCCTTGGCTTGCTCCTCACCTTTGGGTGAGGAAATCCAAATGTTTGGATTGGCCACCTAAATCATCACTTCTGGTTGTGATGTAAGGGGAGAGGCTATTGTAATTTCGCAATATAGGTAAAATTCCCACCTGGTAGAGGGCAGAACATTTTTTTTCACGGTGACACTGAATGACACCCTGCTAGTATGCAATAATATAAACAATTAGGGATTTTTTTTAACATGATACTTCAGAAGGCCAATCTTCATAGGTACTGATGCTCTCAAAGATATGGTCATATACCATACTGGAATTATTGCCTGTGATCTTTAGCTCATGGTTTTTGGTTGTCTTCTCCCTGATTCCTCTCTCTTTCTGAAAGAGAAGAAATTATACTTCTGAATTTATTTTCTTTCTCTCTACATGCTATTTCATTCCATGCTTCTAATTTCACCCTATTTCCTATAAGGACAAAGCCAAGTAGAATTATAAGTAGAAATTTACCTCCTGCTAGGTCTTTCTGTAAAAGTAATGTAACTACTGGCTCTAGTTTTGTTTTGATTTAGAAAATTACATAGCTCTTTAAGCCCAAAGTTCTAGGAATCCTATCACTGGTGATGAATCCAGATTGCACAAATAGCAGTGCATGTTCTTGCTTCAGAATGCTGTGAAAACAACCATTCATGGGGGTGTCTATGAACCAGGTCTCTGAACTCATCATGGTAAAAAACATGCCTGGAACAAAACCCACAACACAACAAATATTTAGCATTGCTAGAAGAGCAGTGTGATGACAGGGAGGGGTGACGGAAAAGAGAAGAGAAGACCTGTGAGTGACTTTCTGAAACCACCTGCTTTGCTGAAGCTGTCTTATGGTTGAAATATTTGAGGATATTCAGGACAGTGATAAAAGTCTCCTTGAAACACTGAGTAAGGGCCTCTGAATTTGTGTAACCTAAGTCTAACACTTGCTGTTTCTTCCAGCCACAGTGATTTTTTCCTTGCATGCATACTGTTTAGAATCTCACTCTTATGGGGTGAGATGTATGCCCAGCTATCTTAAAACTTGTGATTTCTTTTGTATGTCAAGTCACCCAGAAGTTAGGAGCAGTAGCTCTTAACTCAGCATTTCTGCCCTGTGGAGGAATGTTTGGGGTGTTAAGGGAGTTAACACTGATGCAGCTGTTTTCTGTATCATGTTATTGAGAGCGTAAGCAGTTATATTTGGCATAGTGTGGAAAATGCCAATGACTATATGATCCTTGTCTACATTAAGGTGTTCAAAATCATAAAAATGATGCCTTACTATTACATACCTGGAAGAATTTTGAAAATAACAGAAGTCATAAGACTGCTAACAACAAGAAGAAGCCCGGCATTTTAAGCTGGTGGTAAGAAAGGTGCCCAGATTTTGGTAAGAAAATGTTAGCTTGTTCCTCCTAGTTGATGTGGGGTGAGTTTTGTTAGTAGTCTGTTTGAATGCTGCAAAATGTTCAGCAGACTGTACTACTAGTCATGGTAGCTAGCTAGCACATACACTAGAGAATTCTCCCTTTGTCTAGCTATGAAGTGTCAATTTGTAGCTTACATACTCCAGTCTCCTAAGATTAAATACTACACCCAGAAACATCCATTTTGGTTATTGGATAAAAAAACTGCTCACTGTTTTGTTATCGAATTATTGGAGCAAAAGTTAAACTTCTGTTACTTTGGGCTACTTTTTATTTGGATATGTGCAATATGTGCATACCTATGTGCTTAATATATGTCAAGAAAAAGAAAGGTGCTTTTCTTCTTTTAGAAATACCACCTGATATGGTGGAGAAAGAGTGTTATACATCAAAACTTCTATTGTTCGCTTTTGTGCTTTTACTGTGTCTACTATCAGCCTAAATCCAGCTCCTAGTGAAATTATTGGGAAGAGAATTTTAATGTAATACTGGTTTTTGGTCACTGAAAAATGCAAATGTGATAGGCCAATATCCAATTAAAATATATTTTCTGTCTTTGTAAGAAATCTTTAACATTGTGGTTTTTGTTAGGGTCTGGTATAGGTCGATAAGGAATCACAGCAGGAGTTGTAAAAGCAGAAGCAATGAAGTCAACTTGGTACAAAGTTTCTTATTCAAGATCCTTCTTGAACAAACGTGCTGTCAGTGTTTAAATGAATGAAAGATTAAAAATAAATAGAGGTGCAACTGGCAAGTTTAAATATTATAGTGCTATACTTTCACCTTGTCCAGAATAACTGTAAAAGTTCCCAGGTTTAGGAATTGTGGGAATGAGGGAAAATAAAACAGTGAAAAATTGCCCATGTTATGAATACTAGTCTTGTTTTAAGCAGTGTTTTAGTAATTTTCCCAGACGGGAGCTGCAGGTGCAAGGAAATTACTTCAGATGTGAAACATTAATCAGTTTGCCTTTTTCCTTCATTTTGCTTGCATGCTTAGTAGATTTTTAATACTAACTTTATTTTAGTTGAGTTAGCAACAGATGAGTAATGCAAATATGGAATCTTTGAGATGGATTTAAAAAAATATTCCATTTTTCTTTTTATGAGAGAATTAACTTACTAATTGCTTTGAGTGAACTTTCAAAATAATGACTAGAGTGTTTTGACTATATGAAAAGAAAGAAGTGCAAATTGCTGGTACTCCTAACAGAGTTAAAGCTGTTGTTCCATTTAATCTTGAAATAAAAATACCTTGGAAACTGAATTGTTTGTGGACTTTGATTTTCGTATGGTCCTGTCTGTTATAATGGGCAACAAATTGACTTCTGACTAAAGCTAGATAGAGGTTCCATCACCTGGGGCTTACACTGTTAAGATGTCTGGCTAATAATTCTGTCCTGATAATAAAACATACAGTGGGGGAGTCCTGCTTGCTCTAGACAGGAAGTTGTCTCTTTGGAGGTGCAGTCTGGGATTGTCACCAAAAGCCAGAAGAATGTCTAGGGAAGTAATTCCAAATAAACAGAAAACTAGAAGGGTGCTCATTATTTATTTTTCCCACCCAGAAGGGACAAATTAATATTTGCCACTTAGTTATGTTATTTACAAACTGCATATATTTTAGGAATAGCTTAACTTTGAGTGGGTTATTCCTTCAAGGATCTGGATGCAAGTGTAGTCGAAGTTTATTGGTTGCCAAGTGAATGTCCATTTGGATGTGTCACTTTCAGTTATGACATCTCCACTGTTTTATCCACCCCATTATATTTCAGTCAGAGAATTTAAACAAAAGTATCTATTGGTTATAGAGTACTTGAAATATCTGGATTTGAGGTTTTAATACGAAGACCTATTTTGTCTTTTAATATTAAGTGTTCTTTTTTGATATCAATATGTGTGATCAGGGAGAGGTACTTGCCTGATGCTCCAAAACAGTTCACGGGTAGAAACTTGCTGGCCATTGCTCAAGACAGAAGTTGGAGTAGTAATAAAACATATTTTGGTATGAAATAAAAGGTCTTCTAACACCACATGTATCTAGTTAATGCTTTAAGTAGCCTTCATTTCCAGTTACTTCTTTCAACCTACTTCTCACTTTTTGGGTGTCCTGGCTCTTCTTTCTTTTAACTCAGATACAGTACATCCATTAACAGAGCAAATAAAATTTCTCCTTGATGTCAAATTCACAGTCTGTATCCAGATTTGATCTGCCCAGCAGAAACCCAGTGTTAAAGCTGTGATTAAAGTTATTGGCTTCAGTCAGGACTATGGTGAGAGTGGATGAGAGTCACCAGGGAATTTAATTATGAGGGGCTAGCAGATCCTTAGTAAATGTGTTGAATTCATTTTTTCAGCATTTTTTTCAGCTTGGCCAAATGTCAATAGAATTCCACAAACTGCAGAATAAGTTTCTTTATATAGAGAAAAGTTGTTTTCTAGCCTTGGGGTCTCTAGCCAGGTAAGAACAACAGGAATATATATAAAAGTGATATTATTTAATCAGTTAATATTGCAGCATTGTAATAGCATGTAGTTTGTAACTCATATATTTTTTATACCTTCATTGAATTACTTGCAACAAAACCAAAAAAACCCCAAACTATAATTTGCTTTATGGCCTGATCCAGAATTTAGTTATGATTACCATAGTCATCCACAAGTCTTTGCTTCAAAGTGTAAAATAATTAAAGCATCTTAAAGAAATGGCATCAAATCTTAAAACCCCCCACATTATCCTCTGACTTTTCTCCTGGACAATTCTGAACCATTTCATCTGTGGAGGAAGAAAAAGTAGTCTGAGTGTAAAATTTCACTACAAATGGTTAAAATGACAAAATTATAAACAGCTGAAAAGTCAGACCTATAATGAGATGCATTATGCAGACTTGATTATAGGCAAGTGTTAAAAGCCATGCTAATATGGGGTAAGTGGTAATTTGCTTTCCTACTCTGTTTTGGAGCATTGAAATATGAACAGTTAAAATAAGATATGATAGATTAATCCTAATTTTAAGAAGGCGTGTAGAATGACAGTACCTTTTTCTTTGTTTGGAAAACAAAGGAGATGCTTAATGTCACAGTATAGTATACAGATTATAAAACCATCCACTGTGTGTCTGATTATGAAAAGTTCATAGAATCTAACTAGGGAATCTAGCTGCATTAATGTATACACAGTGCAAATAGTGTGAAGGATAACCACTTCAGGTTTACTATTCACACACTTTTGAAATAACTCTAACTATGATCTTTCTTATACCATATTCTTTATTTGCATGTAAGCTTACTGTGTATCTCCAGCAAAACTTGCACAAGTGGGAGGAGACAGTAGTTCTCTGTTTATATACAGAATAATGTAATGTTTACATACAGCAAAACTACAAGTAGTTGTATGAAATAAAGGGATTTCACACATCATCATCATCATGTCTGCAATACACTGTGACTAGGACAAAATTACTCCTGTCACAGTTAATGGTGGCATTCTTGCCACAGCAACAGAGCCCAGCACTATGTAGTTTACTTTTTGTTATAAGCCACTGCAATGCAGCCTGAGTCTCACTTATAATCTAAAGAAGGAAGGCTTAACTGTTACCAGTAGTTTCAATTTGCAATCAGTCATATTTTGATTCCCTAACAATGCCATACTCATACAGAGAAACAGTATCTTTTGTTGACTATTATGGCATGGTCCATAAATAAAAGATTTCTGCCTTTTAGGAAACATTCTTCAAGACCTTTGAGAACAACGATTTGCAATTGTTGTACAGTACAGTCAGCCTGTACTTGTATACTGAAGTGAGGAACATTATTAGCCTATGAAACTTTTTTACACAAAGATTAGTATTAATAAAGCAGATGCATTGGTTTTATGAAACAGCATATAAATGAATAATTCATATTAATAAATCCTCTTATTATGTGATTGTTCAAAGGAGTGTATTCTGTCAAAGTGATTGTCATTAAAATTAAGTTGTGTAGAACACAGGGTGCCAGAGAACCTTTTTGTGATATCAGGTGTAACTTTCTTAAGAGGGTGTATCATACTGGTATAAGTGAGGATGATAGTAATGCTCTTCCATTGGCATTGCATTGTCTTTGTAAAACCATTAAAGAAATTCTAACTACCTTTTATTTGAAGAATTTACTCCTCAGGTGATGTGGTTATCAGCAATATTGCAAATTTTGTCACGGAATGAGGACTAGATGTGGTCTAATCAGGCACATGCACTAAGGAAGAAAACGTTTTATGTAGTTATGTAATTAAGAACAACGTGGTAACATAAGCACAGTGAGGAGAGCATAAACACCATAAATTTGGTGTTTCTTAACTTTTGTATGTAAATCTGCAGCCTTTAACAGTTTTAAATATAAAACGTTTGTGTGTACTATTATAGATAAAATAAAAGTAGGAATGTGGAATTGTGTTAAAATAGTCAGGAGGCTTTTCAGGCCCATTTTCTTTCAATGTTGCCACTCCTTGCTTGAATGAGTTGGAAAACTGACAATATAATATATATTGTACAAATAACAATATACATTATGTTGTCATTATATCACTATAGTGGATATATAAACTTCTTCTTATCATTCTGTTATTTGTAGTCTTTAATCTCTCACTAGCAGTGAAGACACAGGGTTATGGCTTCATAAACATACTAACTGTGCTCCTCTGTTTGTTTTCCAGGATTTTCTTAGCATGCTGTTGGAAGACATTCCAAAACAAAAACAGTAAGTAAGGACTGGGCTAGAAAAACCAAAGAAATATGTAGAAATAAGATTTTAATATGTGCTAGCCAGAAATAGTGTTAGCCTGAAGATTCCCATTACATATATACACAAAAAATTATGAGATTTGTGGTTATCCTATACCATGCTCTCCCCAAACAGTGCCTTTAACTTGTGTATCAGGTCAGAGATGATGTCGTGTGTTCACCATGCAATCTGAAGTGCCAGGCATAGCTGCCTGCTCAAACTAACCTGTGATTCTCCTGCCAGCTACTTTTGGCACATGGTGCCCTAGAGCAAGGATGCCAGAACTTTGTTGTGAATCTGGGATACCAGAGAAGATGGATTTTTTTCATGGAGTCTGGTACCATCCCCTCTCAGGCATAGATTGTGCTGCATGAAGAAAAATGGAAAACATTAATGTAAATTGAGTGTTAATTTCCTGTCATGTCCTTCAAAATACTCCTGTGTATGACTGTGACTGATTGAAGATGATAGTTTTAGTAACACTTTGAGGCTTAAATTTTGGGTTGTTCTGTGCTATTCTAGATTGTGCTACAAATCAAGAGTCTTTTGTAGAGGAGCTTTACATGTTACAGTTTTTAAAAATATTCACTTGAAAAATACAATGTTGAAGGCCAGGATTGCAAAAATGTTCGTAACTCTGTGTGAGTGCTTTGGAGTTAAAAAGAAAAGATTATCTTCATAGAGGTCAAATGTATTGAGTTTTTTAGTGATACACTTCTGTTCTTGATAGCTGAGGAACAGAGAAGCTAGTTACCATTGAGAAAATATGTTTTGTGGCATCTCAGGTTTGTTTGGGTGCTTTGACATTCTCCAGTGATGTAGTGGATAATACTCTCTATGTATGATTCAATATAGTTTCTAGCCCAAATATAATGAGGTATATTATGTGAAAGTGAAAGTGAAAGTGTTTTTTTAATGGTATGATTATACATTGGCATGTTAAAAAAAAAATTGTTTTCCCTTTTATTTTTCACTTGTGTTTCTCTGAACTCTAAACCCACTGCAAAATGTTGTTGCATAAGTATCCCTTTTTCCGCCTAAAAATATACCTAAACTTTCAATGAGACTAATGCAAAAGAAGTGTGACTCAATTTCTGATGCATCGCATTCCAGAATGTATGAAAGAAATTTCAGATATATGGTAATTCATTTTATAGTCATATATACAGTATATCTGAACTATCTATTGCCACAATAACTTGGCAGATATCAGCAGCAATGCAAGGAATCTTGATATACAGAAGGCCTTTATTTCTTATCTGCTGGGAGGATGTTTTTTTCATTCTTGAATACATTCTGTGGCCAGTGCAGAAATACTCACCCGAGGTAAAAGGGAAGAAAGATAACAATCAAGTATTTTTAGAGATCATCTGCTGATGAGTGCTTTTTTGCACAAAGTTTGATGTAGCAATGAAATGCATTTCAATATTAGAGCAAAAATACTGTGTAGCACATAAAACCTCTCAGGCTTGTGCACTTCTGCTAAGTAAAATTTAAACTGTTTAAACTACATAATTCAAACTTGACAAATATTAAACACTCTAATACACTGTAGTTTGTGATGTATTTAAAAGAAATAAAGAGACACTTGTAGTAGGTAATCAAACCAAATCTTGCCCTCAGCTGTGGCAACAGGGGCAAACTATGTAGCTAGAAATAGAACTTGGCTTATGGAAGACTTTTGTAATGAGAATGACATTTGTAATGAGAACAGGATGAACATGGGCAGAAAACTATCATGAAACAGTGTGGAAATTTTCTGTAGTTATTACACTGTAGTAATGTAACTTTAGCGTTCTACTATTGGATACAGAGATTGGATCTAAAAGATTCTCACCTCCAAGTACTTAACTCCTTTAGTTTTTATTCAAAGGAGATTTTTTTACTACATTCCCAGTGATGACTAGCTCCAAGATCCAGATGTAACTTTTTATTGTTTTTTGCTGCCTTCTGTACTTGGAGGAGGACAGTTCTATGCCTACTTTATAGGGCTACTTCACTTCCTGCTCTGACTCAATTATAATGGCATGTTAGCTGCAGGAATCCATGCTGTGAGGCAGGAGCCTTCCATTTCTGGGCTGCAGCTGAATACTGACATCAGTTAAGCTGAGCAGTACCTTCTGGTCCTTTATAATTTCTTAACTTCCCTTTAAGACTGATTGATTGTCTGAGTGAAGGACTAATGGAAAGAATGACAAATAAATATTGATCATTATCCTTCTCTGTTTCGAAAGCCTTTTAAAATATTGCGTGCACTGGCTGGAGTCTCACGTTATCTCTGCCTTTCTGTGGAAAATCTACAATACTTCCCACCGAGCAGTTTTATTTACTTTTTATTTTATGCCATCAAGGCATTTTATTTACTCTCATAATTTGAAACTTCACTACATTGAAACAAACCAAACCAAACAACCGAAACACCAAGAAGCCCCTTCTTATGTGTCTGTACATCAGAATGCACTAGATTTGATAGAACTCCAGTGGCTATATTCTCCCCAAGGCTTATACCCATAGTCTTTGCTGTAAGTTGATCCTTTCCACATCTGCCCAACATGTGAGCTGTGCAAAGAATCAGTGTTTACCCTTGTAACAGAAGGTTTCACGGGTGTTAGATAAATCAGAGTTGCTGCATGTGCAGCTATTTTATGACTGCAAAATATTTTTGAGCAGGTCGGTTCTGCTCATAGGGGTTTTCTGCTGGTATTTTTTATTTAATTTCATTCAATAAAGCAAGCAAATCTACTAGTAAGCTATGGTTTTAATATTACATTATGGACAAAGGAAGGCTTGTGTTATAGTTCTGCTATTTGTACTGTTAATAACCCAAGTTCACCAACCACATTGTTTGGATGTCTTCACAAATAGTAAATTAAGTACTAAAATAATGCTTCAATTTCAAATTACTCAGCTATATAGGTGTATCTTTTCCTTTCACATTTGCTTTCTTTGATTCACATGCACATTGTTGTGAATGTGGTGATTTTGAATGAGACAAATGGCTGGTAGGCACCTAACAACTGAAGCAAATAATTGTGAAAAATTATTCCCAGTGGTTTTGATTCCTCTTTTTTTTTTTTTTTTAATAAGCCAAAATATATATGCTGGATAAAATCCAAAGATAATTTATCTGTAGGAAGGTATGTCTAGTTGACAGAATCCCTCATCATTGTGTTTCGATTTGCTCTAATTATGCCTCCATATTTAGCTGGAATAGCTTACTTTGAAAATTACTGATGTGTATAAATGTATGATGAAGCAGATATGCTTGTTTGTATATTTTCAGTTGGATATGGCAGACTTTTCTATCTTCCTTTACCTAAAAACAAAATTGCACACTTTGATGTTTTTTATCCTTGATTTAGGCATTAAGTGGGTTTATGTTAAAGTTTGCAGAGTACCTTGGAGCCTTGTGCAGTGAAAACTTCATGTACAGCCATCTTTTATAATGCCAATTTTCAAATTATCATTAATGTTAGTATTTTACAGACTTTGTTTTAAAATGTTGAATCTGAACTCTGTGTGTCATGTTAGATAATTTCGTAGGCTGATTTGGCTTATCATCTAAACAAATAGACAAATGATGAGATAATGGATGTAATCACATTCTCATTTTACAGTAGGGAACTGTTGTAGAAAGCAATTGAAGAAACTTGGTCTTGTAAGAGTTAGTGCTAGTCAACTCAATACAGATCACACTGTCCAATACCTTAACCAGAAGGCCATTCAGAAATTCACACAAACACCAGATTTAAGTCCTTACAGATGCTTAACTGCAACGTAAGCAGGTGGTAAATGCCCTTGCTGAACTGCAGCCTCTACAAATATCAGGCTCTCTGTTCTTTCTCTAGGACATTTGTTTTGAGATGGCAGTTTGTTTGTGATAATTTTTTGGGGGTTATTTCTAAGTCAAACAATTTAGCAGAAGCATTTCCAACATCTTCATAGTTCTTCAGTACTGACAGTTAAGAGATTCAGAATAGATCTTTGCAATAGTCTGATCATTACTAATGTATTTAAAAAAAATAGTGAATGCCTCTTAAACAAGTTGCTTTTTTGATAGGAGCCAACAAGAATATCCTAATTTGGAATTAAACAAAGTACTTGTGTGCAAGTACAAAGAAAGATTGTATATGGTCATATGACAGATGTTTTTCTGAAACTTTGGGTGCTGCAGGCAGAGAAAAAGCAGTGTTACTGGTTTTGCTCTTGAGAAAAATGGCAAGTTTTAGGAGAGACTGAGAAACTTTGCAGTGTTTTCTGCCTGAATTAGTGTGGTGTCAGAACAGTGTGATTCCCCTCAGTGTCATAATCTCATTTCAAAGCCAGTTTTTGAAATGGAATAGAGGGTATATTAAATGGTTCTACATAGCAAATATAACACAGGTTATTTTGCAGAGATTTTTCTCTCACACTATAGGTTTAGTTTCTGGGGATGGGGGAGAAAAGTATTGGCTGACATGGTGAGGCTGTTTGTTATGCCTTGGTAAGACAAATTAAATGTGCAACTAAGAGAATTTTTACCAGCTCCTAGCTCTGCTTCAATATTGGAACACTAAGCTGTATTTGGTTTAATTCATACAATAACAAATAACAAAATTTTTTATCCTGCTTATTCTTCTTGAGACAGAATAAATGGTGTGGTCCAAATGATCTACCTTTGCCTATTTTGGTATCTGGTTTTAAGCTAGCTCTGTATGTACCTTTTTTAGTAAGAAAATAAGACAGACAGAAATAAGAAATCAAGACCATCTTCTTCTGGGGAAAGTAAATTCACTGACTGGAAATATTTCTCTTAATCACTATTCCCAGTCAAGGGACTCAGCTAGTCTGACTGAAGGCTAGACACCAATTTTTTAGAGAATAGTGGTAAAATGAAGATAATTATAGTCTGAGGGATTAGCAGTCAAATGTTCTAAATTTAGTAAGTTTGCACAAATTACGAGGAACAAGTCTAGAAGTTTAGTCTTTTATTTTAATGTAGTACACTACATAAGCATCACATATATGTTCAGTTTTCTGTAGAAAACTGATTTATATAGTGATCTAACACACACAATGGTATTTTCCTGAAAATTCAGAATCCTGGCTATGTAGAAATGCTCCTTCTTGACTGCTGATTATTTAAATCTTATGATCAGTTTAAATTGTTTATTGGATTGTTTGGCTTCCTGATTCAGAGCTTGGAAATGGCTGTTTTTTTCATGAATGCTTTGTTGGTTGACTCTACATTACATATGTGAAAGTAACTGCAAGCATTAGAATGAATCTTGCCAAGGCATTACCATGAACAGGACCATACACATATGTTCTGATTCTCAAAATATTTATATTCATTGAGGGCTTATTCAACTTCCTTTTTTCAATACTTGCATGTGTGAAAATTTTAATTTTTTTTTTATTTGTTTATTTTTATTTGGTTTCCCTGCAAGTTGGGAAGTCTTACACCAGAGTTGAAGTAAATACCACAATAGCTAACCTAACTTTTTACAAAAGTAAAAGTGCAGATATAGTTTCTGAATTTACAAATACTTATCTGTGTGATTATTTCAGTCTCACACAGCTTCATCATGACAAACTATTTCCTTTTGTTGAAACTCCAGACTATTCTATGATTTCAGAGTGAATCAGGATATAAAGAAAGTGCAGAAAGGACAAAACTGAAGTATATCAGACATTTAGTAACTTTGATAATTAATATCCATCAGTGCTTTTTAAAACCCCAAAGTTTATCCATGTAACAAGAAGCAGAGCACCTGTTCATACTTTACATGTTTCATAAATGTAGCTTACCACATAACACTTTCTCTGTCAATCCTTATCAGCACTAAATTTATTATTTGAGTTTTAAGTACACAAAACCTGATCTACCTTTAATTTGCTCATATGACCTCTGATGTTTTTATTCATTAAAAAATGAAGAATGTTGTACCACTTTAGTACAACCAATACTTGAATTTAGAGGGTTTGCCTAGCTTCTAAAGGATTATTTTTCACATGAAAAAAATGGCATTTTTTGCATATATTCTAAGTTGTTTTGTTTTTTTTTTTAAGGTCTGAGTTAACAGTAGAAAGTATCTTCCAGAACTGGCTGGATACTTCTGGAATACCAAAGGTAAATACAAAACATCAGGTCACAGTTTTTCTGGAGTCTTGATTTTCTCATTACATTATATGATTTTAAAATCACTACTTGATCTTCAGGAAAGATATTTATGATATTAAATAAATAGTTTTGATGATGACTGCTTTCCACAGCTTCATATGGCCTTAGCTTTTACCAATTGCAGGTTTTTTCTTCTACAATGGTCTCAACAAACTTGCCAAAGGGCAAATCTTACAAAATTTATCCTATAAATAAATATTGTGGTCATATGAAAGTATATTTTACAGTATAATCATGGAGTCTACTAAATGTAAGGAGCGTTGTTCACAGTTGTTGGAATATGACTTACTTGAAAGCATTACTGACAGCAATAATTAAATGTTAAATTGTTTGTACTTTGATAACTTGTGACTTGTTTATAAATCTGCTGCATAGATAACATCTGTTATTGGTGTTCCAGCATTGAGACTGAGCTTTTTTTTCTGCTTTTAATGATAAAAGGTTTTTTAATATTTTAAATTCTATGAACTGAAAATGCTTAATTGTGTCTGTTCTATGTGAAATTCTGATTATTCATTTTGGACCAAAACTGGGATGAGATAACAAATGATATCTGTACATTAATCTTCGTAATACCCAATTTTATGCAAAGTAATTTTTTAGCATATGCTCGGGACTCAGTTTCTAACTGATTTCCCCTAAGCAGGCATCCCCTAGGTTGCATGTGATTTATTCTGCCTAGCGCTTGAATTTGTTTCCACTTGCATTAGTATTAAAAAAAAAAATACAAAAAAAAAAAAAAAAAAAAAAAAAAAAAAAAAAATCCTTTTAAAAGTGAGAATGTTAAATTCTGGTTTCCATGTGCAAAAGTGCAGATGCTTATGCAGCATGACTGAGTGAGCATGTTTGAAGGTAGAATTGATAAAATAACTGGAGAGGTCTGGCAGTGCTCAGAGAACCTGATCTGTACCCAGACACTTTCGTTGAGCTCCTCCCTTGATAGTTTGAGAGATGTGCGTGTCCACTTATCCCTGTATGCTGTAGAAGGCTTTTGGGAAAGATGTACCCTGAGATCAAAATGCTTTGAGACTATTTGAATGTGCTGTAAAATCAAGGCAGAGTTTGTTTTTTGTTGGAAAGTTATTGAAAATAAAATTACCTTTAATTAGAAGGGACGAAAGGAAGAGATAGTATCATCATGCATTTTGATGCTCAGTCATTTCCTATAAGAGGACCTTGATTCTAACTCCATGTTCAACCAACGTTTTGTTTTTGGTAAAAAAATGGTACACATTGTCAAACAGGTGATTCAAGTATATGGGGGAGATTGATGTTGTATAGAGCTCAACTGTAAGAGGCTGAGCTGGCTCCTGAAACGTAAACGTTTTCTTGCATTTTATCTACACATCTTTTTGAGGATATTTATTAATGTCTGACAATGAACTTAAAATCACAAATTAGAAAGATAAGAGCAGACTAAAGAATTGGAAAGGGTTTTGACTAATATGCAAACTAAACTCTGTTTTCCTGAGTACCACAGGTTGTTCAGAATGAATAGTGAGTAGTTTCGTTATACCCTGCAAGTATATGCTTCTTGTGTAAACAAAACAAGTATCAAAAGTATTTCCACACCCAGCAGGTTTGTAAGTAGTTTTAAATTTTTTTAAGAATACAGAGATTTCCCTGGTAATTTGACTGTTCTGTGTAAAAAATGTCAACAGGAAATTTGCTAATTTAGTATTTTACTTCTGAGGATCAGCATGCTGATGCTGACCTCTCTCTCTCTCTCTCTCTCTCTCGTTCTCCCACCCCCCAATAATATTGTTGGTCATAAAATTCTAAATGCTTTGGGTTGAAAGGGACATTGAAGTTCTTCTAGTTCCAAGCCCCCTGCCACAGACAGGGACACCTTCCACTAGACCAGGTTGCTCAAAGCCCCATCCAACCTAGCCTTGAAAACTTCCAGGGATGGAGCATACACAGATTTTCTGGCAAACCTGTTCCAGTGCCTCACCACTGTCACAGTAAAGAACTTCCTCCTCATATCTGACCTAAACCTACTGTCTCAGTTTGATTCCATTCCCCCTTGTCCTATTACTACATACACTAAAAAATGTCTTTTTCCATTTTCCTTGTAGGCTCCCTTCAGGTTCTGGAAGGCTGCAATTAGGTCACCTTTCTCTTTTCCAGGCTGAACAAACCCAACTCTCTCGGCCTTTCTTCACAGGAGAGGTGCTCCATACCTCTAATCATCTTGGAGATCCTCCTCTGGATCAGCACTCCAACAGGTTGTTATCCTTCCTGTGCTGGGACCCCAGAGCTGGATGCAGGGTTCCAGTTGGGCTCTCACCAGAGCAGAGCAGATGGACAGAATTCCCTCCCTGGCCGTGCTTCCCACACTGCTTTGGATGCAGTGGTATCTGCGCCCAGGGCACGTTTGGCTTTCTGGACTACAAGTGCCCATGGCTGGGTCATTCCAGCCTCTCACCCACCAGTGCCTCCAAGTCCTTCTGGGCAGGGTTTCTCTCCATCTGTTCATCCCCCAGCCTGAGCTGGTGCCAGGGGTTTCCCCAACCTTGTACTTGATCTTGTTAAACCTCGGAAGATTCACATGGACACAGTTCTTGAGCTTGTCCAGGTCCCTCTGGATGGCATCCCATCTTTTAGGTGTGTCAACAGCGCCACTCAGCTGGGTGTCATCCACAAATTTGCTGAGGGTGAGCTTGATCCATATGTCTATATCATTAATGAAGATATTAAATAACACAGGGTCTAATACAGACTCCTGGGGGACCCCACTTGTCACTGATGTCTGTTGGGACTTTGAGGCGATGACCACTACCCTCTAGATGCAATGGGCCAATCACTTTCTTATCCTTCTAATAGTCCACCCATCAATTCCCTCCCCCTCTAATTTAGAGAGAAGGATGTTGTGTCAAAAGCTTTTCAGAAGTCCAGATAAATGACATCTGTAGCCCTTCCCTTGTCCACTGGTGGAGCCAGAGAAGGCCATTGAGTTGGTCAGGCAGGGCTTGCCCTTGGTGAGGTCCTGCTTGGTGTCTCAAATCACCTCCCTGTCCCCCATGATCTTCCCAGTCACAGAGATGATGCTGACAAGTTAGTAGTTCCCAGGGTCCTCTTTTTTGCCCTTTTAAAAGATCATTTATACTTGTTGTCTTCATCACTTGCCAGGATCTTATTGGAACCAACTTCCACTTTATTGAAAGAACTGGAGTTGTCATTCAGTGAATAGGAAACCTTATTTCCTTTGTGCTTTATTAAATGATTAGAGGAACCTTTACTCCTGAAATCCAGACTGTAGAGGTTGCTTAGTAGCTCTCAATATGTTATAGCTATAGTGTAAGTATGAATATGATTACTGACTACAGAACTGTAAATACTGTAGATCTACTCTCGATTTCTCGGGGTTCAGAAGGTCAGGGAGACCCCGAGATCATAAAGAGTCTTTGCTTCCTAGCCCGACGCAGCCAAAGAAGGAGCCTGGAATGCGTCCAGTTGTGCTTTCAAGGTTGTTTATTTCTTCTTATCTAAACCTTCTTTCTCTCACCTGTTGAGCTCTGGCTAGCAAGGAGGCCATGGCACTCTGCCCCTGAGCCTCGGGTGGCTCCCATCTTATAAACTCAAAACTACGTGTGCATGTTTACAATTTATTACCAATTCCTATAATCTATGTTAGACTGTGAATCTCTGCCTTAAACCAATAGAAAAGTGTCACCATCACACCAAGACATGGAGGACAAGAAGAAGGAAAAGAATGCCAGGACACGCCCGAATTCTTCCATCTTGACCTCCTGAATCACATTCTAAAAACCCCAAAATTCTACTTTTCCATCCTGTGTTAATATAAATATCACATTACTCAAACCCTTGTGGCTTGTAATTTCTCATACAAAATTGACAGCTTTTTCCACGGGCTAAAATCGAAGCCACAGATGTTTTTGCCTTCATGTCAGGGTCTCCGAGACCCCTGCCAGGGTCTCGAGACAGCCAAGGCAGCCAGAGGGTTGTCCTGGACTCCGACAATCTACTTGTGTGATTTACAGGATCTTTAAAAGTATTTAGATTATTTCAGCAAACTAATAACCTGGCTAATTTGATGAATCTGTATGAAGGCACATAAAAACAAAACTTATATGTAGATGAACTACATTATAAATTACATGCACATGAACTACAGATGAACTGCATTATAAATAGCAGACCAGGAATGGCACAGAATTTAGTCTCTCTCATAATAGTTTACTAGGTGAGTGGACTAGGGTGTGCTCATAGGAAGGTATCTGTCAGCTCCTTTGGGCACAGTTATACAACAGAACCAGTCACTCAATGTGAGCAGGATGAGGTACTCACTACAACTGACTACCTTCTTTTAGTGCTAGAGCAAATGAAAAGCAGCTGTTGGGTATCTGCTTCAAAGATGTCCCAAAGGCATAGAAGCAGCATCCTGCACTTTACATACAATATCCAACACCTTTCTGCTTATAACCCTTGTTATACTGGTTCTGGAGTCTTATAGCATGACACTTAATACTGCAGCCCCTACTATGAGAAATTACTTGACTTTTTAGATTACAAATACTAAGACTTCACTGCATTTGTAGAGGAAACCTCCTTACTAGAGAGACTATACTTTGTAATGGAATTAGGAAATGTGCATCATGGTGTACTTAAGTCCCAACTTAAGTGATTCCTTTATAGCTCTCTCATACAAGATTTTTTTTGTATTTTATACTCGCTGTGGTGTTTCTGTGTTTTTATTTCCATGTTTTGGTGGATTTTGGACAGTTAATCAGTACAAAGAAAATTCACCTCAAGTGGTTCATTTATAGCAGTAGCTATAAAGGTGATTTCAAGAATTCTCTTCTGTGTTTATATTAAAATCTATCTCCTGTATGCAACTGGTACTCTTTAAAATTCAGTAACCAAAGGGTCACTTAAAACCAGAGTTCTTCGCCCACCCCTTAGTTCACTGTCTTCACAACAGTGTCTAGCTTAAGGACACTGTAAGGGTACAAAAAAGTATGCAAAAGATGCATAAGGGTAAATATTTTACACTTCCCAGACTGCTAAAGCAATTTTACCATCTTCCTTGCAGTATAGGAATCTTATGTTCTTTACATGTTGTATTCTTTATGGTCATAAGTCATGTCATCTGTCTAACTGAAGATCCTCTACTCCTTTACTTGTGCTTTGTTACATTTGCCATTCCAAACTTTCTCTCCAACTCTGTCCAGGAAATTGCAGATTTATAGATAATATAGATATAGATATAGATATAGATATATAGACATATGCCCCTTTATACTTGCAGCTTAAAACTACTGAAACTTTAATATTTGTCAGTTTCTACTACTGTTTCACTCTTGGAAGAGTTTTCTGGTCTTTTCTAAATACTGGGCTAATTTCCAGGCTCAGGTATATACCAGCAGTAATCAAGAATAAGTCATAAATAAAATCAGAATTTGGCTTGCTGTCATGAAAAAATAATTCTGCATACCACCTAACACTTTCAATTTGTTATTTTCTAAAGCATTAAAGATTAATGTTATGAAAAAGAAAATGTGGTTATAACCTAGCCAATTCTTTCTTACATGGAAGAGTGCCACTGCACAATGGTTGCTTTCAGGCTTGCTGAGCAGGGTTTTCTCACACGCAAAACAATAAGGGATATAAAAGATGAAGAGAAAGCACTTCTCAAATACAAGCTTTCATCAGGACTTTTTCCTGGGGACATGTCATGGTGGTGTTAAATAAGGTGAAGCATATTGCATGGTTGAAAATACCTTATATCAAATCATGCAACCTTCAATATGTGCTTCTGTCTCAGCAGTGGCTCACTGGGGGATTATAGCAACTTTTTATTCTGTGCAAATAGTAGAGAGTTAATACTACTAACTTTAGACAATGAGTTAAGCTGGCAAGGAGCAGAATCAGAAGAACCAAATAGCTTTACTGGAAATACAGTTTAACTGGAAAACACCTATGAAATCACTGTCGTCCACTTCATACCTCTTCATGATGATTTGCTTTCCTAAGTACAATTCTATTGTTTCTTTCAGTATGTGCAGTGTTTAATTAGAATTTAAGGCTAAAAGGCTATATGCCTCTTTAGGAATATTTTCTCATCTCTGCACAAACATGTCTTTGTCTTATATTGCCCAGTTACTATTACCTGGATTTTTTATTCTACCCTAGGTAATTAACCTTTTTAAAATAAACTTTAAGTCTTTCCCCCTTTTTGAACTCTGTTGTACACTGTTTGACAAGTACATCAATAAACATTAGGTAGTCTCTGCATTGCACAAACTTCTAAATGTATTTAACTCATTACAGTTTAAATCACTTTTCCTTTTGCTTTTGAAGTGGCACATGCTATTATTTACATGTAAATTTCTGATACTGATTCTTTCTTGCCTGTGTATTTCAGCTGATATCTTGTGTAATGAAAATCATCTTCTCCATATTCACTCTCCAATTCAAAAAAAAAAGGGGGGTAAAAGAAAATAAGAATAGTGGTTGGCCTCCTCCTTCATGATTTTTAGTTTCCAATATATCCTACACTGTAACATACAAGTTTCAGTATCACATAATGACTCAGGTTGAAAGGGACCA
The DNA here is from genome assembly GCF_026979565.1 of Vidua chalybeata. Taxonomy (NCBI): domain Eukaryota; kingdom Metazoa; phylum Chordata; class Aves; order Passeriformes; family Viduidae; genus Vidua; species Vidua chalybeata. The sequence continues at coordinate 11,946,617 of NC_071570.1, read as the reverse complement.
CAGGGGATCATCTGGCCCAACCTCTCTATTCAAGCAGGGTCATCCTAGAGCACATTCCACAGGATTGCTTTCAGGTAGTTCTTGAATATCTCCCATGAGGGAGACTCCACAACCTTTCTGGGCAGCCTGTTCCAGTGTTTGGTTACCTACACAGTAAATTTCTTCCTCGTGTTCAGGTGGAACTCCTCGTGCATCAGTTTCTGCCCATTGCCTCTTCTGCTATTGCTTGGCACCACCAAGGAGACCTGGATCCATCCTCCTGGCACCCTCCTTTCAGATACTCACAGGCATTGAAGAGGTCTTCTCTCAGTCATCTTTTCTCAAGGCTGAGCAGGACCAGCTCCCTCAGCCTTTCCCCATAAGTGAGATGTTCCATTTCCCTACCCACCTTCTTAGCCTTCCTCTGGACCCACTGCAGGACCTCCATGTCTCTACAAGAGAGACAGAACTGAGGAGCCCAGAACGACACAGCACTCCAGATATGCCTCACCTGGGTTGAGTAGAGGGGCAGGATCACCTCCCCTGACTTTCTGGCAATGTTCTTACTAATGGAGCCCAGGACACCATTGGCCTTCATGGCCAGCAGGACACACTGCTGGCTCATGGCCAGCTTGTTGTCCACCAGGACCCCCAAGTCCTTCTCCGCAGAGCCACTTTCCAGAAGGTTGATCGTCTGGGCTTATTCCTCCCCAGGTGCAGTAACACTTGAATTTTCAAATCCTGAATTTGCCTTTACAGACTACCAGATTGTTTATCTCTGCCCATCTCTCCACCCTGTCAAGGCCCTTCTGAAGGGCTGCACAGCACTCTCGGGTATTGGCCACTGCTCCCAGCTTTATGCTGTCAATGACCTGCTGAAGAGGCCTCTATCCCTTGTCTGAGTCACTGCTGAACAAGTTGAACAGCACTGGGCCCAGTGTTGACCCTTGTGGAACACCCCTAGTGACAGGCCCCCAGTTACACTCTGTGACAACAAACACAACCCTTTGGGATCTGCCATTCAGCCAGTTCTTAGTCCACTTCACTGCTCACTCATGTAGTCTGTACTTCCTGAGCTTGCTGGCGGGTTGTTATGGTCAATGGTGTCTAAAGCCTTGCTGAAGTCCAGGTAGGCAACATCCACTGCTCTTCCCTCATCCATCCAGGTAGTTGTCCCATCACAGAAAGCAATTAGGTTGCTTAGGTATGATTTTCCTTATGTCAATCTTCCAGTTTTAGGATAAGCACCCTAAATATCAGCTCACAATTACAAAAAATTGAAAGAGGTGATAGCACTGCTGTATTCTTCTCCTAGTCCCTTTTGTTATTTCATCCTCCTATTAAAGTTTCTCATCCACTGTTCCACCTTAAACAGTATTTCCTGATTAAGGTTGGAATTGCCAACAGGTATTTCAGAGTATGTACAACTTTTAGTGTATCTTGTGAGACTACTATTCCATGTTTTCTATAGCATAGAATGCCATAGAAATTCAATCTTGAATGAACACTGGAGTACAGCTTGCAGCCGTTACAGCAGTAAAAATATTGCCATTTTTTTTGCCAGTTCTTTTCTCCTGTCCACACTAGTTTTTGTGGCTGTGATAAAGCAGTAGTTTAATGTCCATATACTAATGGACTTATTTGTAAATCATCAACATGTATGGAAATACATAGTCAAAAGAAATCTTCTGGTGCTGAATATTAATTTATTAATAGTATTTCGGGTTTTGTTTGTAACAAACTCTTGTTTAACTCTTTGATTTGAGCAACCTGGTCTAGTGGAATGTGCCTCTATCCATGGCAGGTGACTATAGGACCATATAGTCTTTAAGGTCCTTTTCAATCCACACCATTATGTGATTCCATGATTGTCCTATTTGAAGAAGAAATGGATTGCAAAGGAAACTCATAGCAAAACTATTTAAAAATTCAAACTGAAATGTAATTTTTGAATGGTTCTGAATCAATGCAAATAGAGTACTTCTGTGGTTTTAAAAATGTTAGGAAGATGTTACAGCAGATGTTAATATGATTTGTGCTAAAGCAACATGTTGTTAAGAAGGGCCCTGGCTTTTGCCCCAGTTATAGGCTTTATAGATTTCCTGTTTCCTTTTAATAAGACAAAAGTACGGTGAAGGGATAGCTCTACAGCAAAATGCTTCACAGTTTAACAGTTATGGTCAATAACTAACAAACCAACCACACTGAATTTTTTTTAAAAGAATGGTCTTACTAAACTCTTGAATTTTTAGCACTTGTTCACCCAGGTTTTACAGAGGGTACCCAAACATTTTTCTTGCATTAAAATCATTCTTATTGGATCATAATGTAAGTTAAAGCTATGGATTGTTGACACTTGCTATTTCTTGTTATTGTTAGTTATGCCTTATCTTGCAATTATATTTCTGGATGTACATAGTAACTACATATTGGTAGATGGCAACATCTACCATATACTTGGTATCAAGTATACAAGTGAAATGCACATTTTTGTTGAGATACAGTAAATTAGTAGGTATTGGCAGTGAGAATGATCTGTTAAATACAAAAATCTCATTCAAACATAAATGATTTGGAGAAAAAATAGGAAAGGCATATAATTTTCTTCAGTACTTAATAGAGTTCAGTAGTGAATCTGTTAGACTAGTTTCAAAACTGGTGTTAAATATTAGTCCCACAAACAAAATGTTGCTGTATAAATACTAAAGTTTGAGGCTTACTCCTTGGTTGTTTTTTTATCTGAAGATAGAGATTCTTGTATGTGTTTTACTATAAGTGCAGAAAATGTAACTGATTGAATGGAGAGTTGAATTCTATTTGAGAAATAATTTGAAGAAAGCACAGCAGCTACCTTAAGATATGTACTTATTATTGTACAAGGAAATCACACTTTGAATAATAGGCACTTCCCCTCAAGAAAATTGGTTTGTTTGTTTTTCTTTTTTTTTTTACGTTGGCAAGGTTGCAGATTGGAAGATGAAATGATCTTTTTAAAGTTCTTAAAAATGTAATTGGGTATAGGTCAACAATATAAATTTTTTCATGTCTTCTGTAATGATAACAAGCACAGCAAGAAAGTTTTTGAATATGAATCACCAGTGCTGAGGTTTTATGAAATTATTTGTTGTACTGACAACATTGCATCCCATTTTCTTAGAAGAAGGGATTTAGGAAAATATAAAAATGTACTCAAACAATATGTATGGTACTACAGCATGCATAAAAGTCATATGAATCATGAAGATAAACAAATCAAGAGAGTCTTTGTCTTTATGTTCTTGACTCTTTGAAAAATGCTTTAGGTAAGGACTATCCACCTGGAAGTTCTTCTAGATAGATCACAGTATACAGAGAATTTGGTATTTTGTTTGTAACAAGCTATAAAAAAGTTCTAAGGTCAGTTATTATTTAAATAGATAGTGTTGACCTAAAGAAGGTCATTGGCATAAAATGGCCTTGTAATTTACTCACACATTCCTATAAATTGCTCCTAAGATATGCAAAATGAGACACAACAGGGGTGTATTTTAGTTTCTAAAATAGTTGAAAAAGTTCAAGAAAATCACTTATATAAAAAAATATATCATTAAAGGTCAGTAAATACCCAAATTTATTAGAGAGCTCTTCAAGTTCAGGCATGGTTTAGTCTTGTAATTTTAGAAGTTTTGATGTAGGTTTCTTCTGCATTGCATATGATTGCTGATTTAGAGAAAACCAAAGACATTAGAGATTTGAGTAGTATTGTTATACAGTATTGTGTCATCATATTCTAAAACTGGGCAACATGCTGCCTCAGGTAATATGCGCACATATCACGGAGTAACTTGGTGTCTAGGCTGAATGTAGGTAGTAATTTTTAAAATTTAGATCTGAAAGCATTGGCCATAATATTTTAGTGCCTCTGTTGTTCTAATTTCTAAAAGTAAAGTTTTAAACAGAGTTTTGGGAGTCTCCATTAATTGAATAATAAAAGAAAAAATGCTTTTGAGTTTCTCAGCTGGAACCCTGAGTCTACATTAAGGATGAGAAGGATGGTTTTAGTTTAATGATCTCCTGAAACACTGGCTTGCGTCCCCAGTTACAAGCCAGATTTTCACAAGTGTCCTGTTTTTCTTCAGACTACCTTCCAGTGTCATACAGCTCAGAGGTAAGGTACTTGTAGCAGTATAGTAAATCTGCACAAGTTCAAGAAGTTGAAGTGCATTTGAAACAAATGTTCAATTTCTGAAATAATAGTGGACTGGATTCCATGTGTTTGTTCATTAGAGTCTCTCTTAAGTTTAATAAATCTCAAGTAGTCATTTTCATTCCCTTTTCCTATTAACTGCACTGCTGAACACAAAAGCTGTGTTATGTGCAGAATGACTGAGCTTATCCATTCTAGAAAGGAATTATGTTTGGTATCTAGAGAACAATAACAGTTTGCTGCCTGACTGATCAATGCTGGATCAAGTTCACATTCCCAAGCTCCCACTCTCCCACCTACGTACACAGAAAGTGGAAACATAGCTAACAGAGGGAGGATAGGCCCTCTTTTATACAGAAATATTGAACTTAGACTTGCCTAATAAGGACACAGCTGGGCTTGCATAGCAATAAACACAGGTTTTAATTATTGCTTGTAAAAACATCAGAAGAAAATCACAGAAGTTAGCAACCAATTAATTTTTAGCTTGTTCATTGTTTTCTTTACTCAATGGAAACAAACCATAAAGGTTGAAAATATTTTTCATGCTACATTGCCAGAAAATTTTTTGGTATTAGTGTATAATTAGGAAAGAGTAGCCTTGGAGATATCTGAAACCTCTCCAGTTTCAAGTTCCGTTTAAATAATTTTAGTGAATTGGAGCCAGGCTATGAAATAACAAGAAGTGAAATGCTACTCCAGGTAACAATCTGAGATCTTTTTAGTTCAGAAAGATAAAGAATTGGGCCTGAAACTAAGGGAAAAATCTTATGTGACAGGAACAAGTTGCTATATACCCTCCAGAGTGGTCTATGATTTTTAAAAGAACACACATTTTATTTCCTGGAAATTTTCCCTAGGCTTTTAAAAAAATCTTGTTTGTGACTGGAAGGAGTGAATATGTGGGGAAAATGTATTGCAGCACACACTCTCTATGTGAAATCCATGCAGTCCTCTGTGTGCTGACCAAAAACTGTCACCTGTGCATTCAGGTGTAGTGATTCTGTCAGAAACTCAAAGTGATCCTGAGGGTTCAAATGCTGCTGCATTTCTGTATTTCTACCTGGCTAGACTTGAGGATGGAAGTTCTTGCTTTTGAGCCCTATGCTTTTTTTCAGACACTGCAGAAATGCTGAGCTACTGAATATTTCTTGAGAGCAGATGGTAACTAGGTTTGTGTAACAATCTTCGTTCCATCTCCATCAGTTCATTGTCTTCCACACAAGTCAGTAGGGCCAATGTCAAGATATTTTGCAGTTTGCAGTACTTTCCTCATCTCCTTTTGACTTAGACATGCTTTAGAGTTAGACTGAAGACAGATATTGATCACTTGCTCTTTAATAATGAAAAATAGGTGATTTTTCTAAAACCTATTCCATCTCCATAAAGAAGGAACACTTTATCTATTCTGTCTACTCCCTTCTAAGGTCAAAGAGGAATTTAAATGCTGAAATGAGAATGTCTGGAGAAAGGTAGGTTCGAAAAGTCTGTTGGCTGACAGAGTTAGTACATGTCATGGTTCAGTTTACGGTTCATTGTCCTTAACATTTGGGTAAACAGTATATCATGCCCAGAGGGCTAGAGAACTTTTGTTTTGAATATGTTTCATTAGGAAAGTTGTCAGAAGTATTTTTGACTACTTAAATGGATCAGTAAAACTCAAATTTCAATACCTCTGGAAGGTGTATTTTATTTCTTCAACAAGAAATTCAACAAACAAGCAAGGTTCTACCAAGTAATATTTGGGCCTTAGCCACATACTCTCCCAGTTACTGCAAAAAATTAACTCTTGGCTGAAACTAGGACATTATCCACCCATTATTCCTTACCATTTATGTCACACCCAGATGCTACATCTTCCAAATGTATACATATACAAAGCACAGGTATCATTTCTGTAGTCAACACTCATTGCTTCAAGTTGTCTGTTGAGTTCATTTAGTCCATAATTGTGGGTTCCATCCATCCTAGATGTCTTCCAAGGCAGGAGAGCTGGTGTACTGTTGGGGTTGCAGTCTGCATCAGGAGCTCATGACTGCTGGAGCAGTCCATACTCGTTGTTCGTGGTAGTTCTGGCATACACTGGCAGTTTCAGCAACCAATATTATACAATTCAATATTACACACTCTCCTCACCCCAAAATCAAATCTCCTTGAAAGTGCAGATCACGTTTCCTGGTCCCTCTGCATTACCCACCAAGTGCACTCAGGTCCTTGAGCAAAAATAATCCCAAGGATGGGTTTGCTTTTGCTTGAGGCAGGACTAATCCAAACTGTATTCCCTAAAACTTTTCTTGTATGCATTATGGGGACTTTATCCCCTTCTACAGTACATGAAGGTTTTGATTGGGCAGGGGCAGCTGTACTGGAAGAGCCTGGGGTGTTAACTAAACCAGGCTGCCTTAGCTAAACGTAGAGCCCAGCGGTTGAAGGTCCCACCACCCATTGCTTTCAATGTGGTTTTTAACAGTCCATTTTAACAGCTCAATATTCCCAGAGGCTGGTGAGTGACAAGGAATATCATACAGCCACTTGATACTGTGTTCCTTGGCCTGGCTGTCCAGGAGGTTGTTTTGGAAACGAGTCCCATTGTCTGACTCATTTCTCTCAGGGGTGCCAGGTCACCACAGGACTTGCTTTCCAAGGCCCAGGATGGTGTTCCAGGCAGTGTGTGAGGCACAGGATACTTCTCCAGCCATCCAGTGGTTGTTCGCAAGAGCACGTAGCACTTGCCTTGGCATGCCTGCAGGACTGTGAGGTAACTGATCTGCCAGGCCTCCCCTTATTTCTGCTTTGATCATCATCCACCATAGCACAGAGGCTTTTCTTGGCCTGCTTGATCCCAGCACGTCTCACAGTTATGGACAACCTGGGATATAGAGCCCATGGGTAAGCCCATCCCTCGACCACAAGCCCATCTGGGTGTTGCATCTCTTCCCTGATGAGGCATCATGGGCCCACCAAGCCAGAAATAATTCACTCTTATGTTGCCAGTCCAGATCCTCCTGAGACATTTTAGTCTTGGCAGCTCAATCCACCCACCCATTGTTGTGACGTTCTTCAGCAGCCCAACTCTTGGGCACATGTGCCTCTCATGATGAACTTTTACGGCCAACTTCTCTACCCAGGCAGTGACATCTTGCCACAGTTCAGCAGCTCAGGTGGGTTTGTCTCTGCATTTCCAACTGGTCTTTTTCCATCCTTCCAGCCACCTCCATAGAGAATTTGACACCATCCACAAGTCAGTGCAGAGGTAGAGCACTGGCCACTTCTCTCATTCAGCAATATCTAAAGCCAGCTGGGCAGTTGTCAGCTCTGCAACATGACTCGATCCACCTTGTCACTCAATTGCTTCTGTGACTGTGCATTTGGCTCCATACAGCTGCTTTCCATTTTCGATGTATCCCTACAATACGGCAGGAACTGTCAGTGAAGAAAGTGTATTGCTTTTCATTTTCAGGTAGCTGGCTATATTGTGGGAGCTCCTCAGCATGTCACCTTTTCCTCCTCCACTGATGATGGTCTGAAATTTTTATCTTCAGGACAGTTAGTGATTAATTCCAAGATTCCTGAGTGACTGGAGTTCACAAGCTTGTTGTTGTTCAGGACTCCACTTGAAATAATTTTTCTTCTGTATCACATGATAAGAGAGGGTTTACTATCTGTCTGTAGTCAGGAATATGCATCTTCCAAAATCCCTCAGCACCTAGGAATGCCTAGGTGTTTCCTTTTTGCTGGTCAGTGATGACTGTCTTGGTTTAAGACGGTTTAAGAGGGACACTCTAAAATGAGCTAGTTTTAATCAATCCCTTTCTACCAATAAGGAGAAACAAATATGAATAGTTGTTACAAGTGAAAATATAATAGTTTACTAAAAAACTGAAATAGCAATGGGTAAAAAATAACAGTAATAGTCACTAGTTGGATAGTTACAAAGTTGGTGAAATCTCATGGACTACCCAGAAACAAAGAGAAACTCAAAATCGTGGCATATCCCCTTCCCCAAAACGGTGCTGGCATGGGTGACTGCTGTAGGGAAACAGAGGGCAGAGGGTGGCCACCCTCCCCACCTTGGGGGATAGGCAGCAGCTCCATTGGCAAATGCAGCTGGCAAACTCTGGCAGCTGGGACTCAGCTAGGGGGTAGAACACATGGGGGGCCTTGGCCTTGCTGGTGGCAGCAGACAGCAGTACAGTTGGCGGGGGCGCCTCTCACGCACCCCTTTTTGCCTCAGCCAGACACTTCTGGTGGGCTGGGGTGGCTGCATGGAGCAGGGCTGCTCTGCTCCTCTGGGCGTGCAGGCAAGTGTTGCAAAATTCACCCTGAAACAGGTTTTGATTGTGAAATGAAGCTGCTTGAGTTGCTGCTGTTGCAAGTAGAGGCAAGAAAAAGCCAAGAGGCAAGCTAAGCAGCCAGAGAGAGGCAAGAAGGAGACTGTCTGAGTGCCTTGACTTCAAAAGGTCCTGGGACAACCCCAGCCCTTGCCCTGTCATTCTGTTTGCCAGCCACACGATCTTATAGAGACAGTAATGATTTTTTGGCACAGAGAGGTATGGAATACAGTAACATTTTGGGTTACTCAGGACAGAGACATAGCTGCTACTTTGCTAACCATGTCCATTGGACTTTAATGATGACCATCTTGCCATTTTACTCCTAAATACTGAATTTTCTGGGCAGATCCCTTGACCTTACTTTGCTTTGTGGCAAAACTAACCTTCAAGAGGATTTGGATTATCTTCGCCCGTTTCCCAAAAACTTCCTCTGCTGTGTGTGGAGCCTCACCCAGTGCAGTCTGGATCAATCCATGGCAAGTAGTGGGGCTGTGTTTCCACCCCTGGGGCTGTTGATTCCAAGTGCACACCCCTCCAGCTGAAAGCAAACTGTGGTCTAACTAAAGCTCTGCTGCTAAAAGAATGGAGAAAAGCACATTAGAGGTGTCAATGGTGGCACCACTTTGCTGCCTTGGACTCCAGTCCATACTGAAGTTCCAGCAGGTCCAGCACAGCAGTGCTCAGAGGTGGCGTGGCTTCATTCAGGTCATGACAGTCCACTATGAGTTTCCATTCTTCATTGGGCTTACACACTGGCCATATAGGGCTGCTAAAGGGTGAGCAAGGCTTGCTGACCATTCCCTGGGTCTCCAGCTCAAACTCATCTCCTGGGTGGGGACCAGAGAGTTCCACCTGGTGCAGTTTTGCTGACAGTGTAGTGATGTGGTAGCGATCAGTACCTGTTGCTGTTCAACCCTCAGTAGCCCCCAGCAGAAGGGTCCTCTGACAGACCAGGCAAGGTATTCAGCTGTCTTAATTTCCTCTGTCTCCACAGCAGCTATCCCAAAAGCCTAATGACCTTCTGGGTCCTTGAAATACCCTCTCCTAAGGTAATCTATGCCAAGGATCCATGTGGCTGCTGGGCCAGTCACAGTGGGGTGTTTTGCCATTCATTCCCAGCCAGGCTCACTCCAGCTTCCAGTGCAGTCAGCTGTTGGGATTCCCTTGTCAGCCCAGAAATAGAAATGGCTTCTACCCCTACATATTTTGATGGCATCAAGGTACACTGTGCTCTGGTGTCAACTAAAGCTTTATACCCTTGCATGTCTGATGTACCAGGGCATGGGACCCACACAGTCCAATAGATCTGATTGTCCCTCTCTGCTACCTGGCTGGAGCCAGGGCTCCTCTAGTTCTGGTCATTGTTGTAAATATAAACTGAGATCCCTTCAAGAGGACCAGAAGTAACACCAGCCCTTCTATTCTGTCTGAGGGAGACTTGCCCATTGGAAACTGGAGCGGCATTTATCCTTGAAGAACTTCCTGTGCTACCTGTTCTTCCTTTCAGCTTACATACCTGTGTTGTTAGTGCAGAAATGGGCTTTCCATCCCACTTCCTCATGTCCTCTCTGAGGTAATTCAGGTAAAACCACAGGTTACCTCATGGTGTGATACTCTCTCTCTCTCAAGCTGGGAGGTGCTTGTCGCCAATAGCGAGATTCTGTTCCCATATTAGTGAGGCATGGGATATTGCCTCTCTAACTTGCTTGAGACACCTGCATAGTAGTGAGAGCACCTGGTGAAATCAGGATGGTAATATAAAACAAAGAGAGCATTTTAGCACACCCTGAAAATACTATCATATTCTAGATAATATAATCTAATATGATACAGGAATTATTTCTCTTACATGATATATAAGATTATTTAGTAACAAGTAATAAACTTATTATTTAGAGATCCCATGGTTATGTGGTCAGAGATATTTTCTTTATCAGATTATTAATCTGATCATGCAACTAAATAGGTGGTTACATTGATTCATCTGTACCTAGGAACTTTCTTCACAAAGCAGAGTTGCCAATGTGTATATGAAGGAAGTATTTGCATAACCACTTTGAAAAAAATATTCCTGTGACAATATATGAAATCATGTTGCAATGTACTGAAAGTGCATCCTCAAAGTTATTGTTTCAACAGGTTTTTGTCTCTTGGAGGTAGAGATCATTTCAGGAGGAGCAAGTTCGACTTGAACAGAATTTCTCTGGGGGGATGTTACATTGAAAAACACCAGACACAGCATGCTGATCTGAGAAGAGTGTGTCTATACCAGCACAGCAACTCTCAGAAAAATTACAACATTTAGATTTATGATATCAATATAAATTAGCATCTTTCCTAAAAAATGGATAATGTCAGAAAAACTTGATTCTTTAGTGGATAAAGCTGTATGCATGAAGACTGCACAAAATCAGTTGGAGAACTTCCTGTTCTAACAGGAGCACATTCTGAGCTGGATTTCTTTTTCAGGAATTTTTATGTGGTGCTGATATACTGTTTCTTGCAAGGTGGATGCACCAACCATCTTGTCATTCTCAGATGTAGCCCACTGCCTCCTCTCTGCAAAGTCCTGGTAGCAGTAGCATTTTAAAATCCTTGCAATTGTATCCCAGTCAAATGTTTCAAGCAATACTTAATTGTCTACTGAGCTACTGGATAAAATACTTTTCTGTATTTTCATTTTCTGAACCTTTTTACAAAAGATTAGAAGCCACATTTTTCCCTGCTGAAACAATTATCTGGTCACACAGATTATTCTGAGGGCACATTGCATTCTCAGTTTACAAGTAAGCTAATTTTGTAATTTAAACTACTGTACTTTTTTCCCCCTATGAATGATCTTTTTTATTTCCCTTTAAATTATCTTTTTCTGATGTCACAGTAATGATGACATTAGCCTGAGAAAGTAGTCTGTCTCATTCTAGTATGGTAGAATGAAAGTGGTGAGGGGAATCTGTATTTTGTTTCTGTTCAATAGGAATGTGTAGAAAGGTACAAAACTGGTGAATTTAGCTATATGTTGTCGGAGAAAGTGACTTCTCTTTGTAGTTGCTGGTGTCTGTGTAGATCTGAATACACAAATGTCAAGATTGTATGTGTGATGTAAAATTCAGTAATTGAGATTCTAGAAATGAGAGGTTGGAAAATGACTTGACTGCATTGGTTGTCAATTTCCTCTACTTTGCAGGAGCTCTTCTGAAGTTCATTTACAGTAAAGATTTTTATTCCTGCATTCTCCATTTTTTCATTTTGCCTTCCAGTATCTGAGGACTGTTGGAAAGCCAACAAAATGGTATAGATTCAGTGTTCACCTTAGGTAAAACTACCTTCTTCATTTATCAGTACTGGTTGTTTTTGAATAAGAGTAGCACAGAGGAGTTAAAGTTACAGGCAAGCTATGTAAAGGAAAAGTTCATTATTATAGTTTTTCACTGAGTTATGAAATACCATTAGTAGCCATCACAGCCAGAACAATTTAAAACCAGTTTGTTTCAATGTAAAATGCAAGAGGTGTTTGCTGCAAAAATATTCTCATTTCCTAGGCTATATATGATTCTGCATGTTCTTTGGATGCTTGGGATCTGGTCTGACTTCAGAAAGAGATGGTGTAAATCATTGCCTAAGTCCAGGATATTTGTTCTGCATTCACCCAATTCATAGAAAGTACTACGTCCTCCCCCAGATTTTCAAAATTCAGTTCTATTTAATCCTGCTGGTGCAAGAAGGAGGGATCCTAACATGTTTTGACATGTGTAACTGCTTGCTCCCCATCATATCTATTGTATAGTACAGATCCATTAGCAGTCTCTGAAGGACACTCTTCCCAAGAAGGACATGCAGGACAGAGTAATCTCTAAATTTCTATCGTGAAGGGATTCAAGTATGATAGCCAGTGTGATGCGGACAGCAAATAGGACTGTTGATGGAGGGTAGTGCAGTCATTCCCATTTCAAATTGGGTGTGACATCGCCCTTTTATCTGGTGTAAGTAAGCTTTTCAAGTATGGAGGGCTACAGTAGGAGACAAAATGTTCTTAAAACATCTTTCTTCACCTCCTTTTCTTTGCCTTGGTCCTTCTTCTTTCATGGCTCCCCTTTTCTTTTCCTCTTCCTCCTCTTCCTCTTCCATGCCCTCGCCCCCTCCCAGCAAAAGTTCCTGCTCTGGTTATGAGCTAAATCTTACTCACACATCAATAAGCAGAGATAAGAATTGACTGATAAGAGACACTGCCAGTGTGCTGTGACCACCGCTTTTTAGGCCCACCCTACTTCTGCCACTGCTTTTTGTTTTCTGCAGGCTATCTGTATGGGTAAATTGGCTCTTACCTTACACTGCAGTGGTATCATCTTGTAGGTGAGTGTTCAAGTTAGGATGTGCACAGCAATCAGCACCAGGGAAGCCCAGATGTTGGCTCCACAAGGTACATTACCATAAAAAGTCAGTAACAATTCCTCTTTAGTTTCCTTTACTTCTGTGCAACTACTAACAAGAAAACAGGACCCTTCTCTGAGTTTGAACACACAGCATGTTTGTGTGTTTGTGGATTTTCATCCCAAATCATCCTCAGGATCTGCAGGACTGAAAATCAATGTCTCTCGTAACCTTTTCTCCCCCTAGTTTTCTCGAAACATTTGACTAGAAAGGAAGTGCAATTCTTTAAAGGACTTAAAGTATAAATATGTTTCATTGTTTCTATGGTCCAGTGTTTCCTATAACTACTTCTGTGGGAATGCACAGTCTAATCTGTTAACTAATCCAAGGAAACACTATTTAAGCAGTTGCATTAATTTGTGTTTGCCATTAACATAATTTTTTGTTCACTGCCTTTGAACTATGTTCAGTTCTTCTTTCTTCATTTAAATACACTCAGTTCAAGAGTCAATTTGTAGGTACTTTCAGAATTACCATTTAGTAGAAAAATCTGTTGTGGCTTTACAAAATAAAAACATGTTTTTTATACTTGTTTCAAGTAGACCTATTGTAAGTGTGAAATAAAAAATGACAGTAAGATTTTCTATTGTGATATCTCTGTTAAAAAGTTCTTCTTTGTTTAATGCTTCATAATGAAGTTGCTTCTATTGAAAGCATTGAGTTTGATCTTGGCTTTGATCTAAAGCTTTTGATCTTGAAAGAAGGATGTTGTGGTAGTAAAACAAAAAGGCTAGGAGAGATGTTTTTTTCAAGTGATAAAGGGATACTCTCAGGATTTAATACTCACTTATTGGATCTGCCTTTATTTACTTAAATCTGTTTACAAAGTACATCTAATTCTATATATTGAGGGTTTGCTTACACACATGCTTTAATTGCCCTATTTTTTGCTAGAGCACAGATTTCCTTTTGAAGCTTTCAGAGATTATAGCAATATATAGTATAAGAGTATAAATAATTTTCAAAAGAGTATGAATAATTTTTAAAATACTGACAATACTTTAGTAATATAATTTTAACTATAACAAGTATGATGCGTCCTATTCTTTACTGCCTCTTGTTTTTTAAATATAAACACAAAAGCCCTTGATAAAATTCTCACTTAGGAATTAATAATATTTGGATTTTGCACGGTTGACATAAGTATCTCCCAACATGCTGGCGTTTGAATAGCCTTCTCTGAGGGACTCCTCTGAAGTCCTATCCCTAAATTTAATTACCTCCTCACGGCATCTTGTTGTATAAATAAAGCTGAGGCCTTAATAAAGGGCTTGCTGTGGTGCAGTATACCTACAAAGCTGCTTTGGCTCTTGCTTTTAATGTGCATTTCAGACCCTCCAAGGTAGTTTAGTTGGATTCTAGAGGCAAGAGCAAGTACCAAGGCCAAGGTTGAAGCTGTTAATGGTGATGATGCCTTCTTGAACTATACCCACTAGAACATTCCTCTGTCCATAAAGGCCTGTGACAGAGCATGTTTACAGGAGGGTTCATAGGAAAGTGGCTTCCAAAGTAAGGGTCTCGAAGAGAGCGCGTATCGCTAATAATTAGCCTGCAAACCGTGACGAGCATGGATGTGGAGGTTGTGAATAGCCGTCCGTCGGCGACGCTGTCGGAGGGAGCGCGGCTTGGCAGCAGCGCCGCCAGTGGCCGGGCCGGGCTGGGCCGGGCTGGACCGCGCTCCGCACCTGCGGGGCGGGGCGGGGCGAGCCGGGCCGAGCCGAGCCAAACCGGGCCAGGCCGAGCCGAGCCAAGCCGGGCCGGGCCAGGCCGAGCTGAGCGGGGCCCGCGGCCGCCCCGCTGGGGTTGTCTGAGGCGCGGTGCCCTGGCCGCGCCGCCCCGGAGCCGGCGGGCCCTGACGTCTTTAAGGCAGGCTCCTCCTCTCCGCGGGGCTCCGGGGGTCGGGGCGCGGGGGCGGGGGACCCTGCGGAGGTGTTTCATTTCCTACCGAGGGTTGCGGTGTGCCGCTGCCGAGCCCAGGAACAGCGGCGTGGCCTGGGACGGAACGGGACGAGGCGGAAAGGAGCGGGCGCGGCTCCGGGGGCCGGCGGCAGTCGGACCTCGCTTTCCCCTGCGCCTGCTGCCTCGGGGCTCCGGGGAGCGGAGCGCATCGCGGATCCTCCGCGGGCGATCCCGCCTCACCGTGCGCTTTCTCCCCCGTGTAGCCCCTGCTGGAGGAGGGAGAGACGTGGAAGGAGTGTCAGCTCGTCCAGCAAGTGAGCAGCGAGGTGAGGAGGAAACCTTTCACAGCTGTTATGTCCCACCCGCTTCTTCCCCTTGCAGATCTGCTTCTGGAGTTTTCTACCTTACACACCATCCCCACCCTGCCACGCTTTTGCTTTAGAAAAGAATTGCTTTCGTATTAAGAATAAAAATATTAGTATGGGGGAAAAAACCCCTACCAAATGTTACTACTTTATTAAATAATAACCATGTCATCCAAATTTGGCGTTGGTAGTTTGGAACAATGTTCAAGTGGGTGGCTGGAAATAAATCTCTTACTTGACATAGAAGGTGTAAGGGATAAAGCACAGAGTTTTTCCCCAGCAGTTTTTCACATTGCAATGATAACTTCCCATTTGGCAACCTGGTCTGACATCAAAATGTTCTTTGTGCAAAGCCCCTTAAACCAAAAGCTCTAAGATGGAGAACATCACCTCACACTTTGATCATGTACCGGTAATAACCAGATTACCTCAGACCACATCTCTTCGGAGAGGAAAAGTACTTTTTCCTTTGCAGTGATGCAATGAAAAAAGTTGTCTTGAGTATCTTTATAGATATCGAATGCTGAATAACTACAATCAAGTTGCATCTTCTACCTAAAAAAGTACCCTGATTTTGAACTCCAGGTCACAAAATGGATTCAGACAAACCAGAGGATGAGAAAAAGCAGCAAAAAGAAAATGAAGCAGGATGAAGTAGTTTTCCAGCAGGTAAGCAATCATGATGTCAGTTTGTGTAATGGGACAAAGGGCAGAAGATCCAAATAGCTTCCTGATTTTGCCTTCTTAAGATTAGTAGAGATGTTACTTAGTGTCTTCTCCAACAAGATGATAGTAAATAGATGTTACAAGATAAAGTTTCAGAGTTACTATGAAGTTACAATGGCTAGAAATTAATAACCTTTTTAGATGTCTGTGTTCAGTAGACAGAATTTTCATCTATTTGTATTTAACTGGAACATTCTAAGGAAGAAAGAGAAGGGTGCTTTCAAGGGTGCAAAGAAGTACAGCCCTTAAGGGCTTTTGATAGGATCTGAAGCACTATTTTCAGATACTTGTAGGTGAGAGACAATTTTCATGGTAGATTTTGGGACAACAATAGATGTGATGTGCATGTTGAAACAAAATATTTGGACTATGTTGTTGACTCTTCATTCAGAGGGTGAGTTTGAAAATCATCCATTTGTAGTATAGATTTCAGTTAATTAAAATGTGATGGTTATTTTAAAAATTACTACAGAGGATTTTAAAACCTGAATACAACCAAATTTAAACTGGTTTTAAATCGGTGAATTTTAGTTAATCTATTGTGAAAGACCTGTTCAAGAAGGTTGAGTTGACAATTTAAATTATAATGTAGAGAGGTAAGTAGTTAGCTGATACTAAATAGCTGTTTTCTGTCCCTTGAGGGAAAAAAAGGTGAATAAAGATGCACTTCCAAATGCATTATTAGAACCGTGATTTTTTTTTTTGCTTGTTTTGATTTTGAAAACAAATTTATGATTGTATTTTAAAGCTCTTGTAACCTTTAAAGGTCTAAAATAGTAGTGTGTTGATTTGCTGTTTCGGCAGTGCTTCTAAAATACATAATGAATCATTATGGTTTCTGTAGCCAAATTCCTCCTGATAGCATGACTGCCAGCTCCTGGGATATGTTGCCTTAGTATGGGCATTGCAAGTATATGACAAATGTCCACAAAGTGCACTGTTGTGGGTGGATGATTTACCACCTCCATGATTAGCTAAAAACTGCCAAATAGCATCCTTTAATTCACAACTTTTATTTTGTAACTGGAATACGTAATTTAGGAAAGATGTTCTGTGATGCTGTGCTTTAGAATGGTGTGATCTAAATAGAGATAGCATAAACTGTTTCACCAGGTAATTCCATTTCTGTTTATATATCTCTATGTCAATGTGTATTTGTGTGTATGTGTAGCATTTGTATTTACAATCGTTTTATGCTAAGATGAAGATTTTTTTAAGATAAAAATTGTATTGCCTTGGCAATTTGTGAGCAAAATGCATTGATGGTACAAATAACAATAGTACAAACCAATATGCATACATATTGAAGCAGTTTTTAAATGGTACATTTAAAAGAGAATGATAGATCCTCTGTTATGCCTGAACAGTAGGTTTAAAAGTGCCTTATGCTGTTATACCAATCCTAATCTCTTTCTATAGGAGAAAGCTTCATTAGTGCAAAATCCCTTTCTGCTGATAAAACTCCTTTTCTGTTGAGGATGTTGTTCTCCAAGTGTTCCACAGTTTGTGAGAGAGACCTTCAGCACGTACCTTGCAGTGACAGAAATGCAAAACCTGATGTGTAAACATAAGATATACTCATTGTTTTTTGAAACAGTAATTCTAGAGCAAGGTCTGTGAGTAGACATATGAGTTAAAATTGAAGGGAAGCATAACCATTGTCTTCTAATATCTCTAAGTATCAATAATTCATGGGGATCTAATGCATTGCATTTGCAAGGTACTTAACCATATGGGAAGGAAGAGGGGTAACAATAATCTTATATTTGATAGTAAACCACTGACTTTTCACTGAGTTTGGAATTCTTTATGTTGTCTAGATGTCTCACCATTGCAATGGTGACTTTTTCAATAGTTACAGGTAAGAGAACAGAGGAGAAAAAAGAGTGAGTGACCTCCCTGGTGCTAGCCGAGCTTTATTATTTGGTTTCAGAGCTGGTTGCACTAGGTTTCCAACCCTGACTTACCAGTGCAATTACTATTCAGTGTAGGTTGTGCTAACCTCTCTTCTATGAGAATTCCTGATCCTTAGCTGTGTCCACTTATAGAAGAAATTACATTATACAGAAGTTAAAGTATCTTCAGAGATAAACAAGACAACAAGAAAGAGAAAATCGTGTAATGGAAAACTTGAAGATAGCAGAGAAATAGAAATAAAGATGTTGACTGGGAAGAGGGAGGTGAGAAGGCAAGCAATAATAAACAGAGAAGTCAGAGAGCTGATAGCAGCTCATATTACAACTGTAATTTAAATAAGGATACTGATGTATTTTGCTACACCTTGAAAACTGAGCTTTACTTTGATCTTGCTTATCCTTTGAAAACAAGCACCATCTTATTAAATGTGGTTTCTAAACTTTCAAAACAAGCACTAACTTTTTATATGTAGCTTCTAAACTTCCATCTGCCTGTGCTGTCAGATTTTCCTCTAAGGTTTCATGTGCCTATGCTGTCCAATTTTCCTCTCTTATTTTAATTTTTTGTGATAGGAAGTCTAATTTCTAATACACGGTGGATGACTTTGCTATACTGAGTCACCACCAAATCAAAGCAACTGTATCCAAGTACAAAATCTAGGACAGAAAGATAACTGTATGGAATAAGTGAAACAGAATGGCAAAGGAAAGGTTGCTGACAACTGCCAAGGAATTGCTTCTTGAAGAAGTTGCCTTCTAAACAGTTAAATTTGTAGGAGCTGATGTTTATACATGTTTAAAAAACATTTGGATACCATCTGCTGGATAAAACTACGTGACTGTAGTGTTAACTGTGCTCAAGATGAACCAGTGGTGAAGCTTGTGTAGAAAAGTATGGTGTTGCTTTCCACTGTGGATCCACATGGTGGATTACAGCAGTGGAACAGAATCAATGAGTGAGAAAGACTTCTAGCTGAATAGCTGAGGGTTCTCATACTTCTGCTCTTCTTCTTTATTCAGTCTTTTTGTTTGTTTGTTTGTTTTTAAGCTTTTTTTAAATGCTAACCTTTTTGCTGTTCTATCTCTGAAACTGAAAAAGGTGGTATTTTCTTAACACCTTTTATGCCAATTTTTTCGTTCCTACTTCTTTTTCACGCCTGGTGTATTTTCCTGTCTTCTTTTGACTCATTTGGTCACCTTCGGTACTGTTCACCCCTTTCTATTTATTTTCAGTCTCTCTATCTGTTTGAAAAAATGGAAAAACAAGTCAAAAATACAAAAAAAAGTTACCTTTTGCTCACTGTGTTTTCTGCTTGTAGTTCTCTGTAGCTACTCTTCTTACAATATGTGTACACATACACAAACTAAAACACATTCACCCTTTGCATTTCTACTTTTGTCCTTCTTTCTATTCTTGTACATTTTTTACTCCTCATTTAATATTATGCTGTCTCTTCATGTTGTCATTTATCTGGTCAGCACATATAGCAGTCAGTATGTGTATCAATACAGAATGCTGTTCGTGTGTGAAATTTAGAGAAGGTGTAACAGAGTTGATAAGAATTACTTGGTTAAAATAAGCAATGTTTTATAATGAAGAGTATGATGGATCTGTTAAATGGTGTTGTGATTATGATGTTTGTTTTAATAGTTGACTGTGTCTGCTTGAAAAAAATATTCCATTGTCCTGTCTGTATCAGGCAGAAGAAAATGATCTTCCAGTCAGACTAGTGGAATTGTGGCGTGCAATCTGTATCTACTGGGGCAAAACATCTTTTCATTAGAAGACAAATTCACTTTTACATGACATGACATTCAATGTCAAAACATGAAAGCTGATTTAAGTATATTTCAGTAGTATAAAAAGTAACATCAGATGAGATAACAAGGATACACAGGATTTAGGAAAAACATTGAAATAAACATGTATATATATTCATACTACATAAGGAACATGTTTCCTGCATATGATCAAAATTGCATTTGACTGTTTCAGTTTTAGTTTGATTGTATACTAGGACTTTGGGGAGTGATTCAACTTTCCTAGAATAATTTCTGCAACTTTCTCAGAAATACTGTTTTCCTGTGTTTAAAGTTTGTCAGCTAGTTTTACTAGCAATGTGACTTCGACTTTTTTTCCTATTGGTTGTTGCTATTGTTCCTTTGTGTCACTCCAGAGAATTACAGTTCTCAATATTTAAGCTCTCTTAACAACCTGAGCATAAATGACTTTGTTGATATTGCTTTTAAGTTTCTAATAAAAAATAAAAAACCCAAGCCACTTGTGATATAGATGACTAATGCTAAATGCTGTCTTTGTCCTTTAATAATGAATTCACCACCAGAAGTGAAACACAAGAAACAAATCTTCTAATTCTCTAAAATGAGTTTTCTTGTTATACTGCAAGTAGAAAATATTTCAGAGTCTCATAAGAAATACTGATAAAAAATACCATGTGGTATAAAAGAGCTCTTAGTTAACTAGAAAATTTATTCAGGATGGTGTGCTTCTGCTAATTCAGGCAATGACTATTAACATACAATGTATAAAAATTACATTATATCTTTAATTGGCATATATTTTTTGTTTATCAAAATGATTATTTTTATTTTAATCTACCAAACTAAGGATCAAAGCAAGGATCAAATCTGAAATAGTCTGATGAGCTTGTGCACTGCTTAACAGCTAAGAGAAACATGGTGAAAAATCCTAAATTGTTATTCAGAGATGCTTCAGTTGTGTTATTTGCTGTACCAAAATCTATTAATTTTACAGAAATTTCTAGGAACCCGGTAAACTGGCATTCACTGATTACAGAAAACATTTAATTCCTTTCTCAGTCAGAAATTAGAACAGAAATTTTTTCCCAGCTCATGTACAAGATCTGATTTGCATTAAATGTTGTTAAGCTGTCTGGGAAATAGATACTGTCATTTAAAAACTTTTTTTTATGAGTACATAAGAATATAATTTCAGGCCATTGGAACGAAGCAATTTTAGTATTTAATTCTCCATCCCTAAAAGAATATTTGTATTTGTGAATTGTTTGGAAACTTTTTAATTGTGCTTTTCTAAAGAACTATGTTTTTTTAGGATAGTGCTTCTTCAGAATTCACCTAAGAAACATTTAACAGAACAAGAAAATACTGTGTGTAAAAAAAAAAAAAAAAAGAGTGAAAGTAATTTTTTTAATGGTGCAATTCTTACCACATTATCTGCTCTATTTTATTTCCAGTAGTGATATGCCAGAATCATAGTTTTCTTTACGACAGCACCCATCTCTCTTAGCAAGGAATTGCTTTTCATATGGAGCCTCCCAGATATATATTGTCTAAGAGTGAATGTTCTCATTAGGCTACAATTTTAGATCAATTAAGCAACTTAACACCATGCATATGCTAATGCTTCTGCCCCCTTTCTGACTCTGAGATGACCATCTCTAAATTAGGAGACCTCAGGCCAGCCTGGCTATGTGTTGAAATAGTTTAAAGTTTGCAGATATTTACTGTTAATTATAGTTGTCCAAGCAAGCAGCCATCCTGTGCAATGGTAGATTAAGGCCACTGTGTTGTAAAACTCAAGGTTTGTCCAGAAAGACAGAAAAAGACAGTTTTAGTAGAGGGGTTTATTGCTTTTGATTTGTAGGAAGAATTAGTTACACATTTGTGATGGAGCAATGTTTGCCTATCAGTCTCACTGGAGGCATTTTAAGAAGGTCGTGTTTGTGTATGTTACCATATGATGTTATCTAGAGCTACATTACTGGGATTGACTGCTGCTGCTAACTTTTTCAGTCTGCTGTTGTTTCTCATTATAAAGCCCTATTTTGTGGTGGTTGAAACATGATCATTCATACCTTAACTTAATAAAAAGAAGTTTTGTTTTTAATAAGACAGGAAATGGAAAATATGAGAACAGTTTTATTCTTTCCCAAATAGAAAAAAACCAAAAAGCATTTGATAGTTTTTAATACTTCTCAAGTGTATGCCCCCACCAGTGTTTACACAGTGAATTCTGAGTGATGATGTAGTGAGTTCTGGGAGCAGAAAGAAGGCTGTCCCTTTCAGGGCATTTGCAACTGGAGCAGCAAACCACATTTGGAAAAAAGTGGTGGACTGCATTCAAACACTCCATAAGTCTTCTCCTACAGATTTTTCCTGTGGATTTTTTATTAGCTGAGAATATACACTTGTGCATGCCACCTGAATAATATACTTGATTTAAATGTCCCCAGGTTCTTCTTGATGTGATTGACTATAATGACTCCTAAGGAGACTTATTGGTCTGCTGGCTCAAATGTGTGCTTTATTTCAGTTTTACACGTGTTTTATTTCAGTCTTATATTTATTACACATTGTCAGAAATAGGCTTAGCTATTTTTTGATGACTGGTTTTAGCTATTGTCCTCATTGTATGTCTATTTTCAGTTTGGTTTATGTTCACATGCTATATAGTAAAAGCACATGTGTAGTAGTCAGTAAGTGCAGACATTGTTTTTAAAGAAATGTACGAGCACAGAAGGGAAAGGCTGGGCCCTTTGCGTAACCTGTTAAAAAGGTAGTTCTCAACCTGATTTTCATGGCCACAGTATAAAACTAGTCATGGGTACAACTTAGGATACTGTCATTCTTTCCTTCCTCTGCAGTCCCCTAAGAAGCTCTTTTGGAGCAGGAAGGTAGCTCACAATTGAAAGCAATTCTTTGCATACTTTGTTGCTTTAATTAAATGGACAGGATTAAATTCTTAAAGGTATGTAAATTTTACTGTACTCATTTGGTCTGTGCTGCATATATTTTCTTGTGCTACTTTTCATGTGGACACAAACCAAGTGACTGATCACAATTGTCTAACTCATCTCATCAGATGATTCACATGCAGTTTTTGTGAAACCTATACCAACATTTGAAACTAGACTACTTAACATTACTGTGTGTATGTATATGTGTGTGTATATATATACACTTAAATTTCCATAGTTTTGATTTAAAAATTATTGCCAGTGACAATTTGCTTAATTAACTACAAGATATTTCTTTTTTGTCCTCATTATGTGCTGAAGCTCATAATGATTTTTCAAGGAAAGCTTTTATTTTTATCTGGAAAAATTGCTTCCTGAAAAGGAAGCTTAGGCAATCTAGATATCTTTTTCCTTTTCTGCCTTAAATATCGGCATCCACTGGGTATTTCCAATTTAAGTTGTTAGAGCTCTATATCAACCATGTTCCTTTAAGAGATGCTGCGGGGAAAGCCCAGAGAAAAGCAATGCAGATGTGTGAAAAGCAATGCAGATGTGTGAGCTTCATCATTTTTGGTATTCCTAACAGATGTGTAAGGAGGAAGATGATATGACTGTCCCAACCACAGGAACCATTTTTGTTGCCACTTTCAGTCTATGAGATGGTTTGGGCATGAGACACAAATTCCTTGTTGAAGTTGGATTTCATTACTTTTGCTTCTTAAAAAAAGTAATGTTTTGGGTTTATGAACTATATTCTGCGTACTCTTCAGGCTGCATGCTCTAAATGTGCTGGACACCATGTAAAGAATTTGTCTTAAAGTTGGTTTCCTTCTTCACTCATAACAGAAATACCTGAGTAAAAAAGAGTCTTAGGACTTAGTATGGAATACTGATGGGGGCCTCATGTTCTCTCATCCATATTTCAAAAGAAAATTAAGTACAGCTAGAGAATATTAAATGTTTCCATGCTCAAGATCCTGTTTATTTCAAAGAAAAAAATGGCATGTAGTGCCAGTTATGCAGTAACTATAGTTGTCTTGTTTTTGTTTAACTTGATTACTCTGTGTTTTGGCTGTACTTCTGACAAACATGGTGAAGCTATTAATATGTAAAATACTTTGCTGAACCAGGCCTTAGTCATTCATCCTCAAGGCTTACTTCCTCATCGAACAGGAGATTTGATTTCTTCAAATTGCCCAGAGAGTTTTTTACTGGGGGATATTTGTCAATATTTTAAAATATATCAATTTATCTGTATATCTAAATCTTACAGCATAGATAACACCTTTGGGAGAGGACAGATAATGTTTGAGGGACAATAACTGTAGAATCCATTTGTTGAAAGCTCAGTTTCCTTTCAGGTCCTGCAGTTTCCTCTCTCCTATTTTGCTTGTTAAAGCAAAAGTAGGTTCCCTTCTGAGTGTATGCCAGTTCATGCAAGATGGAATTCTTGGTTTATCACACAAATTTACCTTCATTGTGGCTTGAAAATATGGCCTATTTTTGACAGCAATTTCACCCTGAGTAAACCTGTTAGGTTTTCAAATGCTTTCAGAAGGAAGTAAATAAAGGTGAATTTTTTCTGTTGTGGAACACAAGCAATACATGTGTTCATATTGAGGACAAGTGATTGCATGAAGGGATTGGGAAGCCAGGGAGAGTGATTTCAGGTTACCTGGTTTTATAGATGGGAATATGTGAAAGGACTTGATGGTCAATATAATTAATATACCATACTTTTATTTTAATACCTACCCTTATTTTATAACATCCATAATACTTTTCAAGCAATTAAAAATTTGCTCATATTTTAAAAACACCTATGCTTATTTATCAGTAGAGAAGATGTACCTGACAACAAAATGCTTGTCTCTACTATAATTTTACAGTAGAGTTGCTGTAAAAGAAACTAAGAAATTTAAGATACCTCATAAGATACTACCTAGTAGTGTGAAGATAGTTTTTATGCAATTCAGTGTTTACAAAATGTCTTCCACTAAACAAGTACCCAGTACTTTTTATGTAAAGACCTCATTATCATTGTGTGAAATACCTCGAAAACACATCATATCTCTTAAGATTCTGTTCTTCAAAACTGAAATAACTTGATTTTACAGATCATAATCCAAAGCATGGAGATAATAGATAGTTTGTCTGCAGATACCTAAGAAAGTTAGGCATGGCAAGGAAATGAAGTCAAGTTTTGTGGCCCAACACAAACCTTAAGTTGAAGGCTGTCTATATTACAGCTAAGAACTGAGCCATGCATTCTTCCATTAAGCAGTTAGTCCTCTCTGCACCAAAATGCATACAGGTTGGTGATATTTTAACCTGCAGCATAGATAAGAACAGATCAGTCATAGCCAGGGCTGTGACTTCACTTCCCCAGTACTATGAAAGCCCAGTGCATATAGCAGTGTAATTGAAAAGATGATCTTGAGCATGGGAGGATATTTATATTTATATTGTAACAGAACATACTTTCCAGTAATGAATTTCATCTATAGTGATTTTAGATTATCAGTACAGGTGTTGGCTTTGAGTCTGTTTTAAATAATAATAATTAAATGGACAACTGTTTACCATTTTGTCTTTGACTGTTTGAATGTGGGTGTGCAGCCTGTAACCTTCAATGCAAAGGGAGAATTAAATAATTAATAAAAGCTTGCTAACTCATGAGCTTTTGCAGTGCAGAAATTTTTGATTGTAAAACTTTCAGGCATAGTGTGATAAGGTGTTGGAAGGCAAGATTCCGGAAGCCGGAAGTCAGAAATGTTCCCGTGTGTTGTCTTCAGAGCGTAGAAAGAGGTATGATGGCAAGTCTGCTCCTGCTTTATTAACTTGGAGGTAGTACATAGTTGGAACCTGTGATAAAGAAAATAGCATACAGAGCCCTTTGCTACAGAGGTGTATTTATTCTAGTGATGTGTGTTGCTTCACAACTTAAATGAGACAGAAATGCAGAGTTAAGTGTCTTGTGTGAATGTCTTGTGTAGCTATCTAGCCTTCTGGTATAAAGTGGCATGTGAGTAAATATTTAATTAATTATGTTTAATAGAAAATATCTGGTTAGACTATCAGATTCTCTTTTGCTTCATCAGGAAGACAGGGACTTTTTCTGAAAAAATCCTGTTTTGTACTTCCAGAGGGTATTTCATATCTTGCACTTGTTTTTAATCAGTTAAAGCATGTGAATATCCCATGAATTTGTTTGAAATATTTTTGAAAGGAAGGTTATGCAATACCAATGACCTAGATGGCATGTAGATGCTAAGTTTCTTCATTTGTTTTCTCTTGTCCAGAGCATAGAGATGGGAAGCATTCTTAGAATTATTTTTGATGTTTTTAAAAGTCAGCCTTGATTTCCCTATGTAACAGTAATCCCTTGGCTCGGCCTGAAAGCAGTACTATTTACTCTTTAATAGTGCCATGTGTTTGAAATTTTTTATTGCATTTTGATGCCTGTGTTGGGGTTTTTTTAGCTGCCTTTTTTTTTTTTTTTCCCTGTTGTTTTAAATCGAGTGCTCAGAAGCTTCAACTTATACTGGTTTTTCATACGTTAACTGCTTGGGTATAGGAGAAAGAACTACCCAATGTATCCATGATTCTTCTCATAGTGTGCCTAAATTACAAAGTGTTTTGTTTTATTGCTGTCTAGTTTGCATGTGTGTAAAAGATCACTTCCTAACACGATAATTGTGTTATCTTTATGACATTACATTTGCTGTGACAGAAAGATCTCTGAACAGTTAGGAGTTAGTAATTCTGGTTTCCTTCTTAGCTTATGTCCTGCTTGTTTTCTCTTTACACATTCATCTGAAAAGTGAGTTATTGCTCCCAGTGCATCTTTACATCTCCATCATGGAGCTGCTGCTGTTTTAGTTGATGTCTCCCTCTTTTTAAAATAAGAAGAAATTGAATGCATCACTGTGTGTCTCTAGCACCTACCACTGCTCCTCATTCCATTTACAGCACTAAAATCTGTGAAACTTGTACAGAGATGTTGTCTTAACCATGCATAGGCTGCTGAATTACAAAATATTACTATTCTTTCTTCTGCCACACAAATCCGCTGTGCTATGTAAAAAGGGTAGGCGGTTTCAAGTTCTGCATCTTTGTAAGCTAAAAATATTATCTAAGTGGTTTGTTACTTGTGACAGTAAGTTAGTGTTTGTGAAACATACTCTGTTTGGTAAATGTGAGCGTTCATGGAGTTTTTGTTTGTCATTGCTGGTGTTAGAGCAAGACTGATGGTTTCAACTGAGGGAATCATGTTCTTTGGTCTACACATAAGCTTTTCACTATCCTACCTATATCTGTGGTGCAATACGATGTGATTGTGTCTAAATCATCAGTGAAAAGCCAGGGCTTTTCAGCTTATCTCGAGTCATCTTGATCTGAATGTTTCCATTACCATCAAAACTTAGAATAAGCCAAATGCATAAAGTGTTATAGAAATGTCTTTTCATGAATAAAAATCCCTTGTAAATTAGAAAATCTGCTATGGAAAAGTTACTTTTGAGGACTAGTGAATTTTACTTGGCCAAAATCATTGTGAGTGTCTGTTAAAATGTATAAAAATCTGATTATGGATGCTGAAACATGAGCTCTAGATTACTCATTTACAGATAGAAAATAAACCTCCCAACAGAATAGCTCAGTACTAATTACACAGAGGAAAAACATGAAAATGAGAAGTTAGATCAATCATCACCTTCGTTATTGTGATTCTAATTATATTTAAAATTTTAATAAATTTCTGAGTCACAATATGTGAAGTGACCAATTATTATCAACACAAATAATATCCTTGAGATTTCACAATGCTCATTGCTACTCACATGTTGTCTAAGGAGATCTAGGTAGGCATAGGAAAGGAAGAAAGGAAAGGATAGGTTGGCCAGGAGGCTACCCTGCGCTGCATCAGGTACAGCATTGCCATCTGGGCAAGAAGGGAGATTGTCCTGCTCTGCTCTGAGCTGGGGTGGCCTCACCCCCTAGTGTCGGGGGTTTTGCTATACCAGGAGCAGCTGAGGTCACTTGGTCTGTTCAGCCTGGAGAAGAGGAGACTGAGGACAGACCTCACTGCAGTTACAACTTCCTTATGAGGGGAAGGGGAGGGTCAAGCACTGGTCTCTCCTCTGTGGTGATCAGTGATGGGACCCCAGGGAATGGCCTGAAGCTGTGTCAGGGGGGAAAGGAGGCTTACGTTGGGTATTAGAAAAAAGGTTCTTCACCCAGAGGGTGGTTGGGCACTGGAACAGGCTCCAGGAAGCAGACCACTCCAGGGAAGTGGTCACAGCACCAGCCTGACAGAGTTCAAGAAGCAGTCGGACGGTGTTGTCAGGCACATGGTGTGACCCTTGGGGATGGTGCTGTGCAAGGCCAGGAGCTGGATTTGGTCCTTGTGGACCCTGTGGACTTGGTCCTTGGTCCTTCTAGGTCAGAGTAATCTGTGATTCTGTAACTGTAGAAGGAAACTTAAAGCTCAAGGTTTTTGGATTATGTTCAACCTCCCTAGCAAGCACCTGCATTTTCCACTTTGGGTTCTGTTTCTGTGGGAGTTTTACAAACAACCCCACTAGCAGCTTGTAAAGCACTTCAGAACAGGATACAGAAGTAAGGTTGCTCTAAGTTACAGGTAAGGAGAATTTGTCTACTTATATTGCATTTGATTTCAATGTTAGGAGTTGGGGGATGGGAATTAAAAGATATATGAAGGGAATGTCTATTTGAAGATGGCCTTCCTATTCTGGAAGCTAGCTTATAGTGCATGTGCCTTTTCTTTTACCAGTTTATTGAATTTATTGCCGTTTTGGCTTAGTTAAGAGTGGATTGGGTGGGTGTTTTGCTGTGCGGACTCTTTACAAAGCACTGGCAAAGATTTACAGTAAATCCAGCTGAGTTTCCCTGAGGGTTTGAACTGAAATTCTGACTTTCATATTAAATGAGGCATGGTTACAACACAAGCATTATTTGTTAAGTTTTTATGAAGCGTGTGGCTTGCAAAACAGGCAACAGGGATGCAAATAATTGGTCAAAAAATATATCCAGGATACAAAGGGCTCTTACATGACTTGAAGGGACATAGATAAAAAGACAGCTTTATAAGTTTAAGATTAAAAAACACCCCTCCCTCAAACTTTTTTGTGCGAGTTACCCTTGTTTGAGGAATTCACCTCAGAAAAGGCCTTCCCATTTTTTTTCCTAAACACCTGAAACTTCAGGCAACTATTGCAAGTGTTTCAGCAGACAATGTTTTGGGGTTTGGTTTTGGTGTTTTTCTGTTCAGTTGTGTTTTTGTAGTACTTTAAGACACTTTGGCAAACGTCTTCTGGGGTGTGACAATGACCAAAAGTACTTGCTATTCATTTCCATGGCCTTATTTATATTTAAGTTGTTATATTCATATTGCTGTTATTCTTTGGGGCCGGCTGCTGCCAATATTTTTGCTAGTATTTTGGGTCATATCATGAATGAGAATCATGGCATAAACATTGTCCCATGCTATTCCAGTCAGAAATCTCCATTAAACATTGAAATGACCCCTCAAATGTCAATTTTTTTCCCCAATTCAAAATTGTGCTATGCTTTGAAAATAACTGTGTCTTTGACACATTTAGATTGATGTTTGATTAGAGAAAACAGTGTTAAAAATTCTGGCAATTATCTATCTATGCTTTAGTTTTCTGCATGGTTCCTGCTAGATTAATCACTTGCTTATGTCAGGATTAGCATCACTGGGTGCTTAGAGGGAAATGAAAGATAGTGACATCATCATGAAATCAGGCTCTCCACCTTAAAATGCAATCCTTTTATTTTCCTTTCCTGTCATGCATCATATCCCATCTGTCTGCATTTCCACATTGGTTCCTTAAAATTTTCCTCTTTATTTTTTAGGGAAGACTCGAGTTTCAGCAACCTCGTACATCCTCCCTCCCTTTGCAATAAAAGGCTATAATGAGAGTGAAAATCCACTTCTAGTCAGGGAATGTTTATGGTTGTATTACTGTAATGAGTTTTACCAGATGTGAGCCTCTGTTATGCTCAGGTGTTTTTCTGGTTTGCCTGTGAAAAAAAGGGAGATGATGAAAGGTTAATCTCTGCTTGTTCTGTAATTTTCAGTTGTATCAATGGGAAGCAAATACACTTTTTAATGGAACAACTCCATGTTACTACAGATACGCTTCTTTTTTTTTTTTTTTTTTTTTTGTACCATTATGTGTCTATGTTTTAATGTGATGAAGCATTTTTGGATGTGTAGGAAATGCTAAAATGTAAATTACATTAAGAATGTGATGGATTCATTTTAGCTCAAGTATGAATCAAATCTCATGTAGTTATCTTCACTGTGTCACAGATGGAACACTCTACTAGTGTTGAAGGTGCACAGCAATCCCAGCCTTTACAGACTCTTGGGTAGTTCAAGAAAATTTCTACAAAATATTAAAATGTTCTTTGACTACACTGCTTTCAGATTAGGTAACAGAGTGTCTTTTGAAATCTTTACAAAAACCTCTGTCTTTGCTCCTGAAAAATCTTAAAATCTCCTGAAAGGCAGGAGCAAGGAGTGTGGGGAGAAAAGATGGCTTAAAGCTGACAGCAAAAAATAGAATCTGTATATACTTGAATCTCTGATAGAGTGGGTTTTGATTAAGTGCAGGATAAATTATAACAAAAAGCTAATTGGTTAAACTGGGAGTTCCCATTATTAACATAATAAAAATATTAAAAATAGAATTCACACAAACAGGATGTCTGGTCATAACAGTGCAGCTTTGGCTGCCTGGTATTTATGCAGCTGACCTTCTGTGCTGACATCAAAGAGCAGTGAGGAGCCTCGTGACTGTGAATAAGAGTCCTGTTTAATGTGCTCACACCAACATGGTAGCTCATGGAAGGAATGAGCTAGCCATTAAGGACTAATGTGAAGAAATAAATTAGTACCTCCAGGGAACAGCACATACACCACTACTGCTCTGTAGTTGACACATCCTTTCTGTAAAGCTTTAGTTTTGCCTCCTGTTGTAGCCAGTGGAACTTTTCAATTTCTTTTAAATAGCAGTGTTTTTTGTTTTTTGGTTTTTTTTTCTATGATAGTACATTAGGAAGTAGGGTGTGAGTAGTATGGAGACTTTATTCCAAGTTCCTAAACTACTTGTACGAAATGGATTAACAAACCAATAGTTATGGGAGATGGGCTGTGCTGCCCAGGCAAAAGGACACAGTGAGCATTCTGTGCATCACGGAGTGCGTTTCTCCTTGACCATTTACAGTAGAACTATTATGGAAACATCTTCTTCAGCACAACAGGCAGGCGAACATTCCTGCAGTTTGAAGCCTGGATGAGACTGGCTGACATTTTAGCACAAAGAATATTTTGTGTTCACAATCCCTGCCTATCATGTTGATGGCTTAAGAGAGAATCAAGTTGGCTCTGGAGAGCTGTACTACATGGGGCTCTCATTATTGCCATATGCAAATATATTATTTGCATTCATATTGTTGTGAAATGTGGTCAGCTGTGCCAACTTCACTTAGTTGAAATTAACCTTCTCTATTGTGTTCCTTTCTGTTGGTCTCAAAATTTGCATCTCTTTCAACTGAAAAGCAGACTGCCCTAAGTTTTGAAAGGAAAATCTGCGAATGTAGAAAAATAAGAGGTAAAAAGTATCTAAGAATATTGGTCTTGTGTACTAAATCTGTACATACAGATCATCATTTTGGCTCACTTCTAAGTTCTTAGGTTTTTGGTTGTACCCTACTTTCTGATTTTTCTTCCTCTTCCTTTAAAGGAAATTGATTGCTTATAGCACTAGAAATTCTATTGTGTATCAGCATATGTATTAATGGCATATTTGAAACAGAAGTTATAAGCCAGGAACACTTGTTTAAAATATCTCAATACCTTTTTGCCAAGCCATTTGTTTACTGAACTTTTGAAAAGAGATATAATGTTCAATTAACTGAAGGAATGTACAACACTCAAATACCACACCCAGCCTGCTTAGGAGGACAGTATTTTTTTTGTGCCTACATGCCCCTGAATAGTTATGGGGAAGGCTTTGGGTTGGTGTCAGTTTATAATGGAAAAATACAAGTCTGAAGCTATTGTTTGAGAAGACAAAATGTGTATGTGAATCAAAAATGTTGGAAGACCATATGATACAAGAAATGTACCTTCCTTAAAGAAATGTATCTATAGTAGTGAAATGGGATTGACAAAAAGCTCTTACCAAGTTTTGATGGCTTCTCAGACTGGGGGAAGCTTTCTCTTGAGAACTTATTTATGTTCTTAAATAAGGCACAGAATGTAGCCTGTGTTTACTTATGATTTGGCTTTCTCCCCTTCTCTCAAAACCAAAAAGTGCTGTGTTTTAAGAAATGTAACTCTACACTTTTAATTTGTTTCATTATAATTTATTATTTAGTTTGAAAGAGGTGATTTTAAAAAGAAATTTGGCAGTGCTGCTTTTTTGACCATGTTGGTTAAGCGTGATTAATTCCTGTTAAGTCTTTGCTTGGTCCTCTTCAAGAATCATCTTTCTGTCCCATCAATATCTCAGCAAAGTTAGGCTTGTGGAAGACCAAACACATCTGGGTCTGTGACAGGAGAGGATGTGGATTTGATTTTGAAAAGGTGGGTTGGTCTGTAGCAAATGTATTTGACACCCACAAAAGGCTTTCTTCCTCCCCACCTGAAGTTCTCACCAGCTGTCCTGACTCCCTGCCTGTTGAAGTTCATATGCCCGGGTGTGGGCAAAGCTTCACTTTTACAGCCTGCTTGCTTTTTCTGCAAAGGTATTTTAGGGGTGCGGCAGGCTTTTCTCAAGAGTGTGAGGAGGCATCCCACAGCTCAGATGGTTTGAACATTTAATCATTGAGTAGAAGGCCAGGTCCTTAGGTGCATGAGGCTATATTGGGGGTACAGGCATTGTCTGCATTTCTCCTTGCTGACTCCAAAGCTATAGAAGAGCCAGCCTGCCATGATCTTCTTGCCTGATCCCTTTTGCTTTGAACAAGACATTGTAATTTTTCAAAGGATGGTCTGCCAGTATCATGCCAGCATGGAGTATGTTGAAGCTCTTCACTGCAACTAATGCTAAAAGACTAGAGCTGGCATGTAAAATTGGCATCAGGTGTGGTTTTGAATCCCTCTCTTACCAATTTATATGATCTGAAGTGATCAGGTTGATAAATTGCATGACTCCAGGGTGAGACTCTTAAGAAAAAATGAAAAGTGTACTCTTTCGTATGTTCTGGCCACAAACTATGACAAAACTGAAGTTTTCTTATCTTCCATGCATGTGTCTACAGAACAGTGAAAAGTTACAAATACTGCATTATCAATCATCAATGCACATTATTTGACAGTAAGTTTTCACAAGAAATTAGCAGGCACTCATCTCTCTTGGATTGATAGTAACTTGTCTGTATTTTAATGGGCAGCTTGGATTACTCCTGCTCAACGTCAGTAGATATACTTATTTTGTTTCCAAATAATGACCTTTATAAAAAGAAGAAGAGGGTGATTAAAACCATAAACTGTAATCTCTTCAAGATTCAACAAATTCTGTTTTTTTGAGTCAGAAGCTCTATCTTCACTTCTCATTTTTGTGCATACCAGGTTTCTACACATAGGTGCACAAAGCAGAGTCTGCTACATGCTTCTGTGAAAGAGTTCCCAAAAGAGTAAAAGCAGATTTTCTAGTCCAAACCATATTTTGCCTTTTATTGGTCAGTTAAACATTTTAATACTGGGACAATTTCAAATCTAAGCAACATAGTTCTGTAGCAATGTGCTATTCAGAGGGTTCAGTCCTTAAGCAAGTTCATCACAGGAATGTGATGCCCATGTCCACAATAGTATGCAGTTTGTCCAGTGGGGTGAAAGACCAAAGGATTGAAGAGTTCAGACTTAGCTGAAATTACTAGAAATTTTTACAAATGTGGAATACACACAATTATTGTTCTGGGAATGAAGCCACTGAATTAGTGTTAGCAGATCTGTTCTTTTAAATTATTTTTTGTTGTTTAAGTTTACTTTTGAGTTTGGAATTTAAACTTGAGGACCTGAGTAAAACACCTATGTCTGTCAGCTGTGATGGAGAAGTACTATATGTTTTGAGTGAAGCCTGTTTTTTTTAGTCACCCTTTTGGTTTTGGTCCCATGCTGTATTTAACTCCAGTGGTTCCATGTTTTATAAGCTAGAATGAAGCTAGAATGCAACACACTATATAACAAAAAGCTAACTGTACACTTGGAGTGAACCTATGCTAGTTTAAAATAAATGCCATTGCCTATATTTGCTGTAATGAAAATCTGAGCTGGTATAAACTTCATGTAACCTGAAGAATGTAATGCTACTGTATTGGCATAAAGCAATACAGAACTCTACAAAAGCTCATGGAGAAGCTCAATAGTTTTGTAATTGTTCTTGTTCACCTACGTAAATGTTTGTACTACAGTGGCAGGACAAATAATTGTCTGTTTTAAAAGGTACTGAAAGAGTATTTAATGCCCAGATACATTAGCTATTATTTTACTTTTTAGAGAAATTCAGCTGCATAAAAAGAAGTCACTGAGCCTCTCCAGTAGTTCACTGCAGGTTCAGTGTTTGTGCCTTTCAAATTAGAGTGAGTTATGTGTAAGGAATGTAAATTGTCCTGAGACACTGCACAGTATGTATAGCTAGAATGGCTGCACCCAGCAGTATCTGGATCTTTTTCCACAGTGCAGCAATTTCACTTCATTTAGTGATCTCAGAGAGATCAGTTTGGAGAGATTAGTGAAGAATAACAGAGGGTGTGTTTGTCCAGCCACATTACCATAGCATGGTTGGAGGAATAGGAATGCTTAGTGACTTGTATTACTTCTCATAGTTCTTTACAGATATACTCAGTACTTTGCTTTCACAAAAATAAAATTCGGTGTAAAGATGTTTTTTAACAAGTTTTCCTCTGCTGACTGTTGAGCCAAGTGACTCAGAGTTCTTCTGCCATCATGTTTATCTTGTCATGGCTGTTGTTCCTTACAATGAAGGAACTTTCCTGGGTGTCCTGGAGGTTCCTCTGGACTTCACCTTTTGCAAATGAAACAGTGCAGCTCTGTGTGAGCTTGAGAAGGGAAACTGTGGGTTTTCTGCATCCTTAACTGGATGATAGCCCTCAGTGAAGTAGGCAGCTCTGTGTAAGAGTCTTGTGAGGCTTCCCACACCTGAATATAAGAGTTGTGTGAATATCCTCACAGATCCGCTCTACAAATACCTCTGTTTACTGATGTTTCCCCACTGACTGTTAGCCAGGATATTTCACCCAGTTTATAGAGAATGAAATCCAAAAAGACTTAGTTCCTCTAAAACTGTTAATGCATGTTGACATATTAATATTTTTATTATTTTTTTATTTGACCTAGTAAAATCTCATTTGTATATTACCAGTGGATAGGTCTTAGGGTTTTTGTTCACAGGGGTTTTCTAGGCTTTTGGGGTTTTTTGTCTTTTTTTTTACTTATTGTTAGAAAGATTTGCATTCATTGTGTAGTAATTTTGTTATTCAGGGGTCACTTATTCCAATTCTCTTTTTTTGAGCTGCTGAATACTAACTGCCAGATAATTTTCCACATTGTCTATTCCTCTCTTTTACAGGAAGGATGGCATTGCATGCATAATACAGGATGCCAAGGCATGATCTTACAGCCCTTGGAGTTGCAGTCCATCTTCATGCTAGGCTGAATTCTTTAGCCTAAGATTCTCTAAGGCATAGAAATGTGAATAGCTGGTAGTTTGTACTTCAGTTGACTTGACAAGTTACCCTAGTGCCACACAGGTTTTTTTTCTCCTTTCTGCTAAAGTCCAGGCCCTGGGCTATGTCACACTTCTCTAGCATGGCTACCAGAGAAGAGGTTAGATATGAAAATTGAATCTTCTACCACTATGTTGCTTTGAATGGCAATGTAAGTCAGTACCAATCTAAATTATATGGCATTATTTCTTACCCTTTACCCTTTTTCTTAGTTATAATTTCCTACAATGATATATTTGCTTCAAGGGCATTCCCATCTGATTTCAGAGAAGAGGAAGAAAGCTGATCAGCTTCCCGGAAATTCCTTTGTTAACTGCAGTGGCAGGGCTTGTGATATTGTGGTATTAGTAGTTGCTCCTCAGAGATTTTATGAATGCTGTCTTTCACCTCCTAAAATAATCAAGATTATTTTAGTCTTGTTTCCTATAACATATGCTCACATAAAGCTAATCTCAAGGTATGCGTATTTACCCCCATATGTTTTCTCTTGTAACCTCACTTGTTTTAATCAGGTGTGGGAGAAAGGCAGATGTCAAAGACAACCACTAAACACTAGCCAGATAGAGGAAGAAGAGTCAGTAAATCATGACATTGAAATAGAGCTTGTGATTTATCAGACACTGGGGATCTCTGTAAAAAGATCCTAGAAGTTTCTGAATAAACTCCAGAGTTGACAATCAACCACACTGAGGGGAAACATGGACTTCATAGATCCTTATGCTTCTGGGAACAACACAGTCTGGCTGCATGATGCTTCATTGTGATGGAATAAAGCTATTGCTTGTGTGACCTTGTATCATTCTCCAACAGTAGTGTCAAAGGGACAAGTAGGATGTTGGGTGCAACTCATAAGCAGGAAACAGGATGTGTAAGTCAGTTTCTCCTTTTGATGCCAATGAACTTGAATGCCTTTAGGCAAACTAATTCCCCTTAGGTTTTCTACAAATGACTCAACATAAACAGTGTGCTCCACACTCCATTTCCAGTGTATGATCTGTAGACCTCTGCTCCTGATTGGGCTGGTTGGCTATACATTAACTGGTTTTATCTTCCAGCCTTGGAAGATCTCTTCATTCTCTCCTGCACTTTGTAGTACTTTTTCAGGAATGACTTACATGAGCATAAAAATAAAAAACTTCTTTCAAAGAGGAGTATTGGAGATAATTCAAAATTCTTGCTGTTATAACCATGGTTTGTATTGCACTGCAGTTACTGCATGCCCAGCTGTATAAAGGGGACATACATTTGTACTTGTTGTGATGTTAGCCACTTGGTGCTCTTGTTTCACTGCAGTGTGGCATGAACAAGACTTCCTGATGTATCTTGCTTTTTCACACTTTCAAATAGGATAACATAATGTGATCAGGCAAAGCTGTGTATGATAGGACAAATGCAAATGTAGTAAATACATTCTGATGAGGTTTTTAGATTAATTAAGCTCTAGCGCTAACTGTTGAAATATCTTGTGACGGGATTGAAAAGAATACAAAATCTGCCAGTATATATTTCCTAGTTTTTATTTGTGAATAAAAGTCTTCAGGAAAGTCATTTCAGAGGTGTGCAGGCTGTTCTTTCAACATTCTGAAAAAGACTCGTTTTATCTTTCATTTTCCTCAAAGTTAACTTACACTCACTGTGCTATATTCATTTAGACAAAGCTAGTGATGAACTCCACTCAGGTTGTCCAGTTGTTTTAGTAGTCATGCTTGCTGTCTCCAAAGCTGGACTAGGCCAACTTCAAAAGATGCTGCTTGGTCTCTCCCACAGAGTGCACGTGCATAATACTATTAACTAGACAGAAGTACTTTTTTCAGACTGCCTTAAAGACCAATTTAAAATACAGGTGGAAACTCATCCTAGCTTGTTTCTCTCATAGTCTAGTAGTTGGCAGTAATCAAATATGCTGTGCAAATATGAGCATCATTAGATAAGATAAATTATACTTTGGTAATGAAGAATGATTTTTTAAAACTTGCCTAAAAGTAAACAGAAATCATTTATATTTCAATTTATTCTTGATTTACCTAGTTTGCTGATGTATAGCTAAAAACCACTGTGACAAGTGTGTATTTTACTTAATTTCCTCTTTGGGACAAGCCTGATCAGACAGGAATGTTTCTGTTAATTAATTTCTGTTAATCAATCTTATTAAATTTTACGAGGCTTTCTCTCCCTGCCATGAACCTTGACACATGATGGAAAAGAAGAGACACAGTCAAGACAATATTCTTAGGGCCTTTGGGTAAAACAACTGACATCCCATCATAGCAGCAGGGTAGAAGTCTTACATTGTCTATGTGGGCAGAGCAAGTTGTGATGATATCTCTTGTTCTACCTGAAAGCACAGTGGCCTTGTGCACAGCCTTATACGACAGAAAATTTTTCATTCTCATGGTTGGTAATTGCATTAACTCTGTTCCAAGATTTTTCTGGTGCTGATTCACACCTTTTTCTGGCATCTTATAGATAATGAAGAAAACATTGTTCTTCTCTAAGTATTTTGCTGCAAGGTACATATATGCATATGGGTGGTATATGTCTACATGCATCATAACTTTGAAGGTTTTCACCTTCAAGAGGCCTGTCTCTGGCTATTATGGATGCTGCAGCTGTCAGCATGAGTAGATCAGTGGCTATTTAAGTAAGCTGAACTCATTCTGTTACCTGCCCCATGGGTAATTTTTCATGGTATTTTCCATGTTAGTAAACTTTCAGAATTTTCAGAGCTTACAGGCCATTCTTTCATGTTTCTGTACAGAACTTGGAGAAATAAGTTGTTTGATTAGCTCCCCCATCCCTCACTGTGGTCTTCCATGATATGAACCAATAAACTCTTTAGAACAAGGGAGAAAGAACCATCAGATAGGAGGTGTTACGTCTCTTCTCCAGTCCTTTCATTCTCTGGGGATCTGATAGGCCCAGGAAATGTAACAAAGATTTCGGGTTTGCAGTCATGATCTGTCCTTCTATTTGTTTCTGCTTGCCCTTTTCTTTAGTTCTCTATGTTACTTTTTTTTTTCTCTTTGCCTCTCCATCCTCATATTTCTTCTTCCTTGTAATATGCACATAAGATGTGAAGATTGGCTGCTTTAAATCAATCCTTGCATTTTGCATTCATCACAGAAGCCTATAGTGATGTGGGCTGGCAGATTCTAAGTGCAGAATGCTTTATTGCTTTGCAGGCCAAGAAATTGTGCAATCATGGTGGTCTTTGTTGTTTTATTTTACACCCTGTGTATAACATCAGCTGATGAAGATGTATCCTTCAAAGACCAGACTTTGATTTCTAATGTCAGTGGGGGGAAAAAAGAGGCCATTAATGATTGCCCTTCTTGCAAATGAGGGGAGAGTGCTTCTGCAGGAGTGCAGGAAGAATCTTGGTAATGCCTGTGCTGTTTTAGGGAGTAGCTGCATCTGTTGCAAGAGCTATTGTACGTAGTGGTGTGATGCACCCTGCACTGGAAGATTTTCATCTTTGACCGTGTAGTTTGGCAGTATTTTCCATATAACAAGAAGTGATCTGCAATAGCCTCTAAAAGTACTCAATTCCTGTTCAATGTGTTCAAGTGATTGTCTGAAGATTAGTTGGATCTCAGGTGAGGGTTGTGAGAGAAGCCTGATCTATCTAGTGGAGAGAGCCATGAGGTAAAGTAACAAGTAACTTTTTATTTGGTATTGTAAAATACTGTGCCTGGATGTTAGTTTGTGATTTTAGAAGTGAGATGGTGCCAATGTATTTGCTATTGGGAAGTATATGCCTCTCCTCACCCTGCTTTGCAATGCACATTTGTATTGATCAAATGTGAAGAATTTTTTTTTTCTTCAATGTTACACATCTAATATGAAAGACTGTCTTGTGTGAACTGCTTTTGAATATCACAACAAAACAATTTCAAAATATAAGCTTTAGGATAGGAGATGATAATATAGTCCTTTCTTAATTTCTGAAAAGTTTCAGCAGGAAAGAAAGAAATTTTACAGTCCCCATTAAGACATTTCACAATATACCTGTGTGCAGTGCACCTATTTCACTACATCTTATGCATGTTGGTTTCGCATTGATGCCTAATTTATAGCCAGTTTTGCAAGTATACGCTGGGAAACATTGCTCAGCCTGACAGCAGTAGCAGTGGTGTCAGTGTTTCCTTTTCTGTTCAGGTAATCCAAAGTTTTTCACGTACTGAGAATCTGTTCTTAATTCTTCAGTTGATGGGAGCTGAAGGCAACGTACAGCTGAACCTATAGAGTAGCATAATACTCTATACTCAATCATAAAATTTTCCTTGTGAAACAGTGGTTTCCTAAGACAAAAAAAAAAGGCAGAAAAGGCAGATAGCCATTGATTTATTTATAGACCTTGTTTTAAAAAGTATCTGCTGTATCCATTTTCCAAGTAGCATTGATTTTAGCCCTGGAAAGGATTTGGGGGTTAGGTGGAAATAAAGTACAGCCCTGAGCATTTTAATACGTAAGTCCTGCCAATAAGACAAGTAGGTATTTAAATTTACTCAGTGTTCACATCATCTCTTAAGTTCAGGCATGTACTTTCTTGAAATAAAGTGTGTTGCTTAGAAGTTGCATGGCCTTGAAATTATTCCTTTATCCCTCCTGCAAAGAACAGTCATTGTTAATTGTAGTTCTCTTCACGATTCTTTGGCTTCCCTGGCAGCTTTTTTTGGCATCTAAGCTAACCCTTTATTTGTTTTGTGTAAATATCCAGAATATGCCTAAAAAAGTCTGTTTGTGCTGTGGTCTAGACATTAACTGATGCATTTAGACAACAGCAACTCTTCATTTTATGCTAAAGCAGTGTTTCAGTTGTCTACTAAAATGTCATCATCAAGTTGCAAGATGTCAGGGATTCTGATGTTCAGCAGAAAAAACTTCAGACATCTCTTCGATTGCAATCAACAGCCAGTGATCTCTGTGGTAGAATTTGGCATGTGCATAGCAGAATGGCATTGCTGTGAATGCATGTGAAATCTGTCGGCTCATGTCCATCCTGCAAGTTGGGACATAAATAAGACTGTGTGTAATTTGTACTGCGGGAGGGATTTAGATTACTCCTCAAAGTATGGTGCTACTGTGCTCAAGAATAGTTAGGACATGTTTTGAGTAGTAAGGCTCAGAGCAGAAAGCTCTGGGGAAAATGTCAGAACTTCTGCTGAATACTTTCGTTTGAGACTTTGATTTTAGAGAGAGCTTACTGGGGTGGGTGGGTGGGTGGGTGGGTAGGGAAATTAAAATGAATGGAAAAACTCAGAAAAAAATACACTTCAATTCTGGTGGCCTAGGACAGGATGAGGCGACTGCTTTCCTGTGGCCTCAGTGAATGCCTGAACTGAAGTGAAGCAGTGGTGTTCACAGGAGCAGTGTCCAGGGGTCTACACCTGCCTGCATCATTGGGGTGTGTTCTCCTGAGAGGCGTACAATGCAAGCTCAGCATCTCCCAGGCAGAATATTCGGTAGACTTGGTTTCCTCTGTGCATAGGTGAGGGTTAATGGCAGCAGCATTGTATGTGTCACCATTGTCCCTATTTGTGTTCTTAGCTGGTTTCTTTAAGGTGAAAGAAACCAGAAGGAAACGCTACATCTAAGTTAAATTCTGGGAGAATGGCTTTGTCCTCTTAACAAAAAACATACCAAGAGAGCAATATTTTCTTGCTTTGAGATCTCTTTTTTCTTTTTGCAAACCACAGAAGTGTTTAACTAGCTGTAATAGTGCACTTTTTGCATTAATGTCAGAGCACTTTGATCATAGGATCCATGCTGAAGCAGTGAGTTGAGTCTGATCAAAGGATGTTCAACTGGGTATTTTAATTTACTCTTTTTAGGTGTATACTTTCTGCCATGACAAAATGTAACAGATACTCTGTGACGCTGGGAGTCAGTGAGGAGTGATGCCATCTGGAAATGCATCTTAGTTGTAGATGAATGATCCATGACCTCTTTTCATGTGATAGTATTCTGTGAAGGTAAAAGGAAAGATTTTTTCTAGTTTTGTTAGTGATCACTTTGCAAGTGTGGTCCTGGAATTTTAAAAAATGCCTAAGGTTTTTATAATTTAGCTATTCATGTGAGATAGCCATTGCACTTTAATGGCTTGTGTTCTTTGCCTCACAGGCTGAACAGCACAATATTACCCACCTTATTCTACGGCTTTTTCTTTCCCCTTTTGTAACTTCTTATGGTTTGGCTAGTGTGTATTATTTCAAACCTCTTTTTGCATAGAGAATGTCTGCAAAAGAGAGTGTGGAAAATGTCCTTTGAATACAAATCTGTTGAATTTAAGCACTGGAAAATGGTTCTGTCCAGAGCTTAACTGTTAAGCAGTGTTTCATAGTTCCAGCTCTGTTTTGATGTCAAAGCATAAAGATACATTACTGAATTATTTCTTTGTTCCTTTCTATGTTACTGACACAAAATGCAATTTTATGCCAGGGATGCTAGTATCAGCAATGACTTTGAGAAAGAACTTCCATTTTATTCCATACATTAGGGCTCTTCTTGCTACAAATGTCAGATTCCCCTCAGTTTGGTTTTGTTCTTCTTATGCTCTGTCAAAAACCAAAAAGCAAAAAACCCCAACCAGCTACAACAACACAAAAAAAAGAAAGGTGGGTTATTTTTTCCAGTGTTGCTTGGGCTTACAGAAAACAGCAGGGTTTTCCCAATCTCTTGAACTCTTTCTTTATAATGGAGGGATTAATTTTGTACTTTTCTTCTAAATATGGTCATGCTAGAACCTGAGGACAGAAGCCTAACTTGTTCTCTCTGCTGTCCTCAATTGACACTGTGAAATATATAACTGTGATTAGTGATAAGGTAGTGGCAGGTAAATAGAACTTCTGTGAAATTATTTTCTACTTGAGATAAGGGGTTTGATTTTGATGATGCGTGGGGTGTTGCACCTGAAATTCTACCCCATGAAAACAGTGGTGGCCCAAGAGAGTTGACAGTGGAGCCTTTTGCATCTGCAGTAGTTAGTAGATTCCAGGTTGACACTAGAAATTACCATATCCTTGTGTTCTTGAATGTGCTTTGTTGTATGAGTTTTATGGACACTTGACTGCATTATATATCAAAACTTGCTGATTTTTAAATGAAATATAGTGCTCGGATTATGCACCATTGTTGACTGTCATGGTTTGACACTGGCGCAGTGCCAGCGCCCCCATGAAAATACACCTTCCCAAATAAATGCTGTGAGATGTTATCAGGAACAGAGCACAGCTGGCCCAAGCTTAATAACAAAGGGAAAAAAAATTTATTAAACTACTACTACAGAAGACACACGGACTAAATCCAGGATGAAGACCCTCTAAAACACCCCTCATCCTCCCAATTTTCAAAACAACCACCATGAAACATCACTCAGGATTCCTGATCAAATTACCACCCTTCAGATAATCAATACTCAGTCTAGCAAGGGAGAGAGAAGTCCCTGTCACACATGGCAACCGCCCAAAGAAAATCTGCCAGTGTGACACTCTCCCTTCCACGTCACAGTGCTCTCACCACCGTGCATGGACAGACTGCTCATAGGGCTCCTTTAAGGATGCTTTGCCACGAACCCAAAGATACAACAGTTCAGCTTCTCATCTTGGGACTACAGTTCCCCCCCCGCCCCCCCCCCCCCCCCATTTTCCCCTGGAGCCAAGGGTCCAAGAACAGAGATCATCTTCTTCCTGAAGACAGAGGGTATCACCATTCCCTCCTCAGCTTTCCTCTGTTCTTGCCATTCCTGTGCTGGTGGTTGCTGAAGCAGGTCTCCTTGGGTCACCACTGCATCCCCCTAAAATACAGTCTCTATTGCAGGACAATTTGGTTCAGTCTATGGCTAACAAGAAAATTCCAGCCAAAAGCTACTCCATCATCTCCTCCCACCTAAATATTTCTTCTTCTAACATCTCAGGTCCCGGACTGTCTCTCTTCCACTACAAATCGAGGAGGAGTAATATTTTACAAAGCCTTCATTTCCCAGGATAGGGTTAAAAGTTCAGACTCCCTGGACAGCTGAAATCTCTGCCCAGCATTCCCGACTCCCACACTGGGCATCATCCCCCCCCTTTTTCCTTCTCCTCTGCTGGCAAATTTCCAGGTGTCGTCAGGCTCTCTGTCACTTCCCCTCTGCTGGGGTGGGGGGACAAAGGCATCTCCACTTCTCTCCACCCTTCCATCCTCAGGATCTGGCTCGGTTCCAGTCCTTCAGCCCCTCGGCCTACCTGGACCAGGCTGCGTGGCTTCCCCTCCCCCACCCAGCCCATGGCTGGGCAGGGGAGAGCCTGCACTGCACTCTCCGACGACCAGAACCTAAGAGACAGTTCCCCTGGGAGTTCTTGCTTTTAACCCCCTGTGTTCTCAGAGGCGTGTCCATACTTTCAGTGGTCACTCCAGGTGCTAATATCCAAACCTGATCACTGATTGGTTTGACCCAACTTCCTGAAAAAACAAATCACTTCCATGTCAAACCACGACATTGACTAAAACAGATTTGTTTCTTGTTGGTTTTGTTCCTGTGTCCCTTTGGAGTGGGAGGAGAGGAGAGTATGGTTTGCTTTATGTATGAATCATTTTTTTATTTTCAAAATCTGAAATTAGTATAAACTTAGAACTTACTGGTTTTGGTGCTGTCTTACTTAAGTCATCATGTCTAAGCAGTCTTTTGCTGTAAAGTTGTCAGGAGGGGCCTTCAACTTTCCTAGACAGTTGAGTATGATAACTTTGGATACAGTCATTTTGTTCAAGAAACAGAGAGGAGAG
Source organism: Vidua chalybeata (assembly GCF_026979565.1). Taxonomy (NCBI): domain Eukaryota; kingdom Metazoa; phylum Chordata; class Aves; order Passeriformes; family Viduidae; genus Vidua; species Vidua chalybeata. Next base: position 11,902,475 of record NC_071570.1, on the reverse strand, counting down.
GGCTGTATTTATCGACTGTCAAAATACTACTTTACTATTTTGAGAAGATGAGAATACTTTTAAATAATACCAAATTCACTTGTGTTTTCCCTAAACACTTAATCCTTTACATGCAAATCAAAACAAAACTGCTGCTGCATTTCACTCTCATTAGAAGAATCTCGGGGTTCACATGAACCCCGCTGTTACAGGGGTCACAAGCTCCACCATGTCCTATGGCTATTTCAGGAAGACAAGGAGACAGCATTTATAGCAGATGCTGTAGTGGAGTTGGTCCTTGTGCCCACCCAGAACTTCAAGAGCTTGAGGATCCACACTGGTTGTGTGATTGTCACTGAGAGACAGCAACATAACTGAGAGGTGAAACTGCATTGGTGTTGGCCTCACAATAAGGAAAGTTGCCCCATCTGCAGCATCAAGTGAATGTTACTGTTCTTTTAGACTGGTCAGTATGAAAATATAAATAATCTCTTCATTATTTTTTGTGAAAGTGACAGTTGCAATGGGCCAGACCCCTGCTTTTTTACTGCTGATTCAAACAAATAGTAGTTGCTATTAGCTACGGAATGGCCAAACTGGATTTAGTCAGAATTATAAAGTTTCCATAGCTTCAAAGTTTTATTGGCAGTCGTAGTACTTACAGTATTTATTTTCCTCTCTTCCCACCATGTAAACATGAAGCTAAATTTATTTCTGGCTACTTTCAAGAGGTATTAAAAATCATGTTTCTAGTTTGCAGCCAGGGTTTATTTAGGGAAAAGGAGAGGCAAATTTGCCTTCAGAGGACTTGCATGAAATCTCTTTGTTTCTGTCTTTTCTTTCAAGATTCTCCCTACATCTTTGAGCACCATGACAAGGTTAGACATCAACCTGGAAATAAATCAAGTCATGGAAGAGCATTACTGAATAGTTAAAAATATTTTCTTTTGCTCCTGATTTACTTGTATTTTTAAACTTATTTTTTTAAAGTCTTGCAGTATTATCATCATATAAAATACAAAGGTTGCAACCTCTTCAGACTCTGAGGTGTCTGAAGCATTCCTGAAGGAGTTTTTCTCATTCATTATGAGACTGTTGAGCTGAGGAGCAGACTTCTATTTCAGAGACAGAAACAAGTATTACTGGTTTCAGTATCATATGTATTTCATTGGAAGTAAGTAATACCACACAGAATATTCTCATTGTGTTGCAAAATAAGAGAACACTATGGTTATACTTTTCAGACTCCAGGTTAAAACTGTTAGGTGCTTCAGGTTTTTGGCTTTTCCCTCAGCCTAACACCCATGTAGAAAGTAACATTTGTCTGCTTTTGGCTACTGTTGATCATATTTGTATGTATCAGTGCATTTCTGAATCTACAATCCCTTAAATAATCTGTTTGCTAAATGTGGGGTGTTTTGAGGGCATAGTTGTGTAATGTAGCATGAATGATTTGTATTTGAGAGATGTAAAATGATGATTACAAATTATTACAAGGAGTAATGAATAAAAATTGAAAGAGGGAAAAATTAGGTTAGATGGTAGGAAGAAATTCTTTGCTGTGAGGGTGATGAGACACTGGAACAGATTGCCCAGGAAGGATGTGGGTACCCCAGCCCTGGCAGTGTTTAAGGCCAGGTTGGATGGAGCTCTGAGCAGCCCTGGTCTAGTGAGAGGTGTCTCTGCCCATCACACAAGGTGTTGAGAACTAGATGATCTTTAAGATCCATTCAAATCTCTTAACTTTATATGAATCTATATTTGAATGAACCTATAAATGTAGCTTCTGTTTGCTTTTCTTTCGCAGGGATAATACAGAGTCATATTCATGTTCATGTAAATATATCCATGTTAAACATATCCATGTTCAACGGTGGCTTGAAAGGACTGTAGAGAGGAATGGCCATGTCTAAAGAACCTGCTCTGATTTTCTGTTCTGTGCAATCATAGCTCACATATACAGCTCAGAAGTAACAGGAAGGGCAGCTGAGCTTGAGCTAACAGAAAACAGGGACTTTGTTTCACATATTCTGGAGTGATTTGGTTGCTAAATTAATACCTACTTATCTGGCTGCTGACTCATACAATAATTCAAGTCATCCAAAAAGAGATGCTTTTGAGCCTAATTTCAGCAAGTTAATGTGGCCTAACTGTAACTCTGCTTTCTATTTCTGCTGAATATGCTGCTGCAACAAAAGGGAGCTAGAATGTGGTAGTGGGCTAGAGTACCAAAGCTGGAGTTAAAACACGGTGCAAAGGAAGACTCATGGTACTTTGAAAAATCATAGAATCACCAAATTATTTGGGTTGGAGGAGAGCTTTAAATGTCATCTAGTACACCCTTCTGCCATGGAAGGGACATCTTCAACTAGATAAAGAGTGTCTGTGCTTCCTACACTTTCATCTATCTATTTGCTGCAAACTTGTGTCTTAATGGGCTTAATGAATACTCATTTCTGATTTGTTAAGCCACAAAAACGTCAGATCAAGCTAAGCCAGAGCAGAGAGGTTTTAATTTCCACTGGGGTCCAGATTTAGTTTTAAATTTTAAATTAGTACTTAGGCTTTGCCCAAACTGTCAATACTGTGCACCAGATTATGCTTCTTGAAGGAAGATCTCTTGAGGGCAGGTTGTGCATGGCTCTGCCAGCTCTCCTGTAAACAGGCTCCCAAGCGCAGAAGTCCTTCACTTCATCAGAGTAATGTAGTGCAAGAAAAGGATCTGACTGTATGTTTCCATTGTGCAGACGGTTTCTGTGGCTCCGTGTTGTCTTAGAAATAAAATAGTTTTACTGTGACATAAAGCAACATGATAATTTCCTTTGAGCAGATGTTGGGCTTACTGTGGTTTATTTTTCTGAGAAGGAAACTTCTGTTAACTTCAGGTATTACAAAGCTGGATACAACTTGACATGGAGAGAAAGCCATAGCCATGGAAGCAGTAGTCTATAGGCACAGCATGTAAAGTTGTCCTGGTGGAGCCATTCTTATATAGTTCCTTTGACCGTGTCTGTGTTTTGGTCTGACCACAAACACTGCATTTACAGTCATAGCCACAGGAATGATCTGAAAGATTATGTGATTGTCATGGGATTAAATGATTCACTGAGGTTTGCAGTGAATGAATTCTGTATCTCTTGCTTGCAAATAAAGTTATTTCTCTGAAAATACAGTTAAAAGCATACAGGAAATGACATTTTTACCTAGTTGCACAAATTTGCTTAGCAGTGTTGACTGGAAATCAGGAACTCCATGGGATCACACTGGAAAGTGCTATAGCATGCCTCTGTAAAAACAGCATTCAGTTCTGTCTTGTCGAACATGTTTTTGTGTTAGTAATATTACCTATGCCAAGACAATGTTGTTCTCTTTCCTTGCTAAAAGGAAAAATGCACTACTTCCAGGAAGGCATAGATTAAAAAGATACCTGGATATCTTCATTCCTGTGTAATAAGCAGAGGAAGTCATTTTAGTTCTTGCCACTTGCAAGAAGTATTTTCCATGAATGAATATATTCTCTGATTTTTCAGACATTAGGTAATAGTATGTTTTCCTGTTTGTTTTGGGGGGTTAAACTGTAATTTACAGGAAGATGTCACTTTCTACTGAAACTTTAATTTTTTATTTCTAGGAGTACAGCCAGCTTCATCTTACAGTATTTCCTTAGCTGTGTGTTAAATTTTTGTTTTAAAGAGAAAACTGTGAAGAACATGGGAGCAGGGAGTGGGGGTCAGGAGTGTGTATGTGGTGGCATTGCTTTGTATCCATAGATAGCAGTTTGTGAGTTTAAATTAAACACCAGCCAGGAGAACTTTGAAACAGGGAGCAATTCAACTCAAAATGGTGACTATGGTGAGGGTACTTGGGCATTCCCCATGGCTATTTTTCTCAATGTGATGGAAACATCTATTTGTTTTTTCTTGAAAAGAGAGTGCTAACAATGCACTAGCAATACCATTTGATTTTTTGCATAAGAACAAAGCATCTCTTTGTATCCTGCTAATAGACTGTTTGTGGGTTATCTCAGGATGCCTGCTCTCATGTGTATAGCAGAAGTGGCATGCAAAAAGGAACAGACTTGACCCTCTGAACTGACTTATTAATCTATTTAGACATCCCTCAATCAGTGATTTTGACTATCTTAATTCATTGTTTAAATTGGATGTCAGTATTTACCTTCCATTTTAAAAAGAATAGTGGAAGTCCTAGAATGAGGAAATTTAACAGAGTCATGTGTCTTGATTTTTTAGTTGTCTTAAGGGGGTACTCCATGTAATTATGGAACAGCTGAATGGAAGAAGGGCCTTTATTCAGAAACTGTTCTGAAAGGCTCTGAAAAACATTGTGAGACTTCAGTTTGTGCCTCATAGATTATCTATTTTGACATTTTTGATCATAGTTTCTGTCCTGCGTGTTGTTACTCACAAAATGAAGTCTATGCACAAGAGGAATTACCAACTACTGCTTTTAAAATTAAAAGTAGTCCTGGACTGCAAGTTCATAGAATCATAATAGCAATAAGCATGTATTAATTATTAGTATATTTATTGTGACTGCTATTAAATGTAGAACTTGAAAGCAGACAATAGTGGGAAAACACATCAGACTTCTCAGTGTTGGGGTGCATTAATGGCAGAGTCTCCTCAATGTGGGGAATACACCAGCTATTTTCTCACAGATGGTAATTTGGCACACATGAGGATCTGAATTCTTCCACTTTTCAGTCTCTAGGCAATCTACACAAGTCTAAAAACTGAATGTAATTGGATAACAGTATAATAGTACAAATACCTTGTGGAATTCCTAAGCTAAGTCAAACGAATTTTCAGCATACCATAACCATGTAGCAAATGTGGCTGTAGAGCTAGGAATTGTAGTTGTGAGTTACTGGATACTTCATCTTTCTGTAGGAATACTGTTCAGGAACAGCTAAATTAATTTAAGCTTCCTGAGTAGAAACAAAATCATGCACAAATCAGATTAGTAGGAGCCTGCAATGAGAGTTCCTATTGCGAATGTCTGTTGCAAATAGATCTTAAATCACTGCTTCAAAGAGAGATTTTTTTTTTTAAATTGTATTTATCTCCTTGAATGGCATCATACTGAGAAAGTCTGAAAGATTGTGTCCAGGGAACAGAGGCATCATGGACAGAAGTGGTGCCGACTTCTATCTGGTACACTCATCCATAAGGACCACCTACAGGGAGGGAGGGTGTAATTCAATTTCCACACTCATTCAATCCCGTGTCTTTCAACGTTGATAGTTGTGAGGGCAGCTTTTGCCATATGGATGGCTTTTCCAGTAGGGGCTGAACCAAGGCAAATAAGCTAATTTCACCTAGCTATAGTTTTGTTGGTTGCTTTTGTTTTGGTGTTGCCTTTCTTCAGAAATAAACTATAAATAATTAAGCCTCTCTCTCCCATTTGGTAAATCTTTTTTTGCATACAGTATCATATGCCAAAAATACATTTATCCTTTTACAAAGATGGAAGTACATAGAATAGACACTGTGAACGTACTTCCTTTAACTCAGAAGCCAAGATTGGCACAGCTTACAGGGGGCTTGTCTGTCTGTCTGCATTTGCTCCTAATTCCAATACTACAAAAAGTGGAGAAGATGCCATTTTGCTTGTATGCTGTACAAGAAAAAATGTTGGCGATACAGCTACGGGAAGGTGTCAGGACTGGCCTTAAAGTGTGTGTATAAATTAAAAGCTCTAATTTTCCTCATGCAACAACTTACTGTAACAGTATGTTACATTTTGGGTAGAGCTGAGACGTAATTTTTAAGCCTTTCAAAGTTCCTATTTTCACAGTTTCCTTGTGCAAATCTTGCTGTTTCCAGTTGCTGAAGTCAAGGCTTAGCATTTGTCTATTTACCTTAATGGCCACAAATAATTTCTCTAAAGCATTTAGAGACATCTAAAGTCAATTTACTAGAACAAGTTTTTCTGGCAGATCTCCAATGATGAAAACATATGTCAGAAAATGCTTTGATAATACAAGCTTCTTATGCACTGGTTACATGCTTGCTTTGTTTAGATTCCATAGCAGCTTCCTGCTGGTTTCTAAAAACCTTCCGTGTTGGAAAATATAACTACTGAATTTTATCACTTTATTGGCATGTAGGTTGCATAGTTTTGTGCTGCTCTGCACATACATAATATTTTGAAACCTTTTTATTCCTATATATAAAATTAGTTTGACCCATACCAGTATACTTGGTATTGCCAAATAAGAATTGACACAGCGTGCAGATGTCATCAATAATAAAATCCTTGAACAAGGTGTTTGGTAGTGTGTAATGTGTTGACTTCAACCTCTACCAAATTTGAGCAAGGCTGTTCCCTGCAGCACTATGCTTTATGTTACGCTCTTTAATATCTGTGTTTAATGTCTTCGTGTTTCAGCATTGTACTGAAAGTTTAGAGTTAACCAAAGAATATAAAATGTCAAAATAAATTTATATGATTACGGTGTGTGTATTTTAAAATGATTACTCAGAAGGTGCTGTGTGCTCCACCCCGCAATCCTTGCAGATGAGTTTCACTGAAATCCGTGGGAGTTTTGCCTCAACAAGTTCTGCTGCTAAAATCGAGTTTGTTACGTCTGAAATGCTTAACATATAAATCAAGCGCAAAGCAAGGCAGTTGCAGCTCAGATTCCCTAGTTTCTAAATACTGTGAACAAGTCTGGTTTAGATAGTCCACACAGCATAACAAAAAATAAAGTTGCTGTTAATGTTCACAACAAATCTTTTTTGATGTTAATATTGTCAGAAATAACTTGTCACCTATTTTTTATTACTTCTTTTTCTTTAGCTTTGTTGTTACAAGATGGTTCTCTGATGTCCTCTTCTGAAGTTTTAGCCTGAAGTCAGTTTAGTCAGATCTGTTCTGTCAGAATTCATCAGCTGTTGGAAGTATCTATTCAATATATTTTGTTTAATAGTCCATATTGCTTGTTCTTAAAGTGTTTGTATGGATTTACAGTAACAGCATAGTATTGCATGCACACCTGTCAGAAAAGCAGTACAAAATTATATTAGCAGTTTACATCGGTTCCTGCTAGTTTGCAAACACAGTTTGTTGGCAAGTTGTGATGAAGGTGAAAATGTGCAAAAAAGAAAGTACTTTTTAGACAACTGAACAGTAATTTCTCTTGTTACTCCATTCAAGGAGTAATAAAATCTTATTTTAAAATGTGCTGTATAGGAGTTCTTCTATGTATTTGTTAATTTGTATAATTGGGGAAATTTGATTTATAGTTAGATTCACTGTAGCATTATTTCTGGAGTAGCAGTGTATTAGGAACAGCAAATAATTTTAAATACATGGCAGATCTCTTATGCTGAATTAAAGTGTCTGTCATGTGATGTTTACCTAATGTGTTTTTTGGAGTGTCACATAATATACTTTAATTATGAAATTGTATGGGTAAGCTAATATAGCTGGAAAATTAGCATTAGAGTTAATGTGGAAAAATGCAGAGATTTGATTTTGAGCGTGCAGTCTCCATGCTTGACTTTCTTACTAATACTGTTTTTCTTCTTATTTTTTATGGAGTGGTAAATGCATTTCAGTGAAGAGTACTTCTGCCATTTGTAATACGGTAAACACACCTTTGAGCATTGTTCAAATATAAGCTAATTGTGGACTACTGAATGTTTTTGTCTAAGAAATAGAAATACGGAGTTGTTTCACAGTAATTACCAAAATTTTACTTTTGTTTATAGACACCTATTATTTTTTATTTTCTTTTTATTAAAGTTGATAAAATATAGTAGAAAATGATTAACAGCAAAATATAATTTGACAAAATAATTCTGTAGGTGTTAAGTGGCATCATGTTCTGCCTTGAATTGTGCATTTTTCTGTAATACAGCTTTGAAATACAACCAAATTCAGTTGTTTCAACCACAAGCAACAAAAATTGTACTGATTCCCAGTTCCCAGGGATGTTTGTCTATCTCTCTTACATAAACAACACCCCCGAAAGCCTTTAGACAGAGCTCAGGAGAGTAGCACAGAAGGAGTGTAGAAGTAGCTTTTGAGCACCAAGTAGAAGTATTTTCTGCAGCGAGGTGCTGCCAGCACTTGTGGCTCCTGCTCGCCGCTGCGGGAGGTGGTCTTGTGTGCGCAACATGGCCTCTTCACGGCTGCAGTTTGCTTTCTCAATTTTGTAGCACAAGTCTTTGTTCCTATCCACTCCCTCTACAAATCCTAGGTTTCAATTGAGCAAAGTATGTTCGTTTTCCGTCTTTTTTAAAACCTCCGCTTTATAGAAAAATATGTAAGGTACTCCCCTGCTGTGACGCCCTGCCAGATTTTGTGGTTTTACAACCCAGTTTCCTGGAGAGGGTTTTAAAAAAAAATTATTACTGTTTTTTTTTTGGTTTGTTTTTTTTTTTTCCCTATTGCTGTGTGAGTAATTTAAAAACAAAACAAAACAAAAACTGACTGGAGGAACTGACTGTCTGGAGGAAACAGATGTCAAACATTAAGTAAACTTCGCAAAAACAGAGGAAAATCCAATCCCCAAAACCAAAGGAAAATATCCCAACCAAGTAACCCAATGTCTATATAATAAAAAAATAAATTTAAAAAAAAAGTAATAAAAGAAAAGCATGTTAGTGTAATGGACCTCACATTTTTCTCTTATGAATAACCTACAATGCATTCTTTAAAAGACAGACAATATTTTATTTAAACAGTAGCTGGTAGAAGTGGAAAGGGGAAGAGGCATTGAACAAACAACTGGCTAAAAGCCACTTAAAAGTATGTTTTCCCCTGATTTTGAGGTCTCAACAGCCTAACTCACCAGTTTCCATTCTATCCTTTGCAATTTACATACCCAAAATCTAGATTAAATTAATCTGTCTTGCTGTTTACTGCTGCAGTTTAGAGCTGTGCTGTGATATACAGTACATGTGTGTATCACCATAGTATCATGGGTCTACAGAGCGAGCACTTACTGGTGGAACTGCAAACCTGAGCTTTAATAAATAAATATGTAAATGGCAGTACTGTATACATTGAGAGGCCCTTAAATTGTTTTCCTTACTGTGAGCAGCAAGGGTTGTTGTTTGCACGGTTGCTAAGCATAAATCAGTAATTTTCAGGATTCAGGCCAGTAAGCTCTAATTGGCTTGGCAATACAGGTTTAGCAATGTAAACGCTGAAAACACTAGTCACGACAGTTTGGGTTTTGTCTGTCTCCTGCTGCACCACTACCCCTCTCCCCTGCCCCTCCCCCATCTGCCCCTCCTTTACTTTTCAAGTCAGTTCATAGTGTATGGTCACAGATCCCAATGGGACTGAAAAAAGGGAAAACAAGTTTTCCAGAGAAAAACAGTCCTAAGCACTGTATGGAACTTAAGCAACTTTGTGAAAAGAATTGCTTTCTGTAAATATCACAACATGTCTGTTGTCACCTTCCTGTTCTTCCCCTTGAGACACATCTCAGGTTCAGATCCCTGTTTTGCTCCATGCAGATACATTCAAAACTAACCAGTATTGTAAACACTGTTCCTATTGGGGCAAACTATTTTTGACTACAAAGGGTAATACAGAAAGGCAGTATGTACTGGAAAGGCTGCTTATTTATACTGGTGTTATTAATGATACAGACATGGTAAAATACCATTGCTGCATTTGTTTCTTCCAGCCAGACTGCCTTTGAGCTGGGCTCCATATTGTGAAATCACAGATACCAGCACTTGCCATTTACTGTAAGCATGCAAATTATATAATATTCATAATTAGCAGAAACTACAGATGAAATAGACTGTTTCCTTTCATTGCTTTTATATGCATTAAAAATTTATTTACAATAAAACAAAAATGCAGTTTTTCAAAGATTGTGAAATGTGTTCTATGCTTGGTAAACCTTTGGTGCATTTGGTTTTTCAGCTATTAAAGTAAAAGGATGTGTTTATTGGCTGTGTTTTCTGGAAGTCAGTGCGCTAGCACCTGAAATTAAGTCCTTCTGCAAATGGACACACTTATCTTGTTATAGAAAGCAAGAGAGTAACATTTCTTCTTTTGGTCTTGACTTTTAAAAATGCAAATATATTCAGAGGCAGATGAAAAAGTAGTTTACTTTTACATTGTTATTGTCCCTGGAACTGCAAGATTTGTCAAAACTAGTTTATGTTGTTTAATGCCAAAATTAAAATTTCTAATTAATGTGATTATTAGATGAAAGATAATATTCCCAGAAGAGCATTGAATAAAAACAGCTACACTATGCAAAAGGAATAGGGAAGGAAAGAAGTGGAATATGATCACCAAGAGCAAGACGTAATTGCAAGGGTGGAGCATATCCAAGACTGGTTTGTGATTGGATTTAGATTAAGAAGAAGAGCTTGTGTATTTAGTCTGAGAGAAGACAAATATTAAAGGCACCACAGCACAGCTGTAATCAGCTTAAAGGACTTTGTGCTCTTGCTAACAGAGTGGAACTGAAATTGCATTTGCAGTAAGTATGCTCTCATCTTTGGCCTTTTTAGCGTAACTGTTCATTTCTTTTGTCACGTGCTTTACCAATTCTTGGAGTAACTCAGCTGTTATGGGTTACAGCACTCATTTTGAGTATCAGTAAAAAATTCCTTTCATGTCGCCTTCTTGCCTCTATTGTCCATTTGCAAGAAGTTGATAAGAAGTTGCAAGAAGTTGGTATCAACTTAGAAGTTGATAAGAAGTTAGATTTATCATTAATCACTTGTTTCAGGTGTGTTTATGGTCACTGTCTGTTGCAGAGTAATGACAATATTAAAACTCAGCTGAGAGTGTTTTACCTGTCAGTGGCACACTGAGCATTTACAGCACAGCTGGTATCTGTTCGGTGACTTTAGGGGTATATGAAATACCAACTTCTTTATGAAAATGTTACAAGGGGGGAAATATTTCTAATACTTATGTAATCAGCTTGCTATGCCTGTTTGGATTTTTTTTTTCAAGGTAAATTTTGTTTTAATGGTGAAATCTGTGACAGTTTAACATGCTTTTCTTTCTTTAAAGTGGATCTTTCTGGAATTTATGCAGAGATAATTGACAAAATGGAGACAGATATACTGATTCATAGCTAAGCTAATTGTGGGCAGCAGTTCTCCCTTGTAACAATCAATGGCAAAATAACCATGAAGAGAAACATATTTTGGCGTACAGTGTCAGCTTTGCTTAGGCCTCTACAATGTATGCACTCCGGCTGGGAGGTGTTTAATTTGCAGGGGTGCTGAGTGTGCCTAGTTCCCAGTTTTCTGGGACTTACAGCTATGTATCCATCTGAAAGTCGGTGCTGCAGAGGCTTCTCAGGCTGGAGTCCGTGGTGCACAGAATCTGCAGCATATTGTTGAAGCTGAGATGTCTGTGTTTGAAAATGCCAGGGTAGTAAAAAGCATTAAATTTCCAATAATAAGTAGTTTGTTTTAGTGTATTTTCAGGCTGGGCTGGCTAAAGTTTTATACAAATTAATGACTTCTTTAGATTCTGCTGAGAATAAGCCGCTTTTAACAGAAATTCGTCTAAAGTCTTTATAATATCTTTTGAGCTAGTTTGGAACAGCAATAATTGTACTATCACTGCAAAATTCTACAGGTTTTTTTGCAATTCATTTATTAAGCCCTCTAATGTCATTGTAAAAGGCACATTTAAGAGGGCCAAATTCACAAACTAGTGAGCAAGAATAGGCTGCTTCTTTCTGTGGAGGTACTCATGCACATCAAGTTAATTACACCTGAGTGTTTGCAGCATTGTGCACATAAACTGTGATTGTTATGGGGTGTTGTTGGTGTAGGTGATGATGTAGCTGGGATTTTGAGGCATATTCAGGGGATTATGTTAAAGCATGGGGGGAAAAAACCCATAGCAAGCTAAATCTCTACTGCCTAATTTGAAAGAAAATGGAAAAGTGCTATTGGTTTGGGGTTTTTTTTTAAGACAGAACTATGAAGGGTTAATTTTGCCAGGGGAAAGTATTCCTTAATCATAGCTGTTTGCTCTGTGTTGCCATAGCTTTCCTAATTTCACAGACTTGCAGATGTCATTAGACTCAAAGTAATCAACTGTCACGTTTTCATTTGTTAAAAATAGGGCTTCAGTGATAAGACATTTGTCTTAAAACAAGAAGACACCTTGAAAATTTCATCTGGAAAAATAATAATTAAAATAGTATTTTTACAGTCTTTTATAAACTGAGAATTTTAGTGCCAAGTTTCTCACTGGAGGGAAATTTTTATAGTGAAGTTATAAACACCTGAGAACTGCAGTTTATAATGGAAACTTAAGGTCCATTTTTGCTGCAGCAGCACACATGTTTCTAAAATGAAAGAGACTGACTTATCTAGAAGAAAAGAGCTGAGAGAGTAGCTGCTTGCCTTTGCTTCTTAAGAACAAGAGTCATATTAAACAGATATTTTGCTTGTACAGTGGAATAGGTTGCCTTTCAGTATTCAAAAGCATTCATTACTTGCATTAAATTACATTTAAATGATTGCTATCCAGCCATTTCTTATATTAGTCGTGGGGTTGCACTGTTTAAAACTTTTATCTCAATGACTTTATACTGTCACTGTGCATAGCACTGCAGGTTCTCACTAAAGCAAATTTTCAGTCAACTATTTCCATAGTAGATAAGATTATTAATTACTGTGGAAGTACTGCACTTAGTGGTTATCCAGCCATTTGTACTATAAATAATACTCTGCTGCTGTACAGTCGGCCCACTGCTCCCTGGCATTATCTGCTTGATTATTTTCACATTTCTTTGTAAATTCAATGATGAAGTGCTGGTCTTGCTCTCCTTCCTAGAAAAAATAATCCCGTGAAGCTAATGGGAGCTCTCCTTCCATAAGAAGTATGTAATGAGCCCATAGGTGATCAAATTTTCTAGGCATCCTTGGTAGTCAGTATTCTTTCTAGCTCCTCTTTTCCTGAGGTAGAAGTGAAATAGCATGCAGCCTTGGAAATAGGTAAGTAAATGCTGTTTGGTGGAGGATAGGCTCCCCTGCTGTCAATAGCAGTGATTGTCTCGAATCTGCCTGTTTACCAGGAAGTCCTGCTGCAGCCCATCCTGGTTCCTCCAGGTCCATGTACAAGGGTTTAAGCAAGGCATAAAATATCTGGAGTGGAACCCAAAAATGTGCAAGTCACGATATGGAGTACTCTCTGCTTAACACGTGTTAGGTCCTTTTGCTGAGGGGAAAAGTAATATTGAAAGGAATGGCAGTAAACTGAATAGTTTCTCTGCACATTTATAGGATAAAAAATAACAATTAATTAAATTTAGTCTGGGGGTTTTGGTTAAGGATTTATTTTAATTTTTTTTGCAACAACTGCTATTACCATTGCTTTCTCAGTCATTTGTAAAGCATTGGAAATGTTCAAGTACCTTTAAAAATGAAGGTTGTAGTAAATTATTGATGGAAAATATGGTAGAAAATCTCTGTTTGAAAATGCAGAACCTAGGATGCTCTTTGTTTTCAGCATGAAAACTTGTCTTTGTGCCTGCTTCTGGAAATCAAGTTGCAGGTACCTCTATTTTATGGTAAATGATTCCTAGTACTCTGCAATGTGACACATAAACTTAATGGATGGAAGGCATGAAAATCAAGTTATTTTAAGCACTTCACTGAATCTTCCTTACAGATGCATAAAAACCAACCAAACCAAGCAACAACAACAACCAAAAAAAATCTTAAAACACCACCACCACTGTTTGGAGACAGGTAAAAAAACTGTTGAATTATTATGTGAGCGTATCTTTATATACTTACATGCAAATACCAGTATTGCAAATGAGCATAAAAAGTTTCATGCAATTAATATATTTAAAGCCTCTAGTTTTACCTTGGCTGTGAGACTGAATTTATAAGGGGGTTTATGCCTTGAATGTCATATTTTTATTCTTACCCCTTTATCAGCTTAGTAGTTACTTAGCATGTCTAAAATATTTTTTGTGTTCCTGTCATGTTTTCATAAAACCAAGACACATTTCTATAATCACAAGAAAGTACTGATTGTGGGGATTTTTTAAAAAGAGAGCTGTTGAGAAGCTAGTGCTTTGATGCAGTTCTGTTAAATTGAATATAGTTCCCACACAAAGCTGTATTTATGAATCAAAAACCAAGCCCATTGTCAAGATCAAAAGTCATTATTAATGTTGTGTCAATACATGAAACTACTGGTTCGTACATAAGATGAAATAGCTCCTGATCGTTATTAATGATTCACCTATCATCCTAGACGTTACAGAAAGTCTCATCTGAAAAACATGAACAGAGTGTAGCACTTACCACATTTTAAACTCATTTTATCGATAATTACTTCTGAGAACATTAGTATTTCAACTAACTTTTTGGGTTTGGTTTGATTTTTTAAGAAGTTCTGTTCCTGCACATGCTAATGGCATACAAATGCTGTCTCAAGCCACTAAATTTCTTGCACTTCTTTAAGCTAAAAAATCCATAAGTCACACTGCAGTTTGAAAAAGTTAATGTCCAGCAACTTTGAGCTTGGATTATTTTTATACTTAGTTTTATAGAGGAAAAATACAGATTTTGAAATACAGATTTTGAAAGAGAAAATTTGGCAGTGACATCCTTGCTAGTAACTATAGTATCTTTTTAAAATAGCACTGGGTATAATAATGATGTTGTGCAACACTTGTTCTCAGATCTTTTAAGGGTTTGATTTTGTTTTTTTTTTTCCTAGTGTTTATTGTCTTTTGCAACATTTTAAATTAAAACCTTATCCATATTTTTAAAATCAGGAATAAAAAGTAGTGGGATACACTTGTTCTGTTCCATATCACACTCATCACAATAGGATTTGAGTAGCCTTCACAAAAGTATTAAGCAATGAACTTTTGTCATGTATTTCATTGTCTTATCCTCTGCTCCTGGAGAGAGCTGTATGCAGTGAAGCATTTTGTTCCAGAAAGCATTTTTTGGGATGTAGAAGTGGTGGCTTTTTTTTTTTCCTTTAAGTACATCGTGCTATGTATTTGTAGTAGAGCAGGCAAAACTGAGAAACTTGGTGTACATCTGGAGTGAGAGGTGGTGACACTTGTGACCAGTCTTAGGTGACATTGCAAATTTTGGGACAACTAATTTAAAAGATTAGGCACCTTTTGAAGAAGCTGGTGTGCTTTGAGTGGAGAATTATGGAGCAGAGGAAGTGCCTGGTTGTCACCTGTGATCTTTGGGCAGCAGTCAGCAGTAGCTGTCTCAGAATCATCAGTGTAGTCACCAGTAGTTGATTTCATGGGTTTGTGGTGGGAAACACAAAAAACCCTTGAAAACCAGGTAACCATACAGTAACGGTGTTGCTAGTCATGGTGCAGTGTTCAGTGCCAGTTATCTTCTAAAGTGCCAAAGGCTTCCTTTTGGGATGATGAGGCAATTGGGCTGAGAAGTGACAGCAGCTGTGGAACTAGATGACTTTCCACTGCAGTGAAAGAGTTCATTTGGACAAGTGGATAGTTTTAGTCATGGCGATTGTGAGACCTTAGTTAAAAGAAGAATTCAAGAAGCTGATGGCAGTGAATTGGCATCTTTCATCTATGGGGGGACAGTTTAATGACTGCAAATTCGATATACTGCTTTTCTGGGTTCCCAGCAGCACCAGTTCTTAGGTTTAGACTGTTAGAACTATACATGTTTTAAAGTTGTCTGTGATTAAGACTTTCTTGGTGGCATGTGTGTATTTCTGGAACTGGAGTTCACTCAGTCTGGTCAATTGCATTCTCAACAAATGAAAAAAACCCCAAGACCAACACCCAAAACAACAACCAACCAGCAAACAACAAAACTACTGTAAAAGAAAAAGGGATTAAATGGATGTGGTGTGTTGAAAAATTGTTGTGAGTATGCACAGGCTGTGTTGGACACACAATCCACCAGAGCCAGATTCAAGATCTGAAGAAAATACGGGTCTGGAAATGCAGTTTGTCTACAAATGTTAAAAGACAGGTGACACAATTAAATATGAAAGTCCTCATCACCTGTTCTGAAATAAAAAAAAAAATAGAAAAGAAAATCAATTCTTGTGGATTCCAGTAGTAAAGGGTTAAGAGATGGAAGTGCAGGTTCCCATCTGTGCTTTAACACTTTTGTCCAGGAAGGCTTGTGACATTGTTAGTGTTTTATGATGAATCTCAGACAGCCCTCCTTGAAGTGTGGTGTATCCTGCAGCTCCAGCATGAGCTGAGTGGAATTGATAAAACTTCCTTCAGCATAGCCATGCTAGTGAAAGCTTTGAAGACAAAGAAAAGTTATTTTCTCTCTCCTTGTTCAGGTTCTTTCTCTGAATTCCAGCGTTTGGGGCATCTAGTAGGTACTAGATCTAGTACCTTTGTACTTGATTTACCAGAAAGATAAACAAGCTGAGATTTCCCCAAGACCCGACCACACTATAAGAGAGTTGGAAAGCCTGTAATGAATTCCTTAAAGATAACAATCCTAGCTGAACTCTGGGCATTGACTGAGTCTTGCATTGGTAGGTATAGGCGGAACAAATTTCTGTGCTGGAAGTGGCCAAATGAGTACCAAACTTTCAAGGAAAAGGATTATACTTCTTCAAGCTGGCCCTTGCTCAGTTCTATTGTAAGAATATTTCATACTGAAAAGGTATCTTAATTTCCTGTGTTAGTTTCCATAGATATGATTTTTCGTTTTCAGTACTGGGTGGTGAGGTTACTTGCCCAGTAATTTGCAATTTATCAAAGCATAGAAAAATTTGTTAATTTTTTTAGGCTTTCAGGTTTTTGTCTTTTTTCTTCTAGTAGTTAGAATGAGAAGAATAAAGGAAATATGTTTGGGTGCTGAGGGTGTTCTCACTGATGGTTGTGGCTCATATTCCATCATTATGCTTCTTCAGCTCTTCATTTTTCAGTGTCTGCTGTAGTCTGTCACTTTCTTTTAACATCTCAGAGGCCACTTGATAGCCAGTTGGTTTCAGAGGATCTAGATGTTGGTGATTCAAGGTGAGATGGTTTGTACTGCCACTGATCAGCTCAAGTACGTGATTTGGAGCACTTGAGACCTACCCTTGTTTTGGGTGGACAAATTAAGAGGCAGATACTTGGCACTTCAGCATCTGCTACAATGTGTGTATGAAATCTTTCCACCAATTGATAAGACTTGGTGGTCTTTTCTATGAATCCTCTAATAGGTAATAGTCAGAGAATCTGGGAAATAAAACAAATGGTCTTCTTGGCTTTGTTCTTTGCAGTTAGATGAATAGTTCACTGAACCTGAAGTGTGTCTGCTGGGTGTGCTGTTTGATGAGAAAAGGTGGTCTTAGCGCCATCTGCTTACAGTTGGAGAGCACTAACCACAAGGCTGATATTCTGATCATTCCTCTGCACTGCTGGGGACTCCTGAGACTGAGTGAAAGGGATGACTGAAGATCTTGCTGTTGCCAGCTTCAACTTTGGTTTGTGTCACAGTAACGCTGTCTGAGAAGTACATCTTGAGATGTGGAATTTGGCTTTCTGTGTCCATTTCCTCGTGGTGTGGCCATTTCATCTGAAAGCAGGAGTAACACATCCTGGAAGCATGATATTAACTGGCAGAGCTGGTCATCTGCATAGAATAGAGAATGTGTAGCCTATTATGCTTGAAAGGGAATTATTATGCTTGAGGGTAAAGTTACAGTGAAATGTTTCTTTGAGAAAGCTATGGTTGAGAAAAGCACTGCATAACCTGACTGAACCTGTAGTGGAAGCCACCTGTTTTTCATTTTGCTGGCTCAGCAATATGTTAGATCATAAAGGTTTAATAATTTTTGACATTTCAGTGCATTCATGTTAGATAGCAGATGTTGAATTTCTTTGTAAGTGGATCTTCTCTCCATTAAATAAATTATGGCAAAATACTTCATACTAAAGCCTAAAGAAAAAGTTCCAGTTTATGGACTGGTAGCAGCAGCTGGCCTTTTAAAAATATTAACAGTAATGTGTAACCAGAATATCAGACACAGAATGTAAAACAGTGATTTGTGTCCTTCATTCAGCAGTGTTTTCATACTTGTGACCAGAATAAACCAAACCTTTGTATTTTAGTAGGTATCGGCCTTAAAATTATTCCTGACACGGCTTATCTGCTTTCAAAAAAAAAAAAAAAGCCTTCATTTTGATATTATAAGGAGGAAAGTAACTGGGAACAAAATGCCAGTGCAATTGTTTATTAAATAAATTGGTCTTTGTCATTTTATGTTCTACTAGTAAAAAGTAGGTGATATCAGATATAAATGTCCCAGAAAAAGCATTTTGAAGTATAACATAAGTGAAATGCTGATGAACTTGTTGGAATTATTACTTTTTGAAATAAGGCTTTTTGAAGCAAAGTTCATAGGAATATATTTTTCATTATAATTACCAGGTTCAATTCCTGGTTTGTGTTTTTAAAATGGTTGTGTTCAAAAATGAATTGCTGATCATAGAGAGAGCTATCTGAACAGATAGAGAAAACAGAAAAATGTCTTCCCACTTAGCACACAGTGTTACAGACTGAGATATTTTGCTTTTAAATATAGTGAGGACTAGTTATGTTTCATAAAGATTGAAAGGGGAGCTGACTTCTCATCAACAGAGAAGTCAAACAAACTGGCCTAAATGAAGTTGAGCAGAACTGTTTTTTTCACTATGTGCTTGTGAAATTTTGTCAGCCTCTGGCAAAGATGGACTTTATTTTGCAAACCAGTTCAAAGCATATGTCAGCTGCAGAATATTTTTTCCCCTGCATATTAATCAAACAGCAGACTAGTTCTTTCAGAGTTAAACTCTTTTTACTAGTGTATTGCCCTACACTAGTTAACAACTGTAAGTGTGAACATTTTTTATTGAATTCATATACTGCTTGATATTAATACATTTTAGCCCTTGAAGGGGGGTGGGGGGGGAACATGCCTTGTTTACATCTAAAAGAAGTCACTGTGCTGATCAGCATCTGAAGAATATTGAGGTAAACAATGACAACATCTGGTTAAAACCATGGTTGAGTAAACAGTGCTTTTTTGAATTTTCAAGCTACCAATTTTCTTAAACAGTTTGAGGAATGAGGGGATTTGTTCCACAAAAGTCTTTATTTAGTTGCAGCCTGCAGAAAAGAGCATTCAAGGCAATGGGGGGAGAGTTTATAAAATTAGATTCATTCAGGGATTTGTTTGACCATGTGAAGTAAAAGTGCAGAGATGGCCTGGACCTATAAATCATATCTCCTGGACTAGTAGCATTGCTTTCTTGACTACAGTTTATGAGGAAATTGAACAGGCTGCACAAGGTTGAGTCAGTCTCTCTGGAGGTATTTAAAAAACACATAGACTTGGTGCTTAGGGACATGGTTTAATGGTCAACATGGCAATGCTGGGTTAGTGGTTGTTCCGGTGATATTACAGGTATTTTCCAACCTATTTTCTGTGATCAATTTTTTTCTGAAGGGAACCATTCACAACTGAAGTATGGAGTGGAGGTTTTCCCTTTCTTTCCTAAGAGGGGAGTGGGAAGGAATTTGGTTTGACTTGGGAAAATTTTGTAAATACATAAATGAAAATACATTTTGTGTTTTTGGGTATAGCACACAAGATTATCTTCCACCAAGTACAGGAGAAATATACTGTGCCTTAAAAACTTTAAACATTTCTGTGAAATTTTCAAAGGTCAAATTGCTTTAATTCTCTATAAGGCCTTGTTTTTCTTGTATTTCAGCCAGCATTTTCCAGTGCACAGTAGTGATTTTTTTTTTCCTTTTCCCCCCTGTTTTTTACACAGTGTAAACAGTTCCCTGCTGTGGTTACACAGACAAATATAGCAGAGAACCCTTTTCTCAGAGAAGATTCTCCCTGTGCATTTTTTAACCATTTTTGGGAAGAATTGATCTATTTGTGCATGTGAGAGAGGGAGGCAGTAGCTGTAAATTGAAGTGACATCATATATATTACTCCCATTGATCCACTTTTAGACTTGAGCCAGGATAAAAGGAAATGGCATCAGGGAGGAAGTATGCTCATTTAGGCACAGATCCCAGTGTGATAATGGAGTAATAATAGAAATCACGCCACTGTCAATTGGTTGCTGCATTAGTCTGAGGCAGATTTCCCCTCCAAGGAGGCTTTCAATGACTTCATTCAAGTGCAGGCAGGAGCAAATGGGATATTCAACATACCAGCTGTACAACTTCAGTGATTTGTGTCCTGGCGGAGGGGTGCAGTGTAAGGGTTGGTGCTGTGGATATTCAAGTAGATATATCTGTGTCACATTTCATGGCTGAAAGGTCAGTAGTCAAATGTTTCAGTGGCAATTTTTTTCCTAGTATAAAGGCTGAATCTGGCATTTATTGCATTTGTTAATGTAGGAATTGATAAATATGCTCTTTCATGTGGGTGGTCTTCTGGGATGTGAGATCGATGACCTCTATAGCTGCTATACCAGATCTCTGAAGAGGAAAGATTTGTTTTCTTTGTGCTTTTTACAGATTATGGATTGTACTTCGAAAAAACATAGTTTTGTTCAAAGATTATTTGTAAAAAAACCTTTCAAACCTACTAATCTTTTTAAGTATAATACTATTAAGTATAAAAGTATAAGATTATTAAGATACTCTTGTAACACAGTATAATGGCTTAAGTATTTTGTGTACTAATATGAATAAAATACAAATTATGCTTTTCTTACTTCCAAGAGATTTTGTATGCAGGGACTATCAGTTATATTTTCAAATTTTTAATGTTATCTTTACTTCTTTCATGTTGCATTTTTCAAATATGGAGCCAGTTTTGATATTCCTATCCTTTATAGTTTGTTTTAAGGGTAATAGCCTCTTTACTCAAACTTTAAAGCTACCACATCGGGTAACTTAGGGGAAGCAGGGAACTAATGGCTGTTTAATGGCAGAACAAAGTGAACTCCTTCAGAAGGCTGAAGAGTTGGAGGAGACGTTTTACAGTCTTAAGGGCAAGGTAATATATACAGTGCTGGGATACAGCTTTATAGAGGGGATGATGTTTAATTACATGGGACATGACAGAAAACCTGTAGTGTGCTTCATCACAACGTATTAATTTATTTCCTCTTTGTAATGTCCATAGTCACAGTTGGCGGGGGGGAGCAGCCCTGAGAAAAGTAGTATGATTTCCATGCAGCAGGCATAGGTTGGGACAGGAACTATACTTTGTAGTATAAATAGATCCTGTTGCAGCAATCATTGATGTAATGAAAACTATTTCTTGATCCTCGCCACATTTCCTGATTGAAGTGATTTGCTTTCATAATTTCATATATTTGAACATTTTGATTGAGCATTCTCTATTCTAGTTCAGAATATGAGGGGGTTGTTTTATTTTACGAGGAACACTGAAATTTTGCATTTACAATATTAATCATTTTTTCCTGCGTGTTTCCAGCCTGAACTTGAGAGTGTGACAATTATCTTGCTGTAACTTGCTGTATCAGTGTTGTATGCTTTTCTATGGGTGTTAGATATTTAATATACATTCACAGAATATAAGTTGTTGTGAAGGAAAGTGGTTATACAGTGCTTGGAAAGAAATTTGCATTTAGGTCTCTACAGTATTTATGTCTCGATAGGACTTAAGGCAAGGGCCTCTTTTTATTAAGCATGAGGCAAAAAAATTGAAAATTGACAACATGCACCCCAAGCAATTCTCCTGGTATGAAAGATGGAAAGTAACAGGTGAGCAGGACAAATAAGGATGGTGGTGGGAAAACAAAAAACAATGAGAGTGGGTGGGGCTTCTGACAGAAAATTCAAGAGCAATTTTTGAAGATTGTTTGTAACCATTAAAAGACTGCTTTGGTGAGAATGATATTGTTGTATCATATTGTTGTGTGTGGGGAAAAGAAAATGTCTGCACCCCTGAATGAATTTTGTAGCAGCTGGTGTCACGAAACTCTGGTTGCAATTTTCTGTCTCTTGGCCTAAGTCAGGGTTTTTAAGCAGAGTCTCTTTTATTGAAAGGAAAGGGTAAAAGTGTAGATGGGAACGTTCCTCCTTTTTTGTCAGAAACAAGTCGGAGAACAAACTAGCTGTGCCCACTAGTGCCTCTGTGGGAAGGGGTCTTCTGAGGGAAGAGGCCAGCATTCCCCTGCCAGCGCCCGCCCTTTCTGCTGGTGTTCGCTAACTCCTGCCTTGGACTGTAACAAATCCATGAGCTAGAAACTGGTATGTAAGGTATCATCTTGAGTAGCTGGAATGTGGGAAGATAATGGAAGCCATGGTCTTATTCACAGAATCACAGAAGATGCTGAGTTTGAAGGGGCCCACAAGGATCATGGAGTCCAACTCCTGGCCTTGTACAAGACGCTTCAATAATCACACCATATGCCTGACAGCAAAGTCCAAACACTTTGTGAACTCTCAGTTTTGTTTATTCGTTTGTTTTATTGGGGTTTTGTTTGTTTTACTGACTCTCAGAGTGTAACTGGTAATTCTGAAAAAACTTCAGCCGTGATGGAACACTAGACAGACGTAAATTAAGAGCATGGCTGCTGCTCTGCTGTTGCTCTTTTGTTGGCTTCAGTGAGATTCTGTAAGGCTACCTTTAAACAATAGCTTTCTGTGGGTGAATCTGTGTAGCAATTATACTGCAGATATATTATAAAATGCTCAGCTGTTCTGTATCTACTTACTCAAGCAACTGTTCTATAGCTTCTGCAAATTAAATATTGTTCTTCTGTCTTTTTAGTTAGCAGTGAAAACTGTCTAGATCAGAAGTTACCTTTCTTTGTGTGGTGTTCTGCAACATTTCATATTTTATTAGTGTTCAGAATTAATTCAGTTTCCAAGTAGAGTCACTTCCCAGAAGCTTTTCCTGTTTTATTTTTTAACTTGTCTCACCAACCGCCTGGCAGCTGCTATTGGACTCCGTGATAAGCCTTTAAATTGCCATTTTAGTAGTTGTCCTGAAATGAAATATTCAATATTTTTAAATACCTGGCCGCTTTTAACAATATGTGATTGGCAGGCTTTGGTATTACTTACAAAATGTTCCACTAAGAGCTAGTAAGATATGAGGTATTTTCAGTCTTCAGGAATACAATTTTACCAATAAAAAATTGGAAAGAAATCAAAATGCAAGGAAACCAAAGCATTGCCATAATAGAGATGCCCTTTCCTCTTTATTATGATTTAGGTACTAATTGATCTAAAAGGGAAGAAAATGTCATGTTGCTAAATTAGTTATTAATGTAGATATTTTACAGAGTACGACTTACCAGAAGATCCTGGGTATCTTCATGGACTTGTTGTCCGAGATCAGGAGTCCAGTCTTGTTCAGTCCACATAAACAGCCCTGGCTGTGGGATGTGTTGTTGGAAGCGGCATTTCCTATAGCTGACTTAATTTCATCCCTGCATAGCACATGGACGCGGCAAAGTGGACATGGGCAGGCATGGGAGGTGGGAACAGAAAATCACCAAATGTGGTGAAAACTGGAAGTACTGTCAAAGTAACAGGATGTCTTTTTTCATCAGTCTGTCTCAAGAACATTAGAAGTGAGCAGGATTGGTTTCTTTTTGTACTTCAAAGCTTCCCTGACATTCTTTTCCCTTTTCCCTTCCTCCCCTGGTGCCATGCAATGGTGAATAATGGGGAGAGTTTTGGGGCATATAACAAACTTCTGACTGATCACCTTGGAGCCTGAATTTCCAAGAGATGTTTCCTGGCAGCTGGTGCAATTTCTCTCTGAGCTCTGTTTGAATTATTTATTTGTTCATGCAATAAGCCTATTAAACAGAGCACTTAAGCACTGGCTACAACAGACTTCTTGTGCTATTTTTTTTTTTAAGTTACATTAGGTTCCAGTTCAAAATGATAGGTTCTGGAGTCAAGAAACTAACAGAAACTACTGAATATATATCCATGTGTAGATGCTGTACCACATGTGCCACAAATACAACATTCATGCATATTTCCCATGAAAGGATGGATGGTTTGTGACTCATTGCACTAAAATATGCCTCAGAATATGTTTTTACAACAATTGTTTGGTGGGTCACTTATTTGTATTGTGTTTCTTTGTTCACTGTAAACATATCAAGCAAATGCTTGTATATCAGATAAAGACACCACTCTAAAAAAATTATATATTCTTATACCTTACTGATTCCTCAGATTATGCACTGTAAATTATTCTCTTTTCAAACCCAAACAAAATAGAATTATTTATTTTATACATTTCATAAAAATCTTACTTATTAAACCATGATTATATTTCAATAAGATAAACATGTTTTAGATCTGACCTAACCATAGCAATGGAAACTATGGAAAATGAGTCCTAATTGTGCCCCAGCACAGTCTTTCAGAACACAGACACATAAACCCTGAGGCTTTTCAGAAACCACCTAGAGGTCCAAGTTGTATTTAAAGCACATGCTGGATGTACACAGGTTATCACAATCTTGTGTTTGTTTCCATTTACATTGCTCAGCCAGTAGAGATCTTCATTCACACATGGCATTTATTTTTCTTTTAGCTTCTCCCTGATCAGCTGGTCTTACTTCTGGAGTTCCTTTTGGAGGAGAAGACATTGTGTCCTAGAATACTGCAGTGCTTAGAGAGAACATACCAGCTCCGGGAGCAAGATGCTGAGGTAAGTCACATAAAAACAAAATCTCTCTAATGTATGCCACTGTTGTTGTTGACTAGGAATGACAGTGTTCCACTAGGAACCAGGCTCACTGCAGTTATTTTTTTTTCATGTCTGAATCTGAAATTGGATGATCGTAACTCCAGTATTATTGCATCTTCGTGTGCCATAATGACTCAGTATTTCTGTGTGTTTTGTGTAGGCAGGTTCAGGTGTGTTTTGCATACTGTGGTAGTAAAGTACAGTGCAACCCAGATGCTCAAACTATTTTACATGTACCTGAGGCAGCACATTTGTTCAAGGGTTAAATTTTTCACTGTGTTTTTCTGTGTAGTGGAGCCAAATTTGTTTTT
Source organism: Vidua chalybeata (assembly GCF_026979565.1). Taxonomy (NCBI): domain Eukaryota; kingdom Metazoa; phylum Chordata; class Aves; order Passeriformes; family Viduidae; genus Vidua; species Vidua chalybeata. Next base: position 11,877,534 of record NC_071570.1, on the reverse strand, counting down.
GTTGTGATATTGTCTCCAAATGTAATCATGTCTGTTATAGTCTAAAATTATTTTTCCCCATTGTCGGCTCATATTGTTGCGTTTTGCATACTCCAAAGTCTCACTCAGGATTTGGGAAAGTTAGCTTTTCAGAGAGACTACAGTGTTTTCTGGTTTGAGGCCTTAATTTAATATTTTTTGCAGTTGCTTCTACTAAGTGCCGGTGACATTAATAGCCTCCGAGGAAAACACTGCTTTATATGATATCATAAAGGGTAGAATCCTTGCTCCAAAGTGCTTTATATCTTTGGAAGGCAAACCAGTAAATATTTATTACCATGTGCAGAGAGGACTCTTTTAAGTCCCGTGGCTTTCTCGAGCTGGGAGAGTTCTGAAAATTAATGCAGAAGTGGTGGCTGAAAACAGCTTTGCAAACAGCCTTTGCTTCAAGTATGTAGTATTCAGGAGGAGGTAAGAAAGTCAGAGATGAAAGTAAAGGAATCTAGAGATGCATGTGCATATATATCTGTATATATATACATATAAAACTAGGGTTAATTATGATGTAGCATACGACCAAGCTACTGTGCAATGAAGGAATATGGTGAACTTAACATTTGGGTCCTGTTTATTTAAAGGTTGTAGAAGGTTGCAGAAACACAGTGTGCTTAACTTACCTTGTTATTCTTGGAATTTTGTGGCAATTATTAGAATTGAAGGAGAGAGCAAAATCTGTCTTGTTACTTTTATGCTGAAGTTGCTGTGTGGATGCTTGGAAAGCTTGGAAATTCAAACCTTAATGTAAAGATTGATAGAACAGATGTCTACCTTTTTCTCAGAAAACAAACAAACAAACAAAAAAAGAACAACATTTCAGTTGCTGCTGTTTACTGCACCTTTTTACTTCTTGTTGATACAGTTTTCCAAATGCCAGATTTGTTTTTAATTAGTACTTGAACCAACATTTCTATTTATAGGTTTTAGAATATATTTTAATCACATCTGAATACCAGTGAAATGTCAGTGGTTCTATTATGGGAAGAGGAATTAACAGGGACATAGATCAAAGCAGTAGCTGTGTTGTTGTTGCTGTTTCATGCCTATGAATTGTAAGCACCAGGCCACAAGCTTCAGTCTCTCAGGTTTTTCCTTCCTCTTCACTTTCATGCTTTCTTTTTTCCTTGCAGTGTTAGTGTAAAAGTACACAAACAATCTATCAGAATGTTTTTGTGAAAAACTTCCACAAACCCTCAAGATTAGGACCTCTATGAAATGAACATAATCTCCATTTTATTTTACAAAGTGAAACCAAGAGCTTAGCAGACAACTCACTTAGAAGTACAACTAAGATAACATTACCCATTAGCATTTTACCAGTGATCAGACCCCAGGAAGGGGGACCTACAGTCCCTTAAAGGGAACTAGCTCCCATGGCCTCACCTACCTGAGGAACAGATTATTTGTGCCTCATTCTCATGTACGTGCACAGGGGATTTTTGTTGTTGTGACCCTGGGGCAAAGAATTGCAGTCTGAGCCTATTCTTGTCTAGATTTAATTTGTGGATACACAGATAACTTACAGTGATCCTGTTGTATTATTGGAGTTCAAATGTTCTCAGTAGCTAAATATCAGAAATTGATTATTAAAAATAAAAGCATAGAAACTTGCAGACAGGCCAATAAAAAGAAAACTGTCAATGTCAGAGGGTTTCTTCCAGGATTTTTGGAAGTGAGGTTGCCAGCTGTGTTCCATCCAACAGCAGAAAGTTAAGAAATAAACTTGTTTTCATATTTTTGAAAAGTAGCATTTAGATTCACAATCGTCTTCCAGTAGGGATAAGCAATGATATGGCCAATAGTGTGAGAGGGTACATACACAAAGAAGTGCAGTTTTTATGTATTTTCAAAAAGTTTGGTCTTAAAATTTGTACGTAATAATTTTGAAGATTATTACTGGGGGTCCATCTGTCCTGCACAAGTACAGCATGAAAAGTACTCGTTTATATTTCTTAAATTTGTTCTGTCTGTGTGACTGAAACATCTTTATTTTGACTTTAAAATTGACCATGCTTGTTGTAGTAAAGCATTGCACACCTGGTGGCATCTGCATCTGCCCACAGCAAAGTGTAGGTCTGTCCCCAGCCAGTGAAGCTGACAACAGCGCTGTTTGGTACTCCTGGCCATTTGTTATGATGTGGATGTCCAGACTTAACAACCTTGGGGCACATGTTGCTTCAGAAAGGAGTGGAGAGTTTGCAGCAGGTTATCTGCCCTGTGTGGATTCCTTTGTGTCAATCAGGAGAGGAGGGAGGTCAGAGTCAGCCTTGGCCTGGAATGTCAAGGTTAAGCTCTCTTGAAGAGATCTTCTCACCTACTCACTCTCCTCTCAAATAAGGTTTCAATGCAGATACGTAGGCTCAGTGTCTATCTTCCTACTAGGACAGACATTTGAATGCTTCTTTTACCAAACAAAAAATAAATCATAGGTTAACATATTTGTGATTCATAATAGATAACTTTGGAGCCACAAGAGCCAGAACTGCAGATGGCTTAATCACATTTCAGATTGGTCTGCCCCTAGTCTTGAATGCCAAGAGAGGCTTGTAGGGCATCTGCCAAATTGCAGAATTTGTGACTCCTTTCCACTTTTTGCAGCCCCTTTCTATAACAAATAATTATTTCATTTTCCATTTACTCCTCAAACCTTGGAACATCTGAGAAGACACAAAACTACAAGTTTGTTTTCAAAAGATTAAATTCTTTGATCTGAGCTGTTTGAATTGAGGATATCCAAGAGATCTTTATTTTAAAAGCAATGAAGGTTTCAAAGTTTAAAGCCGTTTTTCCATTCTTCTCTCTGTGCCTTCAGCTCATTGTGGCTCAGCCAAGTAGTGTCAAGACAAGTGGGAAGCAACTCCATGGAAGAAGGATTGTGTCCTCAATTTTCTTTTCCTGTTTTCCCTGTCTTGTGGTGCTGCTTCCCATTACATAATAAAATAACTCATGCACAGGCTACATCTCCATGACATATCACATCCTGCATCAGAGAGAAGCTGCATTTTGAATATGACAAAGTCCAGCTTTAAGTTCAGCTGGCTGAGGAGAAACAGGATGTGTTATAAAGCAGCAGCTACAGTTGCCATCAGAAAACACAGTGGGATAATAAAATTTAAAGTGGGTCTGGGGTTGGTTTTGTTTTGTTTCTTTCCAAAGTGGCTGTTCTAGGCAGCTGTTTCATTTATTCAATGTCTAGCATCTGGCAGAATGTGGAGAATTGGTCTACATGGAAAGTTTTGGGTGTCTAGAAAATCTGTCTAACCTTGATGACATCTCTTCTGATATAGTGCAATTTTATCTCATTTGAATAAGCTATTGAGAACTTCCATATAAATAAAGTGTAGTCAATAATTTACAAAACACAACACCATGAGATCTGAGCTAACACTCAGTGAATCTCTTAGCTAGATGAGCCCTCTTGTTACTCCCATTAATACTGTTCATTTGGCCAAAGGCCTGTAATTTTTGGTCACACAAGGACACAGAATGGCTGAGTAGCCTGCAAAATAATGAATATGTGGCAGGAAGAAGATCACAGCCATAGGAGAAGAACAGTGGGTGTGACACTTTCAGTCCTATTTAAGACTTGATGATATTTCTGCAAGTGTGTTTTACTTGTTGCTGAATTATCTAAGAAGTGATGATAAAAACTACAGAATGTGGACGAAGCAGAAATATTTATGGTGTACTTCCCCAGATTTTTCACTGTAGAGTTAGCTATCCTTTCTTTCCTGCTGTAGATATCACTTTTATCTTGCCTGCACAGCATATGGAAAGTTGTTTTATTGTGTTTCCTTGTCTCAGCAAGCAGACTGAAATGCTCTTCACTTACATAATGCTTTCCCTGTATTTGGTATCATAATGTGGTATATTTTGGGGAGAGAAGAGAAACTAGAACTCTTTCTGCAGTAAATGTGAGTAAAATGAGTTAAAATCATAATATCAGTCATGTGGGTGGCATAAAGCTGTTCTCACACAAGTACTTCATTGTGCATGAGGTCTGCCTGTGTGACCAAGGCTATAAAGTGGTGATATCTTATTTCACTGACAAAAATGCAGTCATGCTAATACGAACCATCAAAGGTGCTTGGCATTCTAGAAGTGGTGAGAATTCTGTTAGGACAAAATAACTTTGATTCATTGATCTTTCCTAGCCTGTGAAAAGCTGGCAGACATGGAAGTACAAATGAATTCTTGCCATTTCCCATCTGATGGTGACTGTGTTTAGCTGAGCACATTCTCAGGTTGCATTATTCAGCTGTCCTGCTGATTGTAGATGGGCATTGTTTGAAGGCACACTTATGGAGCGCTGTAGACAACACTGTAAAACTGGGTGGGAAAAGGGAACTGCTTGGGAAAGGTCAGTGCATGCTTGCAGAAGGCACTTGGTGAGCTTTCCTTTCAGCACAGCCACTGGGCCAGTCCTCCCTTGGGGCAGGGACTCAGAAGCAGTCTCCCGCTTTTGAGTACAGTTAGTAATGCGTTGCAAATACCTCCACAGGCTTGCCTGTCCTTCCTGACTGTACTATGTAGAAACAGGTAGACATGATTCAGAAAGTAGCATTGCAACCACAGGGGGAGAACCATGGTTCTTTCCCTTAACTAATGTCATTGTTGATATGAAGCACCAAATCAGTAGATAAAAAAGGTGACAGCTTGAGCTGATGATTATATTACAGGGCATTGCTCCCTAGTGAATTTTTTATGCAAAAGTAAAAATCGTTTCTGTACTTATTTTATATTTAAATATACAGGTTATTGCTCAGCTTCAGTTCAAGTCAGGAGGAGATGCCTTATTTTGGATGAGAGAGTCTGTTTCGCAGGAGTTACAAATCAGCTGTGGAAATTTACCAGGAGTGCAAAATAAATTTCACCTGCCTTTTCCTTTCTGAATGTTTTAGTTAAAGCATTACTGTGCCACTAGACATAGGTATGGTTACATTGAATAATTTTTTATTTGAGATTGAATTGCAGTTAGCACATGAGGAGGAACCTGATATAAGGAATCTAGAAAAGAATAATAAGGAGCCTAGAAAAGGCTCTGTAGACGAGTCAGCCTGCAGGGTAGGTTTGTTTCTGGAATAATCATATTTGAGGTTAGTACACCCAACCATTACTGAGGCAGTACTTTCATTAAATACAAAAGAAAGAAGAAATTTATGTTTTCACGAAATGAAATCTCTTTACTGTTATCAGTCTGATGTTTTTTACACACATCCCACAGAAATACTATTTTTTCCCTGCTTTACTTCTCCTACTTCCTTATGCAATTAATATATCCTTCCAATTAATATATCTGTCATAGAAAGCCCTTCCTGTTTTCACTAGAAAAAGGGCTAATTTCAGGGTGTATTGTAGACTGTCCTCTTTGCTGATAAATGTGTTGACTGAAGCCACAGTCATTTGTAAGATGTCCTCTGTGATCTTGAAAAAATTTGAGTCTTCACTCTGTTTCATGTTCTTGTTCCTGTTTTATCTAAATTCAATTTGCAGGCTCTTTGGCACAGACAGTATTGGTATTGATATTGGTTGTTTTTCAAAAGCATGCATTTGCATGAGTTGGATCTTTTTCCCAGTGAAAGGAGCTTAGAAAAGGGTAGCTTTTAGGAAGGTGGCACTTACTTCCTAGAGATGAGATCCAAAATTCAAAGCTAAGAAAATTGGAACAAGATGAGGGGAAAAAAGCTTCCAGTGACAGCCATGGGAGTCCTCCCATGAGACTTACTGTGGCTCATGTGCCCATTCTGATTGAGTAGATGTGTTGAGATGAATTTGTAAGATTGGCTGAAGAATAATCTCGAGCTATAATTTGGGTTTGTTTTGTTTCCACATGCAAAGTAGGGGGGCTTTTCTAGCCACTTGAGAAGAACAGAAAATCCCTCCATCAGCATTCACTGAAGGGTATGATCAGAACATGAGATTTATGGAGCACTGGAAATAGCTTTCCACCAGTCAGCACTCCTGGTTGCACACCCCTCCAGGAGCCAACAAACATCAACATGTTTTTTCCAAGCGATCTCAGTGGCTGTTGTGTTGTATTTGTGCCCTGAGTGCTGCCATTACTGGTGCTGTTCACTTACCGCCCCTGATTTTTCTAACCAGTTTTGAACTTAATTTCCTCTGTGTCGCAGTCCAGAAACTTAACGAAACTTGGAAAGCAGAGGAGCTGATGGTAGGAAGGAATGAAATATGCAACTGGATTGGTTTGGCATATTTTACTGCTTATCCAAAGAATCTGTGGAGGAAGGGATTGGAGATAATTCTGTGTTCTGTTGTCCAGCAAGAAGAATGAAGTAGTGGAGTCTTCTGAGCTTCTGAACTCAGTCCTAAAGGTTTTCTGAATTGGATGCAATTGCTTTACATAAAATTTTACTCAGTATTTCTGTGACAGGCAATATAAACCCAGTGCTGTAATACAAACCACTTGCCTTTGTTATGAAATTTTAAAAGTTACTCTGCTTGCATATATATGATAGCACTGGCATAGTGCCCATGACAAGGAGGGGGTAGTTCTAAAATACAAACAAAATCCCCTAGCTGTCAGTAGTAGGGATGTTCCTTTGAGGTTTGATTTCTTTGGGAGGTTTTTTGGTTGGCTTGTTTTGGTTTTTAATTCTGAAAAACAATCTGAAATATTTTTATTTAAAATAAACTTATTTTGAGACTTCATCCAAATAGCTCATCTAATACTTCTCATTCTTGTTTGAAGGCTGGCTGCAGATGTAGGGTATGCCTGAATAGGACCACAGATATGGAAAAAATCTGCCCTGTGAGGTCTAAATACTTCAAAAAGCAGGACAATTCAAAGGTGCAGGTTCTGACATCATTTCTTAACCACACAAATATGATTCCACCACTGAGTCACTGACTTAATAACATGTGGGTAAAGTCTGCTGTCCTACTTTGAACTCTTGTGCCAGTTGGAGTTGCAGAGGAGCTGAAGTTCCTGAGGAAGAAGAGGAATTTTGTTGGGTTCCACATGGTGTAAGCATTGTCCTAAGCAACAACCATCACTGTGTTCCAGCAGCAGGCAATAAAACAAGTGGTGAAGATGACTAAAAAAATGTCAAACACAGAGAATAATCTAAATGTTCTCATTGCAGGAATGAGCATATTTCTTCTGAGTTTATAAAATCAATGTATTTTTCACTTAAGAATTTTTGCTGGATGTTGAAGGAAGGAGAATGAGTATAAGAGTGATGCAAAAGATCTTTGTCTCTGGAGTAAAAATCTTGTATTTTACTTATTTTGAAAGTGGAAATCCAGGTTTTAAGCAATGGGGAATTAGAAGGATGTGAGCATGGGCAGAGTAGACTGGCTGTGACTTAAGTTATGGAAAAAACAGGCAGCCACATTGTTCCTTGCTTGGAGTTTGAATCTTATTTTCATATGGAGTTCCAGATTCCGTCTATGACAGTAATCTTGCCTGTAAATAACAAATGTTTTGACCACAGTTATTGTGGGAGACCAAAGATAAAAAGTTTTTTGCCTCTAGCTACAGGACAGATGAGGTAGAAGCAGAGGGATGGAGAGAGGAGCATAGGCAAAGGGGATAGCTTACTGTTGCCTTGATACTTACAGCAGCCTTTTCTTTTGCTGAACAGGAGATATAATTTAATAATAATTGGTAACAGACTGTTGGTGTGCTTGATCTCAAACTTTTCAGAGTTGAATTTCTGCATCAGATGTATATGTTTATGTGCTTTTTTCCACTATAACATTTGGATTTATATGCCCAGCATGCTTTTATGTGCACATATATTAATAATCTGTGTTGAAACACATATGCAGACACTATATGGGTAAAAATTATAAGCAGACTCTATCTGGAGACAGTCAGAAGAGACAGTGGTAATGAAAAATGTTTTAATTGCTTGCTATGGTGATACAAATTTCAGCTGATTCCAGAGATACTGTTGGGATAGGACGAGGGGTGACAGCTTCAAACTGAAAGAGGGTAGGTTTAGATTAGCTATTAGGAAGAAATTCTTTACCGTGAGGATGGTGAGGCACTGGAACAGGCTGCCCAGAGAAGCTGTGGATGCCCCATCCCTGGCCATGTTCAAGGCCAGGTAGGATGAAGCTCTGAGCAACCTGGTTTAGTGAAAGGTCTCCCTTCTACTGGTGGGAGGGTTGGAATGAGGTGATCTTTAAGGTCTCTTCCAGCCCAACCCATTTATATTCTGTCATAATCTAGCCCTTATTGTATATAGGTGTTTCAATAGGATGTCAAAGGGAATATGGATGGGGCTGTATATGAGTTGCTGCATTTTGGCAGAAGCGTCCGTTTGGATGTGAACATGTGCCAAAGCCAAGTTTACAGAATCACAGAATAATGAGGTTGGAAGAGACCTCCAAGATCATCAAGTCCAACCCATGCCCTAACACCTCAACTAGACTATAGCACCAAGTGCCATATCCAGTCTTTTTTTTAAACACATCCAGAGATGGTTATTCTACCACCTCCCTGGGAAGACAATTCCAGTACTTTATTATTCTTTTGGTGAAAATTTTTTCCTAATATCCAACCTGTACCTTCCCTGACGTAGCTTGAGACTGTGTCCTCTTGTTCTGTCAGTTGCTGCCTGGTGGAAGAGACCGACCCCCACCTATGTACAACCTCCCTTCAGGAAGTTGCAGAGAGCAATAAGGTCACCTCTAAGTCTCCTCTTCTCCAGGCTAAACAACCCCAGCTCCTTCAAATGTTCCTCATAGGGCTTGTGTTCCAAGCCTCGTTGCCCCCCTCTGGATGCACTCAAGCATCTCAATATCCTTCCTAAACTGAGAGGCCCAGAACTGGACACAGCACTCAAGATGTGGTCTCACTAGCGCTGAGAACAAGGGAAAAATTTACCTTCCTGAAGGCATGAGGCTTGTCCCTGCAGTACGCCTCTGATGTTGGTTGTACCTTAGGCTGAGACCTCGTCTTCCTTCCCCTCTGAGGTGCAGGATCTCCTGGCCCTGCAGCACCCTCTCCACACTCACCCTCAGACTGTGTCTTCACACATGCAGCCATCCTCACCAGAGCATCCTGTTGAGGAAGGAAGGAACGAGAATGGAGAGCAGGCAAGGTGGCACAAGCATTGTTTCTGTCACAAGCCAGAAGGCAGCCTGGCTCCAGAGAGCTGGCAGCACCACAGCAAAGCAAAGTTCAGCACACATCTCCAGTGAAATTGTTGAAAAGGCAGATGGTGACATCTTTTCTGCCATCTTATCTTGCTGCATGCTGGTGCTCCAGCATGCTGAGCAGGTGATAGTGAAAATGCAGGCAAAGAGGAAGCATTTGGTTCCAGTATAAGTAGTGTATCTATGTTTTAAATTAAGGCTTATATTTTAAAACCTTTGTTTTTGAAACTGAGTGAGTTCACATGCTGTGTTAAACATTTCCTTACCTGACATGCACTATGATACAGGAGCTGCTCTACCCAGCATGGGGACGGTGGCAGTGCAAATATGCATATTGTGAGGAAAGCCTTCAAGCACCATGGCAATGTGGTCTCCCAGACAGTGCTGTTGAAGCTGTCACACTGCTTTGCTGCTGGTGGCCTTTTCCTCATCTGTTGTCCGGGTCATTTCCCTATCATCACTTTGTTGGTTTGCTGTAAAGCTAGAGACCATCCTGTTTTGTATCAATCTCCTGTTAGACAGGGTAAGGAGGGGCAGGCTGAAGAGCACTGAGATTACACAATTAGGCATCTCAACCAAGCCTCTTATTCACAGTGACAGCTTTGACATCAGAAGAGACACACAGCCAGTGCCACCTTTGAAAAAGGATTAGACATGGCTTCTTAGTCTGTTGCCTTTTCTGACTTCTTTTGGAAATTTTTTTTTCTACCAACACAGCTGTCCTTGATCACAGATGGGGCCCACATAGGGAGAAGAGTGTCTGGTTTGTAATTGGGAGCTCTCTGCTGTAAGCCTGAAGTGGGGGAAAAAAGACCATTTGTCTTCTCCAAACAAGTCCTCAGCATTTGCTGCCTTGCCAACAGTGAATCCTGTCCTGAAGTGCTATCCTTTGGTTGCTACGCCTTTTTGATCACAGCAAGGTTGCCTGCTGCTCTGCCTGGGCTTTTTGAAGCAGCATGTTTTGTGATTCCTGGCTTCTGTTTGGTCATGTAGAAAAGAGCCTCTGTGCTGGCTGTGGGAAAGATACATGTTTTATTTGCAGGTGGAAGTGGAGTCATGTTTACAGCCTGTAGAAGCTGATGAGGTTGCTCTTGAGCAAGACTATGGTACTATATAGACTTCTTAACATTGTGTTATGTAGTACTGTGTGAATGCTAAAACAGAAGCATGTGGTTGGAGCAGAGGAGAAAGGTCAGGAAGGAAATGCATGCCCCTAGATCATGTTTATAAATGTGAGAAGGTTCAAGCACGTACCTGCTGCTGCTTGAGGCTTGCACGGCTGTGGAAGCATGCTGCCTGGCCCATGGGCACACTAGCACAGGTACAGGTTCAGATGCTGCCAGCTGCCCCACAGTCTGCCATTGACCAAGCAACAAGGTTTGCCTTTCAAACCTTGATTGTACCACACCTTTCTCTTCTGCTACTAAATATAGGCAGTTGCTGCATGAGCTCTACCCACAGCTCTTCATCGGTGCTGTTAAGGAAGGAGAGATGGGGCTTGCATGTCCTTCTCCATTGTTTCCAGCACCCTTCATAGTGTGCAATTGCTTGATCTCTGCAGAAATACAAATCAGAAGGAGTAAAATTAATTACAGAGGTAGAATATTGCTTCCAATATTACCAAAATCTAATGTCTGATGTTTTGCTAAAATTAGCTTTTAAGTGACTTTTTAGTGGCCAGCTCATACACCAAGTTTTAAATTATTTTAGACCTCTACATAGTCCCCTCAAAATTACAATTGGCTTCTGGCAAAGTTTTTATCTGCCAGCCCATTACTGCCTTAGGGTTTCCTGAATGACCATGCTTTTTCTTTTTTTGCTGGGGTGTCAGTGGGCTGAGATACTCATGCTGTGCTGCACAGCAGGAAAGGAGGTTTTCCAAGGTGGCAGGAATGGCATGTACAATCTGCCTATACAACCTGGAGCTGCTTATACAATCAGTGATGTCAAATGCAGAGCGTGGTGGAGCTCCATGAGCTCAATCTGCCTCAGCTCCAGCTACTGAACTGTGGTTCATTCCAGTACTCAAAGTAAAACTGAGTAAAATTTGAAATGTTATTATCATTTTGGCCATAGCTTTGGAAAATTAGGAGTTTTATACCAAAACAGAGCATTGCACTGTGAGAAACAGCATTAACTGAACCCTGATACCATGAGGATCTCAGGAAGAAAGATTGCCTTAAAGATTGCTGCTGCTGTGGTGCTGTATCTGGCCTTCAGTTTCCTTGGGCTCTGCAGTACTGTCAAAGCAAGTGCTACAAGACCTGAAAGAAAACATAGGCTATGAAAAGTCCAGTTTTTGGTCTAAAACAAAACTAATTTAAGCTGATAGACTGCTTCTTCACTCAGCCTTCTGACAAACCCTTGGCAAACACAATAATCACAAATACAGAATCCTTGTAAAAATGATTAATCTATTCTCTTTGTATCCAGTAGGCTTTTGGCTCTTTGAGTACACTCTTTCAGATTGCCAAACTGATAGTCTGTCAACACAGTTGTAACACAAAAAGTTGTTTCATTGCTCCTGGTGAGCTGCCTCAGCACCCTTCACTTGCACAAGTTGCAATGAAATCAAATTCACCTTCTAAAGTCTGTGTTTACTGTGGCATAAAAGATAGGAGTGCCCACTTGAAATTCAGACTATATAGAATGAAAAGCCACTGGTGTATTAAAGAATAACTATTTCAGCTAAGATAGAGGGGAGGAAAAGTCATTAAATGCACTGTAAAATTGGCAATTCTTAAACTGCAATTCTTCCATGCTAAGCAACTGTAAAACCTGTTTTTTAGTTCAAATATTGTCTGGCAACATTTGTTCCTTAATTAGGTAGGCAAATGATCTCATATTTGAATCCAATTTATCTGTAGATAGGTAGAGACTGGTGATAAATGCTTCCTTATTATTCCTAATTAAAATTTATCTGTTGTAGCATAGCTTGGTTATTTGAAAAAAAATTCCCTATTTTTTCCTCTGTAAATTAGGCTGGAGTCTGACATCTGAGACTCTTTAATTAACATTTAAGAGTGAAGTTGTTAAAATAATTTTTCCAATAGAGTCTGAACCTCTATTTGGTAAAGATCACAGATTCCCCATACCTTTAATAAAGGTTCTACTTTGTTGGACAATAGCTCTTACTCTATTTCAAATGATCTCATTTTCTAAGTTCTTTAAGTACATTGCTTTTGTTTTGTGATTTAGATTTGTTGTCTTATGGCGCCTTTTAAATTGGATCCAGCTATTAGCAAAATATACTAATTTTCCCTGAAGCTAGACTTCCATTCTGCAGACCAAAAGCTTAGTAAACTTAGTAACTTTTTCTCCCTCTAATAAAGGCATGGTTTTAATTACTTGTTTTCTAAATCTTATGGGTAGACCTCAGAAGTAATTTTTTTTTTTTTGCTTGTATGCAACTCTGAGAATTGGACTCAGTTATCCTTAAGAGTTCCTTCCAACTCAGCTGTGATTCTGTGAGATTCTGTGATTCATGTGAGGAAAGGCCAAAGAATTGAGTTTGTTCAGCCTGGTGAAGAGAAGGAGTGACCTAATTGCAGCCATCCTGTACCTGAAGGGAGCCTGTAAGATGAAGAGGGACTACTTGCAAAAGCATATAGTGACAGGAGAAGAGAGAATGGTTTGAAACTGAGAGTATCCTTAGATTAGATATTTTAGAAGAAACTTCTTTACTCTGAAAGTGGATAGACACTGGACCAGGTTTCCCAGAGAAATTTCCCCTTCTGTGGAAGTTGCCTCATCCAAGACCAAGGTTGCATGGGGCTGTGAGCTACCTGACCCTGCCATGGCAGGAGGGTTGAAATGACATCATTCTTGAAGTCCTTTTCAACACATTCCATTCTGGGATTCTATGATGCTGTGATTGTGTGGGCCAGGAGAGAATAACATGGATTAGGCAAAAGAATTTATCACCTGGGTCAGAAACAGTCAGTATCTCTTTCATTTAAGACATGTTCAAAATAGCTTTAAAAATATTTTTTTTTCTCTGGTATGTATATCACTGGGAGTTTTTCTTTTGAAAGTCAAGCCATGTATTTGGTACCTTACATGGCTTTAGTCTGTCAGCTTCAAGCATCGTCTCCCAAAAGGTCTTGACCCAGGTTGTTAAAATAAAGGGACTGCCTTAGAGCTGGATTATTAGAATATTTAATGTAATTTTTTTCCCCCTCAAATAATCTCATGCAGCAGCTTGCATTGTCTGAAAACAGATCAAGCAAAATTTTGGTCTTGGTATCTTCCATTGAGCTGTCCAAACACAGGTAATTTTTGAGATACAAATAATATTGTGCAATACTGTGTATTTTTCTTAAAAATGAAATTAAAAGGTATTATGAGGCTCCTGGAATTATTTTTTTAAGCTGCTGCTCCTGTATTTGGGACTCTGCTGTCTGACAGTAGCATTCCTTCACAATGTTTCATGTAGGTGCATGCCAATACTTCGATCTCAATATTGTTGGTACTTATGAAAATTAAATTTTGTATCCGAGACATTGAGTCTCTGTCTTCATGTTACTGGACTGTGCCTCAGAAATGAACTACTAATATGAATATTGCACTGCAAAATACACAGTTACAAACTTCATTTAGCTTGAAAACCTGGCAGTGGAGAGGCCCCCATCATCTCCAAAAGCAGGGTGGGAGGACAAAACTATTTCCAAACAATGAGGATCCATCCACAAGGAACCTGAGGTGTCAGCAGGCCTCCATCACTCCTCTGCCCTAGTCTTCCCCATCTTTGAGAATGCCAACCATCAGTCCTGGACTTGGGAGGAGAGTTCTCACCCTGGTATTGCAGGCTGCGAAAATAAATCTCAATTCCAATTTCAGCATGTGGGTTCTTGCAGCTGCCAAACCAGTAAGAGTCTGTGTGTGTGAGTGGGTGAGCAGTTCAAGGTGTTGCTTCAGATCCAGCAAAGTCCTATGTGATTCCTGCCAGCAATAACAGGATGTATTGCTGTAAATTACTTTTCAGGTTTAGTTTATATTGTTTATGGTATAACCAGCCAAAACGACATATGCTGTGAATCTGTGAACTGTAGAAGAGCACAGAGAAATGTGCAGAGAAAAAACTTAACTGTGAGAGGACTAATAAATTCTTATTTTTGTCACTGAGTATTTGCTCCTGGGAGGAAAAGAAAAGCCAAGAAGAGCATGCACAGGATGTGGTATGGTTAGCCCAGTCCTACCACAAGCAACTTGGTTTTCAAAATTTCCTTTTGAAACTGTTTTGTTGAAACTGCCTGTTTGCATGACTCATTCATTAGGCTTGTGAAGCTGTGGGGCCCATTTTGCTCTTGCCACTCTAAGCATTGGATGAGACACTGGGAACTGGGTGGGTTTTTTTGTTTTTGGTTTTTTTTTTTTTTTTCACTCTACTCTTACGTGACTAAAACTCTTATGTTTATGGAATCAGCCTTAGGGCTATAGAGTATCATAGAAAAATTCCTTCTTTATAGTTCATGTGTCTGAGAAACTGTTCTAGCTGCAGTTTGGGCAGCACGGCTGTCTACACACCATATGGCACAGGGGGCAGGAATGTAACCAATATATTTCAGTCCACATTGTGCAAGGCCCCCCTGCCCTTCTTGCACTCGGAGCCAGCCTTGGTTTCTGTGCCCTGCTTTCTGGTGTCTTGCACAAGTCAGAGGGAGCCAGCAGGGCTGACTGAGCTGATGGTTTCACAGACCCTTCAGCAGCCATTGGTTCTCCTGCAGTTTGCTCTGCCACAGGAACATTTGGGGCAGACAGGAGGCAAATGTGTAATCTGAGGATAAAGAGGCATGCTGCTCCTGCCCCAGCTGGCAAAGTGCCAGCATTTCAGGTCTGGGGAATGTCCTGGGATTTGTACTCACCCTGGGAAAGAAAGGGAAAAAGCAAAAGAGGGAAAGAAAAGTGTGTGCTGTCTCAGATCTCACTCAACAAATAAGTATTTTTCTTCTTAACTATTTGAATAAATGTTGGTTGCCAAGGACAGAAACCATATGGAGGAAGGAACAGTTAAGGGAACAGGCACAGCTTAGTTCTGTGTTTTCCAAAGCCATTGGAATTCAGATGCTCAGGCCATGATGCAGTGTCAATCATACATGACATTAATATGTGAGGAAGTAAGACCACATGAACACCTTCACCAAGAGAACTTCTGTTCTGCTTTCAATGCAGCTACAATGGTTGCACCAAGAAAGGTGTTTTGGGGACAAACTGGCTTCTGTGCTCTTTCAGCCAGATCCCTACTTGTTATAAAAATACTCAAAAATGTAGGCACTTAAGTCTTGTGACTCCACCTTTACATCAATAAATACTTTAATAACTGCAGGGGTAATAACAGCTCCACCAAAAGGTATGAAGACAGCTCCATCCCTGCTGTTGAAATATTCTCACTGAAGGCACAGTTTGAGGTCATAAGCAGCCACAGAAGCTGCACTTGATTGCTTACCTCCTGGGTAAGTGCTGTAACTGCTGGATCATGAGATGTAGAAGAGCAGTGATCACAGGAGGGGACTACAGACCCTTTCTCCTCCTCCTGTTTCTCCTTGTTGCTCTCAGAATACATTAGGACTTTTGTTTGGATTGTTTGTTTGTTTGTTTGTTATATATGGAAGAATCTGCAGACTAAAGTGTATCTACAGGCTTTTAAATGTGTTTATGTTGTTTGCTTAACTCATGTTACAGATAGGAGAGGTGTATGGTTTAGTTTTTAGTCTGGGTAGTTTCATCCAGGCAAGGAGCTGCTTGGTGCTGAGAAACAACCTGTAACAAAGCTGGATTGCCTGGGAAGGTTTACCGGAGAAACATTTAGTGTCTCCTGAGAGAATCAGCAGCTGGGTAGGGTTTTCAAGGTCTGCATTATGAATATGGGCATCTACATCAAAGTGAATTGAGTCTTGGAAAGCCATTTCTTTTGTAAATTTAGCTCTGGTTCCACTAGCGGGAATCCTTACAGCTGCTATTTTGTCAGCAAAAAGCTGTAAGAGACAGCAGTTATTCCCTATAATGTACAGCACTGTAGCTATTTGGTATCTTAAATGCAGTGAGTGCAAAATCCACCCAGCCCCAAAACCTCAGAGTTTTTTATTTTCATAAGCTGTCTTCAAACTATTTTGTATAAGGGATCAGCTGAAAAGAGGTACCAAGCACACAGGACCTGTGGGCATTTATCACTTGTTATTTTGGTAATAGGATTGATATCTAATCTAATGTAATTCTGTGAATTTTTTTCCAGAGCTAAAAAGTTGGCAGGGACTAGGATGAAAAGGAAAATATTTTCAAAATCTTATTTCCAAATGCAACAGTACCTTTTTCCCCATATTCCCTTTCTGTTTTCAGTTCTCAATGTCATCACTAAATCTGTCATTCAGAAAAAGGTTCATATTCAGCTACTTGATATAAGCACAATTTGAACTCAGTTTTGAAAACTACTAAAACTCCTAACTTTCACTTTTACTATGAAAGGTGATTTTCATTAGGTGCCCTGTCTTTTGAAACATGGTAAGAGAAAAGGCTGAAACAGAGGCACTGGGAGTTGTTCCACGTAACTGTTTTCCTTTACTATCAGTGCTGAATTGCTAAGTTCACCATATAAAATGTTAGGCTAATCACTGCCTGCAATCAGGAAAGCCTTACTGGAGAGTAAGATGACACGCCACAAGAGTGGCTAAGAAAAAAGTAAAAAATGTAAGGATAACACACATATAATTCAAGTTAATACTACTTAAGATGTAATTTCCTGGAAAACTTTGTTACAGTGTGTCAATAACTGTTTTTATCAATGTGTCTTAGTAGAAAAGCATGACAGCTTTTAAAATGCAGATGAATTTTAAATGCTTAACAATGTGCTTAAAGTCTATCAGCAGCAAAACTGATCATTTAAGTGAAAATTTCCTGATTCAGGGGTTGATATCTAACTTCTATCCTCTTGACATGGATTTAATATTGGTAAAGAATTACATTTAAGCCTTTTTATCACTTGTATGATACACTTAAATAGGGGATATTATCAGTTATATTTTGTGGCTTCTCCAGACCTTTGCATGGTACTCTCTGTTTCCTGCCACCCCCAATGACCTCCGTTTGACAATATTAAAGAAATAACCTTTAGTGTAACTTCAAAGAAAGAAAGTCAAGACTGGAAACAGTGGCACTGAAAATGCTGCAGATGGTGTGCCTGGATCTGGGTTAAACACAAACCCAACAGAGATGAAAAAGCTAAACTGGTACAGATATATTATCAACACTCAA
This sequence comes from Vidua chalybeata, assembly GCF_026979565.1. Lineage (NCBI taxonomy): Eukaryota > Metazoa > Chordata > Aves > Passeriformes > Viduidae > Vidua > Vidua chalybeata. Next base: position 11,860,125 of record NC_071570.1, on the reverse strand, counting down.
ACAGATAAAATACAGGGGTTTGTTTGTTTGATTCTGTTTTTTACCTAGTTTTATTTTTCTTCCCAAAGGTTCGTCATCGGTGGTGTGAACTTGTCATTAAACACAAATATGAGCCTGGGTATGGAGACATTGAGAGATTCCTCAGAGAGGATCAGGTAAGTTACATTTAAATAGTATTTTGAAAACAATCAACTTTTTAACACCCTTATGCTGAAAAAAAAAAATTAGTATATTTTCTTGCTGCAGTTTGTCAAAAACATGGCTGTGTATTCATTTTTTTCTTCTGTGGTCCCCTAAACATTGTAGTTTAAGGAAGCCACTTAGGGTAGGGATATTCAACCCCACCTAAACCTAAAGACTGCTGATCCTCTGTCAAGTGGTGAAGTAGAATTCCTCCTCTCCTTGCATTTTATGCAAGTGAGAGGTACGAATGATGCTAGGAAGACACTTCTCAGCAGGTTCCTTTTGCAGGATGAGGTAGGTGCAAAGCAGTCAGTGCTGTGGTAACCTCAGTTGTGAAGATAACAGCCAGAAGTAGTATAGCACATCCAGGGAATGCTAGCCTCTCCATGGGTAGGGACATGGTAAAAGAGTATTGTGGAGGCATTAAAAGGCTGGACATACATTATTCCCTTACTATGGCCTTTTATTTAGGCCACTGTGAACTTGGAATTCTAATTGTACCTCTACCTTGTTCTTTTCTATTTCTTTTATTCTTTTATTTATCTTTATTCACTATGAGCCCTATAAAATCAAGACATTCACTGCTTAGGATGAATTTTAAATATTCAAATGTATGTTAAAAAATAGAAAATTGTGAAGATACATCAAAATCTTGGCAAGATATTAATGTCTTTACCTTTTATGCTCACAATTAACAAAGCTATTTACAGCCAATGAGGATTTTCTGCTTTCAGTCAACACAACACAATTGAATTATTGCAGTTTGTCATGAGTTCTAGCTTGGAAGTATACCTCCTATTTATATCTCAGCCAATTAACAAGGCCCCAGAGCTCTTGGCAAGCTCTGTATTAAAACAAACAAACAAAAAAGACATAAAATAACATTATTTCATAAGGAGTTAAATAGATTCTGCGTATTTGAATTCTATGAAAGGATGGAGATAACCACTAGCAGAACCTGGGGTTTCGGGGTTCAGGAAATCCTTGAGTTGATAAAACAATACAGAATTGCATTATGTTTGGAATAGCTATTATGCCAAATAAAGACATTTTCTGCAGTGTAGGGAAATAATTTTTTGCAACTTTTTAAAGTAATCTTCATTTTATTTACTTTAGCAGTGCATACAGTTAATGACACAACGAGCTTCTGGTGTGATTAGTACTTAAAGCAGTTGCATGTCTGTACTGATCATGTAACATAGCTTTTTTTAAAAGTCTGGGAAAAAATGTAAATGAACTGTTTAAATCCTTTGAAGTTCTACAAAACACTAGTGTGTTTACTGCATATTAATTTTTAGACCTAGGGGTGAGTTATTAATGCTGGGTAGAGAAGGTAGTTCCTATAGTAAAAAAAAATTCACCATTTAAAAAATTCTCAATGAGAGTAACTGGAGTCCAGCTCCAAGGCCTTTTGTGTGGCTGCCAGACCTTGGTGCAGCTGCAAACCTTGGAAATCTGAGGTTTTGGTTCTCTTGGCATCAGAGCATGCTTAAGGAATTGGCAACAAGTCTGGCAGGTTCCTGCCACTCTGAGACTTTCTTCTTTTACTCCAATAGTTTTTAAATTTCTCCTCTGGCTGAAGGGGTTTTAAAGGCTTACCACTCAATGCTAGAAATTGCAAGGAATAGCATTAAAAATTCTATTTTTTCAATGATATCCAAATTTTTCTGCTCCTACAAGTGTCCAAACAGTAATTGTAAAAGTCAGCATGCTAAGCTGCTTATATTTTGTCACATGTGTAATCCTATTTTGGTAAGTGCAGTTTAACATTTACTGAATTCCTGTAATTAGCTGAAAAAAAAATGTATCATCAGAAAAAAAAAAAAGACAATCTCCAATATGTTTCCCATTAAGGTGGCCAGAGCTTTGTTGGTAGTGGTCAAAGGGGCCCAGATCTCCCTACAGGAGCCCCATTACCTTTTTTTATAGCTGCTATGGCCAGAATAAATAGTTAGGAAAAGCCTGCCTTTGTACCCAACCAGAATTTATGCATGTTAAGCTGTATCTCTGATATAAAAGGAGTCAAACACAGATGTGATCATATTCAGTTGATGTCCAGTTTCAGATTTGCCAAATGGGAATTTTAGATTGGAGTACTTCAGTCTTTGTTCATGGATGTGTGAATAAACATGACAGTTGGAAAGAAAATGTGTATCCTGTTGAAGGAAGGAGAAGCTTTTCTCTTAAGGGTCATTTAGGAAAAAATCAGATAGTTGGTAAAAGGAAACAGTATTCAACTTGAACAGTGGCAATGAAAGTGGAGTGAGGAATGATTTTCTTGTCATGCCGTAACACAAAATTCTTACATTAATAATGTGTTTTTGGAGAGTCAACACAGCATATAGTCAACCATCCTTAGGCTAAAGAAGACACAGAAAATTAGTTCTTCCGGGGGGAGGAATAGACATTAGAGAGTAAATGGTATTTTCTGTTTTTTGGATTGCCTATTTTGTTTCATTTTTAGTTTAAATGACTACTAGGGGGTCAGTGGCAAAAACCCAGCTAACGAGTTATTACTGGTGGTAGGATGCTTGTGTGTTATGTTCCTCTTTCAGGCTATGGGTGTGTATCTCTATGGTGAATTAATGGTGAATGAAGATGCAAAACAACAAGAACTTGCAAGGAAATGCTTTGCTGCAGCACAAGAACATATGGATGCATCCTCAGCCAAAGTGGTGGCAGAGATGTTATTCTGAAAAGGTGATTTTTCATTTTAATCCTAACACCCTGATTTTGCTTCATAAAGAAAGAATATGCAGAGCTCAGTGAACATGGTAAGCTATGGCATACCATACAGCATGTGGCTGCTTAGGCTAATAACTCTTCTTATATATCTTGTTGGCTTGGTGTTTTTTTTTTTTTTTTTCTTTTTCTTAAGCCCAGCTGCGGAAGCAGTGAGTTACATACATGTAGGCATAGCTGGAGAACATGGAGAATGGCTTTGTTGTTGTAATGGACTGTACAAGAGGCAACTGTAAGTCCAAATGGCCAAAGAAGGCCAGGCTCTGCCTACAGTTGTTTCCCATCCTGTATTCCTAACTCTGCTTACAAAAATTTCAATTGTGGAAGGAACGTTTCTGTTTAATAGAGCTGCATGTTTACTTGACAGGCAGCATAGTCTTTGAAAAGAGCCTAATCTCACAGTGGAAATATGAAACTGTGGACTTGGAAGCAAGTATTATGTGAGAACAAGCTGATAATTCAAATGTTCTTGTGTTAAGGGTATGGAGGTTTTGAAGACTGATTATGAGGTAAGAAAAGTAGCCTTAACATGAAGAAGCTAGCTTGTTTATGAAATTAAAGGAGAGGAATCACCAGAAAAAGCAGAATTGCAAAAGTATTTATGGAATGAAGATTTCTGTAGGCTATAAATTTGCAAATATACTTTACAATTCTCTTTCTGAACAGTTGGAGGTAGCCTTACAGTGTCTGCATATGCATGTTTAACATACAACCCATTAAGACTTGTATGAAAGTTTCTTAGAGTACAGCATACCTCAGATTTTGGTTAATCATATAACTCATCCAACAGACTGATTGCTGTGGTTGTTCACAAAATTTTACAGCTGATTTGTTGTATCAAAATTCAGGCTTCTAATTTAGCAAAAACATTGTCACCTAATTGATACCAAGCAAAAATCTTAATTTTCTCCTGTTCTAGCAGTATTTGACTGTGAATTCCACTTGATTTTGTAGTGGTTTTTTTGCTATGTTGATATGAAATACAGCCAATGACAGATACTATGAAGGCAAGTTTGATTATGAAAAGCCATGTTGTTCTTCTGTATAGACAAGAACTGTGCCTGCCAAGAAAACTTTTTGGGAAAGGTGGATGAGACCGTAGAGTGGCAGGATATCAATTGTGGGGTAGGAGAGATACCTTTTAAAATAGTTAGGGCTAAAGAGACTCTCTTGGATACTCCCAATTATTAAGGACTCACAGGAATTTGAGTTATGTTCAACAATTCTTAATCTGGTAGGTGTCTTCAAGTGTCTGAAGGGCAGAAATAATAAAATCAAAATTTCTACAAGTTTCTGACGGTAAGTATCTGGCACAGGAAAATTACATGGTATGCAGGTGTTAGCAATAGTCTAGAATTACCCCTTTGACTTATAGACAGCATGGAAGTGCATGATGAGCTATAACATAAAATCTAAAGATACTGAGTACAATACTCTGTGTGACTGCACAGCTTTCTTTTAATGTTATGGCTGTTTGGGTTCCTGGCATGATGATTTGTGACTTAAGATTAAAATCACATTGCCAGGGATTACCACGCAGCCATGACCACAGCTGCTAGCATGAAACTCACCATTAACAGTCTGACGGGTGCACAGCGCGGAATCCTCTCCATCTATCAAACAAACAAAAAACACACACCCACACGCACACACACACACACAAAAACAAACAAACAAAAAAAAAAAAAACCCACTTAAAAAAACCAACAAAACACAAAAACAAAAACAAACTAGAGAGAGAGCAACAAACCCTCAAACCCACCAAAATCAGAGGAAAACAGCAGAGCATCACGGAAGTGCCTCCTCCGAAAACTATCTCTGCTGAGACCGAGATCTCTCTGGCGAGGTGCAGAGCTTAGCTGATTGGTGAACAGTGATTGTTTTCCTCTTTGTTCACAGTGGCTAAGTTCTGCACCTGAAGAGAAGGGAGAGGAGACTCTGCAGGGCAGAGAGCATTTGCTGCATGAGATCCCTTGCTGCTGAGTGAGCAGATTTGTGATGAATGCATGTGTCCAAGGTGCAGTGTATGGAGAGTAAGAGGCAGAGGCAACCTGGGAAGGACCAAAGAGTTTTAGTTTTAGTTGAGAATAAATAGTGCTCCTTAAGTTCTCAGTCTGATTGCAAATGTAAAGCATTGCTTACAGTAATTTGGTTACCATGCTTTCCTAAAGGTCAGAGGAAATAATGTTTGTGACTTTAACCTGAAATTGTCAATAAAGCTTTTGTTTTATAGTCTTCTCTTTAATGGATGCTGTCATGATCCTCTCTGCAGTTTTAGCATAGCACTGTGTGTTGTTTGCAGGAAATGGTGGCAGCTCCAGTCGGAAACAACTTACAGCTGCTGCTGTTGTTCCAGGCTGTTGATGGACCCGTCCTCCGGTGCCTACTGAGCTGATATCAGTTCTGATTTTACACACTGGCTCAGTTCAGCAGGAACAGGAGTCGAGCCCTAGAGCAAAAAACAAGATGTACCTTTCCTAAGAGTCTTTGAGAAATGTTGCTGTTTTCTCTCAAAAACTGAATCAGTACACATTATGATATCCTGATGTTAGACACTAAATGGCCTAAGGTGGAAAAGCTACCTCAGTACTGTTTAAGAGGACTGTTGGCTAAAGATGAGAAGGTATGTGGATATGTAGCACATCACACAGTATTGCTGTGGTAACTTGCCTCCAACATGTAACCTGCTAATAACCAAGAGAGTTAATGCTTCCACAATGGATCCCTCCCTGTCTTCTCCAGACCTTGTTGTGGTAGCTTTAGGAAGCTAAAGAGATCATTGTTAACTCTGTAGCTACACTAGTTACACTCTACTGGTAACCTAAGATATAACTCAATTTGGAAAGCTGGGGCAATCAAGAATGCACAGATACTCCTTCACTGTGACAGAGTAATAACTTTAAACGCTGTTTCCGTTGCAGGAAAGATCACAGACAACTCTTTTAATAGATCTTCTACTAAACCCCGATGGTACTAGGATTTCATTGACCCAGGACATCAAAGGAAGGATTATGTGACTGCTAAAACAATCAGCTGACAGAAATATTTACCTTTCTGTATTTCTAGAGGTCCATTGTAACTGAGAACACATGCACACAAAACAAACTACACATACACACGTTAGTCTGATTCTAGGTAATTCTTTGATACAAGAATTTTGGCATTTATCCTTGCACATTGGTAATACAATCATTCTGGTTTGCAGATGCCAAAGATTCTTGATTGGAACCACTTTATTAATTTGGGCATTCTGAAAATGGATGAAACTGTCTTGTGTACTTAAATTTTTGTTTGTAACTTCTATGTCATATTTAAAAAACCTCAGTATAAAATCATCAGGGGCTGGGGTGGGGCTCTTAAGATTAGATAGAAGCAGAAATAAACTGTGGAAAGTTACCTGCCATCATCCTGGTGATGGGATGGGACTGCAGAAAAAACAAAGATCATCATGCTCTCTCTGTCATGTTTAGGTTAAATTTTACTAGAAATGTCAGATGTCCCATTTTCTGGAAGTGTTTTTCATACCCTTGTGATGTTTCTTTTGCAATGGTATGTCAAGTGTATATCTTCTTCCCTAACCAGTGAATCTCTACATTTTTAGAAGACATCTTAATTATTCCTTTCAGAGAGTTAAGAATTTAAACCACAAAAATCTCTTTACTTCCCTTGCACTCTATTGTCTTATATCAAATCCTCTTTGATACTAATAAAATTATCAAAATAAATTTTTTTTTCAAGTACATATAGTCTTTCCATTGCACTATGGTTCAACATTAATTTAAAAATGTGGGAAGAAGAATGACTCCATTCCTTCTTTTGCAGCAGGAGAAAAGCACCTGGAACTCATCACTTAAGGGATGATAATGAGAAAAAATAAATGGGGTATTCTTTTTTAAAGTTCTTAGGCTCAGAATACAAAGTAAAAGTCTGCCTCAAGAGTGTCTTCAGTACAAAGAGTACAGTTCCTTTTCACATCACCACGTTTTCTGACCTCCCCCTTTGCAGGCATACAGTGTCACAACCTGAATTAAGGCACACTCAGCAAGTACTTTCAAATGCAGTAAGAGATAGGAAATTGTCCAAGAAGGCACTGAGACACCACAATGACTTCTAATGTAGTGACTCTCACAGACATAGTTATTACATGATCCCATTCATAAAAGAGTTACGCTTCATTTCACAGGTTTTCCTGCAAAGGCTACCAGCTTGCTTTTTGCCTTTTTCGTTGTGCAAGACAAAAAAATGCAGAGGTGGATAAGACTCTTGAACAAAATATGCAGAAATTAAATATATTCTAGGCCTCTTCATAGCCAGTACTGTTAAAGCTACAAGGCATGTAAGATAGTACACACTTTTTAAAATAACACCAAATTTTTATTCTTTCAAAATAATCTACTTGTCTTTTTTTTTTTTTTTAATATTGAGCACAGCAGTAGTTTGTTTTGTTTGCTACAGCTCTCACAGTCTGCTTCAGCAGTATTAATTTGAACATTTCCCCTCACTACAACTTCATGATCCATCATGCATGGTAGCAACTGAGAAAAGGAACAGAAAATAAAATACAAACACCAAAAAACCTAAAAAATGGCAAAGTGGCAGTTCTTGCCCTTCATCAGGGCTTATGGGGCCTTTTGTTGCTAATACAAGCATTATGATATAGAGTGAGGTTCCAGATGAAGAAGAAAGCTGAAGGTGGCACTGAACCATTACTGTCACCATAACTCATCAGAGAGCATAGGAGACTCATGTTTGTATTGTTTAGTAGGGTCATCAACATGATAAAAACATTACCCTTCTGAATCATGTCAAGAGCACTGGAAGTGAACCATATAACCCTATAATTATTTATAGAATCACAGAATAAGATGAGTTGGAAGGGACCCACAAAAATCATTGAATTCAGGTCCTGGCCCTGCACAGCACCATCCCCAAGAGTCACACCCTGTGCCTGAGAGCATTGTCCAAATGCTTCTTGAACTCTGTCAGGCTGGTGCTGTGACCACTTCCCTGGGGCCTGTTCCAGTGCTCAACCACCCTCTGGGGGAAGAACCTTTTTCTAACACCCAACCTAAACCTTCCCTGACACAGCCTCAGGCCATTCCCTCGGGTCCTGTCACTGGTCACCACAGAGAAGAGATCAGTGTCTGCCCCTCCTCTTCCCCTCAAGAGGAAGTTGTAACTGCAGCGAGGTCTCCCCTCAGTCTCCTCTGAGCTGAACAGACCAAATGGCCTCAGCTGCTCTTCGTAGAGCAACATTGACCCCAGCACTGGAGGTGAGGCTGCCCCAGCTCAGAGCAGAGTAGGACAATCCCCTCCCTTGCCCGGCTGGCGATGCTGTGCCTGGTGCACCCCAGGACAGGGTTGGCCCTCCTGGCTGCCAGGGCACTGCTGACCCATGTTCAACCTGCCAGGACCCCCAGGTGCCTTTCCATGGCACTGCTTACAGCATCTCATTTCCCAGTCTGTCCATACATCCAGGGTTGCCCCATCCCAGATGCAGGGTCCAGCACTTTCCCCTGTTGAACTTCATGTGGCTGGTGATTGCCCAGACCCCTGATCTGTGGAGGTCTCTCTGCAGGGCCTCTCCCTGCCCTCGAGGGAGTCAACAGCTCCTCCCAGTTTTGTATCATCTGTGAACTTGCTCAGTATCCCTTCCAGTGCTGTGTCCAGGTCATTTATGAAGATGTTGAAGAGCAGAGGGCCGAGGATGGGGCCCTGTGGAGCCCCTCCAGTGACAGGTTCCCAGCCTGATGTCACCCCATGCACTGTAACCCTTTGTGCCTGACCCATGACCCAGCTGCTCACCCATCCCATGATGTGTTTATCCAGATGCGGGCTGCACATTAGGTCCAGAAGGATCCTGTCAGAGACAGTATCAAAAACTTTACTGGCTTCCTTTGGTCAGCTGTGTGGGTTTTACTAGTCATGAAAGGAAACCAAGTTAATAAGCTAGACTTTCTTCTCATGAAGATGTGCTGGCTGTGACCAGTGACTGTGTTGTCTTTCAGGTGTTTCTCAGCACCCCCAGAATAAACTTCTCCATAACTTTATCAGGCACTGGAGTGAGACTGTCAGAGATCCAGTTTCCTGGATCCTCCTTGCCTTCCTGAAAATCGGGACAAATATTTGCCAGCTTCCAGTCAGCTGGGACTTCTGGATTCCCAAGACCACTCAAAAGAGACATTTTGTGATTACATCAGCCAGCTCTGGAAGGATTCTTGGATGAATCCTATCAGGCCCCATAGGTTTGTAGGGATCCAGCTGGGGCAATAGGTCCTGCACATGTAAGTTTTCAATAGGCCCTATCAAAAGCCTAACAGAAAAAAACAACAAACCACCAACATTATGGTTTTCTCTCAGGTAGGTGTTTCTATATTGAGTTCCTGACAAAAGGAAGTTGCAGAATCTAATTGTAGCAAATAAAAGTAAACAATAAAATCCATTTCCAAACTTCCTGTAACTAAATCATTACAGGAAGTCATATCTTTTCAAACAATACCTCCATCTAGGAGATGGACTCAGTGGTCCTTGTGGGTTGCTTCCAATTCAGTGTATTCTGATTGTATGTGGCTATGACAATACAGGCATCTATACAGGTGTGCCTTTTCTCTTTGGTTTCATTTACTTGTTTCATAAACAATAATAACCTCTGAATAAAATACAGCATTTTGTTGGGTTTCCCCCCCCCTCCCATCCCTAATTTAGTCCTTTCCCAACACAGTGGTAATGTTATTCTGAATAGCATTAGAAAGCCCAGGGCTGGACTATCTCCCACTTACTTCATCAGGCCAGCATCTAGTTAGGATCTCAGTGATTCTCTTCTGTATATACCTTTCAGCTCTGAAAATGAATCTCAGATGAAAAATTAAAACTGTATCCATATAGTTAGGCTTGCTTCTTACCCGGTTGCTTTTTCAGAGTAAAGGCACACCATAACAAGGGAGTGGCCCTGTGAGTCCCTTAGTCCCTCAGTGGCAATGCACTCATTCCTTGCCATACACTTTCTGTTGCAAGTACAGAGTAAAACACTCCATTTTGCTGACAGCTGTTTTCTGTCTGCATCGTTGCTGGGAGGTGGTTGCAGCTGCTGCTATCTCTGTGACTTCTCCTTTAGAAGGGAATTAGCTGTACCCTATTGCCCATGCCTCACACAAAATAGGGAAGGAAAATGGTTTGGAAACAAAGATCTGACTGGAAATGCAGCAAGTGGGCAGCTTGAGGAAACAAGTTGGCATAAGGACCCTAAGGATTTCTGACATATAAAAAGCACTATGAAAAAGGATACTACCAAAACAAATCAAAAAAGTTATATGGAGCATTAAAATGTATCATGCAGAGCACTGCAGCCAGCCAGTTCATCTCCACAGCTGATGAAAGTCTTGAGAACTGGTATTTGTACTACAGAAAATTTTAGGTGTTCGTTTGTAGGCTTCTCTGCATTCAGAGGTATGTGGGAGGAAACCGTGCTGCTTTTGTAAGAATCAGCAAGCAGCTGAGTTACCATGAGCCATTATGTTCCAAAGGCTCTATTAGCTTGGGGTTGATTCCTTCCATGCAGAAACTGGACTGTAAATATCTGGAAAATCCACACATTCAAGGCCTCCGTACTGCAGTCAAGTGCCAGCTCAGACATGTGCGTGCTGCAGCAGGTCTCACTTTCACTACACATTTTTAAGAGTAGTAGATGAAATATCTAAGGCCATTCAAATTTTTACCAGTAACTTTATGGTATTTTACTTTTAAAAAAACATTCACATAATAATGTACTAAGATAAGAGTAACATTTGAAATACACCCCATACTGAGCAAAAAACCATACTCCAATTCACTGAAAACCGTATTCCACAACACTAATTCTTAATATCTAAAAAAAAAAAAAAAAAAAAATTAATACATCTTGTGGTCATTTTAATAACGTATCTTGTAGTTTTAAAGCTATAAAATATCTACCTTTGTGCTACAGTTCCCAGTACTCATGAGTCATGTCTGATGTCACCTATAACAGTCAAAGATTTCACCAGACACCTAAATGCATTTCTCTTCCTGGCCTCAATCACTGATGCCCAGACTAGTCAGCAGAAAAAAAAATAAATGCAAGAAAGGACAATGAAGCAACCAAACAGAGGAGCTGACTCATCTAGAATTTCATAAGTATACTGAGACATTCCTCCATCTTTCCCCACTTTATATCCTGAGCATGATGTCATATGGTCTGGAATATCCCTTTGGTAAGTTTGGGTCACTTGTCCTGGCTGTGTTCTGTCTTAACTCCCATGCACCCCCAACTTCCTCCTGAGCATGACTCTGTGAAAAGCAGAAAAGGCCTTGGTTCTGTGAAGTCCTGATCAGCAATAGCAAAACCAGCTCTTTTATTATCAACCCTGTGTTTGACACAAATCCAAAACTCAGCCCCACATCAGCCTCTGAGAAAGAAATTAACTCTACCTAAGCCTAAACCAGCACACTTCTTTACACAGATGAAGAGTCAGATAAATAATCACAAGACTGTCAGTTTTATACAAGAACAGGAAAGCCCACCTTCTGACATTTTACAATTTCTGTACACACCTTCTCCCCAGCACTTGCTTCTCCTTTCTTCAACCAAATCACATGAATGTAAAGTTTTTACTTGATAGTTGGAAGGAAGGAATGGAAACTAGAAAGCATCCAGACTAAGTAAATAGAAAGACCAGTCTTATTTATTTCTTAAGCTAGTTGATTCACTGTTACCAGTATGAAGTAATGCCAGCATCAACAGAAGGGTAGATGTGATGCTGAGGGAAGTTCTACATCACAGAACGAAGGTCAATGCTAAAAGCTGGTGTAGCACTGTATTTTTGCATCAAGGGCATTCAGCATCAAAACCACAGGTTTATAACATGCAAAAACCAAAAATGATTCCCCCCTTTGTCTTGAAATACAGCTATTAAAGACTGTGCTTCTTAGTTATGCTTTAGAGGTGGTGAGGACCCAATGTGGTCAGGAAGAACCTTCTGAATGGTTCTTCCTCCTGCTTACTCCCTGAATGTCTGAAAAATCATGAGCTAAGCTGTCTTTCAGATTCACAAACAAGAACTAAATTGTTAGGAAAATTATGAAAATGGCACCACAGCAGGATGTCACACGGCAGTTCTTCTTCTACTTTCTTGAAATGCATGTGGATTGCCAGACTCTACAATGCATTTTGAGGAACTGTCCAAAATCTGTGTTAAGCATTTAAGTGGTGCACCAATTGGGCTGTTCAAATGCATGATTTTTGAAGCAGAGGGGGGACAGCATGGATACCAAATTCTGTTCTTTCATTCTTCTACAAGTTTGGCAAATCTGAAGAAATCAGGGCAGGGAACAACTGACCTACAGAATGCTGGTGGTTAGACACAAGTCTGTGAGTGAAGGATCTCAGCAGAAAAACAGATATTCAGCCCATACTTGATCTTATATGCAAGTTCTTAAACTTCCTTCTATGATGTTTACTTAGGTTTAGGGTATTACTTTAAGGGTATTATTTTAAGAATAAAAACAACAAAAATAAAGAGACTGGATCTACCATTTGTAGATTCATCTTGGATCCTGTTGATGTTTACTTAGGTTTAGGGTATTACTTTAAGGGTATTATTTTAAGAATAAAAACAACAAAAGAAAAATAAAGAGACTGGATCTACCATTTGTAGATTCATCTTGGATCCTGGCCAGAAAGAAAGGCAATACTTCTGCCTAAAGAGTAGGCGCATGTGGGAGCTTGCTCTACCAATACAGCAAGCAGAAGGAAAACTTGTGAAATCAAGATCAGAAGAGCCATGATGAAAAATAGTCAACAGCTGTCATCTGAAGACTTTAAATCCCACTGAAATTATCTTTCCTAAACAGATGTTATTGCTTAATTGCAAGGTTTGGGCTTGACATTTGCTCAGTATCCACTGGCCTACGACAAGCCAGTCAGAGAAAGCAGCTACAACAATTCAGTCTGGCCTGAAAGGTGTGCCTGTACAGCAAATTGCTCAGCACTGGCCATTTGTACTTCAGTAAAGCAGCAAACACACAAGAAAAGAAAGCTGAAACGTAGTAGTGGGGTTTGCAATGAACTTGGAGAAATTTACTAATCCATGGAAAAAACACTGGCAACTTCTCTTATATTTCCAGAAAAGATGCTGCTATTGGTCCTCCCTACTAGAAACTCACAAAGCGCCTGAGTTCACAGACACGTATCACCGATTTCCATCTTATAAATTAATCCTGTGTCATATTTCCAGGCTTCTCTCCTTTTCCATGGAATCTGATACTGGCTTTTCCCTCTCTATTTGCAGACATCTGAAGCTGATATGGAAATGTAGCACAGTCATAAGATTAAAAGCACTTAAACAGTTACTACAGGGAACAATGGTACAGATAGGAATTTGTATCGCCAGCTACCATTACAAGTTAGTTGGAAATAAAAAGCTGAAGTCCTATTTTCAGAAAATAATGGCATCATTCAGAAGTAATGGCATCATTAGTCAAAACAAACAGAAGCTGCTTTCTCATATGTGAAGTATTAAGGAAACTTTTAACAGTAGCAGGCAAATGACATATTTCATGCACCTATTTTGGAAGCCTTTAAATATACTCACAAGCTAAGAAAAAAATGTTAAGGAGTGAACTGTACATCCAGGCTAACTGGCACATACACAGGAGACATCTAAACAGTGAAATTCACAATGTTAATGAAGAATATGTAAAAACGCAATCTCTTCAAGATGGCATTTATGCATCTGCAGAAGTTCATGGGCCTAACAAATATTTTTATTGAAAAGGACAGAAAAGAGAGTCATTGTTTCTGAGGGTCTACTTTTTTATTGAATCAGTCCATCATCTGACATAGTACAGAAGAGTTATGAAAGAGGCTTTTAAAGCAGTAAGATATGTGAAGTTAGTTAAATATACAGACCTATTAAAGACGCTACTGTTGGATTTTTTTCTGCTACTTGTTGATATGCAGGTTAATGTAATGTAATGTATGGAATTGTTGCTTCCTAATTCTATCAGTATTCAATATAAAAATCACAGCTAAGTTCCTACAGCTGAGTTTCAAACACGTTGGGTTTTATCTTTTTTGTCACTCCCTCCCTTCACACACATGGAAGAATATAGAACGCAAACTAAAGCACCACCATTGCCTATGAACTACATCACTACAAGTCAGCTAGAGCCAGCTGACATTTCAAATTTTTGTTTCAGTGGCTGACAGCAGTCCAATGCTTATCCCTAGCTGGCTCCTGGCAGCTCAGACAACAGTGAGCACACTTAAGCCATCAGAAGGATCTCGTGAGGTTTATTCCTTCCCAGCAGCCAGACAGCTGGTTAAAGGAAGTGCCAGTACAAGCAAGGGAAACGCCTCTGTGGCGTTCACTAGTGAACAGACCACCTAACAGCAAATTCCCGGAATAAGCTTCTCTCTACTAGGGTAGCAAATGGAATGTCTACCATGAGCACATCTTTTAAATCCAGGCAAGCACTTTAGGAAAACTTGTATCACAAGTAAGGAAAACTTGCCAGAGAAATGGATTCAAGCAGCACACATCTGAACACTGCAATGAATGAAGTGCTAGTGGGATGCCTCTAGCACCAGAGCATTCAGCTATAGTGGTTAACTACTGGTGTTGCCCAACAAAACATGCTGGTTGCTTAAGAAAGCCATTGCAGACTATCAGGAAAGCATAAAAAATTCAAACACATGCTCTCTGTGCTTGTGGAGGACTCATCCTGGAACATTCAGGTTTTGACTTTTCAAATCGGGGTCTAGTAGAAAACTGTGTTTTAATGGAGTATGACATAACTCACTCACACAGAATATTAGGTACTTTATTCTGACATTAGATAACACAGCAATGAAACGGTGTAAATCTGCATTTTGTTTAGTAACTGCAAGTAATTTGTGCTAGATGTTTTATCCTATACTTCTATAATGCTAACGCTTCAGGATTTTTTGAATTGTATCCCTGCCAAGTCAAACATATATCACAGTTTTCAGCTTACTAAAACAAATATTAACTCACTGTGTCTATTAACACCTCTTGACACTTACAATGCTGAATGCAATACAGAAACTTAAGCACAAATGCTAGAAGTAACACAATAAATGTTACTGTTGGTCAGCTAAATTGCAGTATCTGACAACACATGACAAAATAAAATGCATTCTGCTTTGTAGGCACTGTACTGAGATGTTGATTAAATAAAAGCCATAGAAATGACCTTTTTTCCTGCATGAAGAAAATGCACAGAAACCACCCAGCACCATGCTGCAAAGCTTGCAGAATTCAAAAACCTCCAACTTCACAGTCTTAGACTGCAAAGAAGCATAATCAACAAAGAAGTAAAATCTACTGTCTGTATTCTTTTTCAAAAAATGCCTTGAAGCAGAACAGTTTTGAAAAGTTCTCTACGTACTGTCCAGAACCAGGGTGTGTGCTGAACACAGAACACAAGGGAACAACCTACTTCTTGGCTGGTTCAGCAAAGAAGTACAGCCTTGAAGGCCCCAAAGAACACTTCCAGAAAGCAGCAATTACAGAGGAAAAGATGCACATTGGATGGATAATGCAGAAGCCACCGTATGAGGAATCTTCCATTACCCAGATCTACAAAATTGCTCTGTAGCCTTCCACTGGCAAACTAACAGAAGTAGCTTCAACATCCCACAAAATCACAGCTTATATCAAAGTTAGATCATAATTCAAGCATAGTGAAAGTGTAAGGAAAAATAAATACCAATTATTTATAACCACTGTGCTAAAAAGAGCAAAAAGAATGCCAGTACAGATGTAGCTTTCTTTAACTTTCTTCCGTAGAGCCTCCTGAAACTAGCAAATCCTCGTTAGTATTTAAATAATTCAGTTTTTCTTACAAAGCCAAATACAAGAAAACAAGGATATATCAATTCACTACTAATTTTGGGTTTTTACTGCCTTCATTGCACATTTCCTTCCTGCTTGAATTGATTTATCCTTGTTTATCAGCATATTGATTTTGTTAAATGAATTTTCATGCATTTTGTTAATGGAAAAATAAAAACACTGATAAAGAAAAGATACTTAAAAATACCTGTCCAAAAACTGCTATACACATCTGAATATAATACCATTATCATTCACCTAATTAATCTGCAAGAATTAGATACTGCAATTTGTTGCTAATCTTTCTTCTATGTAGTTAAAATTTCATATAGGCACAATATGGAGAAAACACAACCAAAGAGCCTCACATCCAACAATCAGATTAGACATTAAACAAAAAAAAAAAAAAAAATTAAAAAAAAAAAAACCAAAAAAACCAAACAAAAAAAACCACCAAAAAAACCAAACAAAAAAAACAAACAAACCAAAACAAACCCAAACAAACAAAACACCCACCAAAAAAAAAAAACCCAAAAAAAAACCCCCCAAAAAAAAACAACAACCCAAAAAACCAAAAACAAACAGAAAGAAAAACAAAACAAAAAAAATCATTCTTACTTTGGGTTAAAATTTTAGATTATTTATCATTCTAAACAGAGCACTCCACATCTGTTTCCACTAGACAAATACCACTGAGTTTGTAACCAAAAAATAATTTATTTTAATCTCATGCTTTTCAGTTATGGTATTCAGGGAACAGAAAAATGGGTTGCTTGATTTTAAGATTTTAGATATGTCTATTTATCAACAGAAAAATTGCTACTTACTTATTTCTGAATTTTCATTTAAAAATATTTTTTAATCAATAAAGAGAAAAACAACATTTTCTTTGCAGACATACATTACGTGCTTGCTATTTTTTCACCAGCAAACTGACTGAGAGGGTATGTAACTTCCGTAATATGAGTCACTGGGAACAAAATTGTAAGAAATCAGTTAACAGCATAACAGAAAATATCTTTCCACTTCTTACAGCCAAAGGACACCAAGTACACTGTTTTTCTTTCTCCTTGCTAAAAAACAAAAGCTACATTCAAAAAGCTTTCTTAATTCAAGATACGTATCTTGGATTTTATATGCAAGAATAGAATTTCAGGTAGCGTCTTTAAGTAGCATAGCACAGGCGTTGGCATTACACATGAGTAATCCAGGAGAACAAATTACTGGGGAAAGTTAGGATGCTCTGTCACTACTATTCTCCATACTTATTTTCTAGTTAAGCTAGAGACAGTTTCACAAAACTTCTAGAGAAAAATACTTTCCTAAGGATTAAAAACATAAGCCATTGCTACCTGCTTATGCTCCTTGCAGGGGACAAAAAACCTAAACAAAGAAGTAAGCAAATAACTGCTGGACACAAAAATGAAGGCAACGAGTTGCAACCTTTATAGGAAATCTGTCCCTTCAAACTGGAAAATGTCCTTATGTCTCTGTTTTGCTTGCCCTCTTTTGTCTGAATAAAGGCCCCATATTTCTTAAATAAATAATAGCATCAGTCACAGCACACTTTTAAGTGGGCTGTACTGCAAGCAATTTTATGCCTGCAGTATCTGTTGACAAAACCAGCTATTGGTCTAATACTTAGAGGAGAATACTGTCCTGTGAAAGCTGCAGTATTGAAAAACCCCCACATTTAGCAAATCTGGGAAAAGTTTCATTTTGGAAATATTTTTGAGAAGAAGGAAAGAGTTCAGGAAATATCACTCATTGATTTCCTGAGAACACTGTGAATCACTTGAGATCATCGTTAGTTTCATAAAAGCAGAAGCACAGAAGAAAACATTTTAGTAACAACTTACCAATCCAGCAATTGGATATTACTTGCTTAAAACACCCTACATGAGTAATTTGGAAGAAAAACTGATCATCAGCCAGATAAAAAACAAGGAGATGAGTGATGATGATGATGTAGGTCTCTTGTTACAGACAGTACTCAGAACAAAATTTTCAAGCATCTTTAATATTTACAACTATGTTTCAAAAGATTAACAATTCCAAACAACAGATTATTTTTCAGTATAGATGAGGGAATATAAATAAGCAGATATAGCTTATATAGGTGTCTTTCTGCCATTGGTAACCTGCAGTGCCAGATGCTAATGGAAGTCTGACACCTGGGTAAAGACCTAATTTGCTGGTTTGATAAATAGATCACATTAAAATTCTAAATTTTCAATGTAAGTTTTTGTAGAAGTTCATTCAGCAGCTTCACAGTCCTTTGGTTTTCTTCTCCACTATGGTTAAATCTGTATGCAGTACGGATAAGAAGGTTATAAACTTCTTTGCTTGTATCAGTTATCTCAGTAATCTGAAAAACAAAAAGTTAAATTTGGCAATTATGTTGCTAAATATTAAGAATTCTTCAAAATACTTGCAAGAAAAACAGATTTTTCCCTCATCACTGAATATGTGAGAACCCAAGGCTTCTGCCCAAGGTATCTCTTTTCACACATCCCAGTGAAGCCAAGCAACTTTGAGATTTCTGTTGTAGTTTCAAATTTAAATGAAACAAATCAAGAGGCCAAAAAGATTTTAAAGGAAACACAAATGTATAAGACAGGATAACCATTTGTAAGTCATTGCCACAGAAAAGAACTAAAAGTACATGAAGGTTCTGTGTGTATCTGGGGAGACAATTCAGTTCTGTAAAGCTTTCAAAAGTGAAAATAAATACCTCCCTCAAAAGAAGACAAAAAACAGGAAAAGACCCTAAGTTGCAATTTTTGCAGATCAGGAGGGACTTGATTCCTCATTATCTGTATTAAACCTGAAGTTTACTGTACTAAAAAGAACTACAACCACGCATCCCAAATCAGTTCCACACCATTCTGCCTTTCATATATTTATATATCTTTAGTCCCTTTCAAATCACATGAAGAGCCTAGCTACTCATTAGTGATTATACAGATACAGTCAAAATTAATCAGACTGACAAACAAACAAACTGGTCTACAACAGTTCATGACCACTCTGCACTGGGAAGTATTTAGAGTTTTGGAAGTTAGTTATATTGCTATCTATAAAAAAGCAGATTGCCTTTGGTCCTCCTGGAGGGATTTAAAGTAGCAGGCTAGTACATTACAGCATCATAGCTCAACATCTGCACTGTCTTCATGAAGAGAAATTAGAAATAGCAGTCTGTAAAAATATATATAACCCCCCAAATTTTATCATTACATTCTTATGCTGAGAAGAAAATTGATCATTTGTGAACTTGCACCCTAGGATGTGAGAAATACCTTCTCACCTTAAAGAGAAAAATGTTACGTCTTTTTAGTCAGGCAGCTGTGTCAGAAAATCAGATGCCTTACACATGCCATATGCCCTGTACAGGTCCATACATAAGACCACACTACTGCTGAATGGAAAAACTTTTGGAAGTAGTAAAACTACACACTGGCCCTAGACCTGCTTGCACAGGGGGCATGCACTTCTTATTAGAATATGGTTTGATACTGGATTTCTAATCCTACACTGATAGCACTGTTTATCTTAAGTAACACAAACACATTTTATAGTTTGCACCATATACTTGAAGGTACATTGGCTGTCATTACCTACAGGAAGATACTGTGGCAAGCTTCCAGCCTTTTACTCCTCATCTTTTTTTACACCTTAAGAGAAGCTGTCTTAGCTTTTCACTTTCTCCTTCTCTCTCAATTACCACACCGTTTTCTTCACTGGTTTTGCCAACCGAGCTTCTGCCACATCAGTGCTAAGACCTAGTAACCAGCTGTTCCACCCAATAGAAAACAGCAAGAAGAGAGTTCCATCATGTCTGCAGTAGCTGGATAATTTAGGGAGTGGATTTTTTTGGAAAATCAAAATGTTAGCACATGTTATCTATACCATTGTAAACGAACTGTAGGTATCCCTTAGCTGCAAGCTATTACTTCAGCTGTTTCTGCATCTGTAAAGTCACAACAGTAACCCTGACAGTGAGTTCAAGAAGGGAACAGAAAATATTTTAACTGTAGCTGAAACAGGTATGGTAGCAGGTTAGATATGGCTGTTGTAGTCACAGTCTCCTTTAATTCTCTGTTATGTGTTTTCTTCATTAAGAGATAGAAACTTAAATCAAAAATAGTAAAATAAGTATGTATTTAAGTTAACCTGAAAAAAAAGGGAAGAAACACTTACATGGTAAATACATTCCTGGGCAATCTTATGTCCACCAGCTGAAAAGAGCAAGAAGTTGGTCAGAAGATGTGTTGTGAATCGCTGCTCTATGCCTGTTACCCTGTGTACAGCAGCCTCCAGGTCTTTCAGAGAAAGGTCTGCACAGTTGAACAGCATCATTAGATGATTGTAGACTGCTTGAGCTTCTACCTGTAGGAAATAATTTCAAAGGGTGCAGGATCAGAGAAGAGTAAAGGTCAAATCTATGGTATTTTACTTTGGGTTTATTCACTAAAAGAAACCTGAATCCTCAGAGAAACAACTCAAACATGAAAAAAGTTTGAGTTTAGAGAGCAGGAAAACCAGGAAAGGAAGGGCTGTAACACATTTCTTTTACGCACACACAAAGGTGGACAAAATGGACTTTTCTTTTCTTTGGTCTTACAAATGAAGCAGACAGGGCATCAAGCCAGGATTTAGCCTTTTTAAATAATATAAGGAAATGGAGAAAGTCCCTTAGAAGAACATAGTCTCATTTTTACATTGTGGGAAAAAGAACAAAGGCTCCTCAAGGGCTCATTTCAGTATAGCTGCTGTAAATCAATTGAATCCCCATGCAGTCTGACCTCAGCTGATAAAATGTTCTGGTAAGAATGTGCGATTTAACTTCTTCCTGCGTAGTTCACAACTTATGTTTTTATGTTGTAAGCTAGACAACTAAACCTAACTTTTACTGGGGGTAGGAAAAATTTTGGCACCTCTAGAAAAAGAACTATGAGCAACTATGGCAAAAAAATCCTAAACAATAATTCTGTTTGCTGTATTAAAAATTAACTGAAAAAAAATTGTAGATGGAATGCAAATGAGTATCAGCTGGAACAATAGAAAAATACACCACTGCAGACCTAAAGGAAAAGAACACCTGTTTCTCAAGGATATTCATTGGGACAATTTTTTTCAGACATTTGTCTGACATTGACCTACCTTTTCAACAATTTCACATAATATAGTCTGAAAAAGCTGCTATTCGTGCATTAAGTCCACAACTACATGTGAGACATAACTGATACCAGGATCTATAGAAAGGTAACTGGAATTCCTCACAATTCTTTATTCCTCTGTGCATCATATGAGTCAGAGACTGCAGATGGAGAGTAGCTAGTCCTGCTCCAAGAGCTCATGTACCCTAGAAATCTCATTCTTAGGGCCAAACTCCAAGTTTTGCTCCTTCAATGTTTCAGACCCTAAAGGTATGAAGGAGTGCAACAAAGGAATAAATATTGTGGAGCAGAATTTTTAGTCCTGTCCGTATGAGTGAACTCTAGTGAACAGCAAAAATAGCCTTTTTCTTCTTTAAATAATTTAAACACTTTGTATTATACTCTGGCTAATATAAAGGTGTTACCTAAAGTACAGAGCAGGAAGACAAAATCCTAAGTGCAAACCTTTCCACACAAAAATAATATTGAATGAAAAGTACACCAGATTGACATCTGCCAGAAGTTCCCACAGCATGTTAATCCATAAGTAGTGAAAGGTGCTGGGTTTGAAGTGGAAACCACTTCATTTGGTTAAAGAGAGCTAATCTGCCAAAGGACAAATTAAAAAAAAACTCCAAACACCTAACTAAAGGCAGAAGCTTTGCATGAAGTGTGTGAATCCTTCTGAAATAGCCTGACCTGTGGGAAAAAAAAAAAATAGAAAAGTCTGAGTTCAAATACCTAAGAAAAATTGATAATGAATGGAACTATCAGACCTCTGAGAAAAAATGAGTCACTGCATGGGTTGTCAGCAGAAAAGGTTTTTTGTTTCTGAAGTTCGTCTTATGTTATGAC
Source organism: Vidua chalybeata (assembly GCF_026979565.1). Lineage (NCBI taxonomy): Eukaryota > Metazoa > Chordata > Aves > Passeriformes > Viduidae > Vidua > Vidua chalybeata. Next base: position 11,838,314 of record NC_071570.1, on the reverse strand, counting down.
TGAATAACAAAATAGAATAGGGGAGACACAGGGAGATTTCATATATGGGACAAAGACATTTCACTCTGTGGAGTTTGAACAATACATTGATCTGCAGCTATAGTGCAATAGTTTCAATCAGTCTTGTTTATTGCTCATATATTCCCTACTTTCCAAAAACTACGTTCTAAAAACAACCCTAATTTCTTTACTTCACCCTAGCTCTAACCTAACTTTGCTCAGCCAACCCTTCCCTTGCCTTCCCAGCCAACGCATCCCATCCCTTGCTTCTAGACTATGAGAAATTTAAGAGAAAAAAAAAAATTGTAGGTGACTGGGATCTTGCGATCTTGCATTTGCAGTGCCATCTGATACACAGCATCACACACAGCACTCTTCATGCAATACAGTGTGTAGGGTTAGAGCACTGCTCCTTCTGTTACCAGCCCAGCATATGGTATTATCATGTATTTGTTACTGTATCACATGCCAAAAACTGGAGAGAAATCAGAGTAGCTTGGAAAGGTTAGGATTCAAGACTGTGTTTGATTAAATACCTTCACAGTTTCAACTGCTGTGATTTCTCTTGTTTCCTTCTCAGAAGATGCCATTACACAGGCATGCTGAATTCTGCCACACTGATTTTAAAAATACCATCACTAGCGTATTTTTATTTAGGATTAAAAACACCCTGGTTATCCAAAAGAAAGCCAAGAGCGTGCTAATCCATATCACATACTTAAAAAGAAGGAAAAATCTTTTCTAAATGTCAAAATCAGAAAATCAGAAAAAATCGTTAAAAAACCAACTTTCAAGTTCTCCACTGTGACACAATTCCCAAAGACTTTGTAAAATCAATCCCTTCCATTTTTTTGATGTGCACTATTTGTTTTACAGCAATAAGATATAATCAGACTACTGGTTGCTTATTGCCACTTACTATCACTACATTACCCACCACTGTTTGAGTCCTTTGTTGATTTTCATTTTTAGGACAGTAGTAAAATGCCAGCAGCCACAGCACAGGATCTGGTTCTACAGCAGCCTTCAGTAATTGTTCTGCTGCAATATCCAGCCATTCTCCAAAACAAGCAACCAAAAACCAGATTTCAAAGAGGTCAGTGAGGGAACTGGAAAACAACACAGATAAAATTATGTATTTCTCATTACTTAACATTTTTAATTGCCTTAAATTAACTAGAAAGGATGCTGACTCTTAACTTAAAAAAATATTTAAACTACTCTTTAACAGGGAATACCTTACCTGCTAATCATACAGCCATGTACTACTTAGTCTATTACCTGAAATAACAATCAAATGAGACACACCCAGTGTTACTACAGATTAACTTTGATAGTACAACAGACTATCCTTAACAGCAGCTTCTAATAAACTGTGACAAAATACTATGTATTAAAAGATACATAATAAAATTCATCCATACTCTTTATATGCTTCAGCTGCAGGATTTCCAAAACTTTAAAATCATATCTCAAATATTACACTTTAAAATACTGTTGCCTTTCACTTTCTCTCTGTTGTTTTCCAGGGTTATTTTCTGCTTTTTGGTAATTCATGAAGTGCATCCTTTTTTTGTAATTAATGAGGAATTACATTTAAATGGGCTAAATATAAAGTTTTGAAGTATATTTTAAAGTATATCTCCTGACTGTTAAAATTCATGTTTTCTTAAATGAAAATTTTTAAGGTGTTTACAAAAGGATCATTGCTGCAAGAAAGGACCACCATTCATCTCCACACTTTCTCATGTGCATTCCTCTAAAGTCAGAGAAAACTAAAGAAAAGAGATGCAACTAATGGTAGGTGTCTCAGAAGCAAAAAGTTAAACTAAGAATGGAAGGACAAACATAAGGACAGCTAGATTAAGAACTAGGAACAATTATTTCTAATAAATTGGGCAAAACGTGAAAGAATTAGATGGTTTTCTTATGTTTTATTCCTGGGGACTCCAAAAGCTGCTGTGGCATCTTTGCGAGGAAACTAGAAGATCTTGGAAATTCCAGGAGTTGACGTCACCATTATCTTGAAGACTTTCTACCATTACAGAGCCTGTTTTCAAGCCATGTACCCGCCACTTCCATCCCCACTGCTGTTTCTGCCCACTCTGTAGCGGCACCTATGCTCCACTGTCATTGCCAAAAGTGGCTCTTCACTATTTTTGGGACTTCCCCCACAGAATGTCCATAAGTTCATCAACTGATTTCTAGTTTAAAATGTCATGTAAGTGTACTACATATAATAATAAACATTAGCACAGAAGCAATCTGTTGATTAGAAGGACACATAAAGCACTTTGCTATAAGATTCATAGTTGGTATAAAAAAAAACCCTGAAAACCAACCTATATAAAAAGAGAGCACTGAGAACAAACAGGATATGCTGCGTAACAGTATTTTTTTCTCCTCTGTAAATCTTATTAAGTTGAAAGAATACAGAATCAGGAATAAAGCAATAAAAGAAAACTGAATACAATTTCTTCATGGATATTAGTATTTATAACATGTTAAATCCATTTTCTTTCTAATTGGGAGGAGTTTGGTAGAAAACATAATTGTTGTAGGAGTTCTAAAGGAAGTAGGAGTGTATTCTGGCAAGTACAATACTGTTCAAGCTAGCATACTGTTCAAAATAAAGGCAGGAAAAGACTATATATAAACCAAGAAAGGGCTGGGCAACAAAAGGAGAACAGACATGGTTATACTGCTGTAATGCATTATGATGGATGATATTTGTTTTATTTACTTGTTCTAAGCTCAAGTTATGTGTTTCTTTAAGAAACCAGGGTCAGCTATGGGTCACACTCCAAGGACAGAAAGGCTTGACACACTTCAAGGATGAACAGGCGAGCACTGAACTGCAGCTCATGCAGAAAGTGAGAAGCTACCACCAGACAGCCTGGCCTCAGAGGGAACAACAAAAAGCTTTTTTCTGCCATTCAGCAACAACAGAAAAAAAAAAGGCCCCTGTGAGTTAACTGAAACCAAGCATGGTTGCAAGTGTCTTTGTTCCAGTACCCAGGGGAAAACTGGGACAGAGTGGCTGGACAGCAGCCAGGCAGAAAGGGACCTGGGGATACTTACTAAAGGCAGACTGAACACTAGCCTGCAGTGAGCCCAGGTGGCCCAGAAGGCCAACAGCATCCTGGCCTGTATCAGCAATAGGACCAAGGCAGTGACTGTCCCCCTGTACTGGGCACTGGTGAGGCCACTGGTGAGGCACCTTGAGTGCTGTGTACAGTTCTTCCCTCAATTTAGGAAGGATAGTGAGATACTGGAGTGAGTCCAGAGAAGGGAAACCAAGCTGCTGAAGCATCTGGAGCACAAACCCTAGGAGGAGCAGCTGAGGGACCTGGGGTTGTTTAGCATAGAGGAGGCTCAGGGGAGACCTTATTGCTCTCCACAATGACCAGAAAGGAGGGTGCAGCCAGGTGGGGGTCGGTCTCTTCTCACAGGCACCAGTGACAGGACAAGATGACAGTCTTAAGCTGTACCAGAGAGTTTTATGTTGGACATTAGGAAGAAGTTCTTCACAGAAGGAGTAATCAGACATTGGAATGGGCTGCCTAGGAAGGTGGTGGAGTCACTGTCTCTGGAGATGTTTAAAGACTGGATGTGCCACTTGGTGTTGACAAGGTGGTGTTATGTCATAGATTGGACTTGATGATCTCAAAGGTTTTTTCCAGCCTAGGTGATTCTGCAATTCTATGATCTTGTTTTGCAAGTCTGGCTGGCCTTGGTGTTCTATGTTTCTTTTGATATATTTCAAGTTTAAAATCAAAATTAATTTGTTTCTTTTTAATTTAAAACCTGTTCAACATTCTTTGGACAGCTAACTCTCAGAGCAGACCTAAGAAAATTTGTATCCAAGCACTATACAAGTCAGGTCTCATCACGCCCCTTATAAGAAAGAATTGCAAGGCACCAGCAGATAGAGATGTATGCTTTTTCATTATTTTCATATAGTCCCAGAACATCCTCTACCAAAGCATAATTCATCTTGACAAACAAACCCCAAAGGCAGCAGGTCAGAAACCTAGAGTGACAGCCCAAAGATTAACACAACAAAAATGATACTGCAGTCTGGCAGTCATATTTATGAAAATAAGGAAGTTTGCAGTTTGGACATTTGTACAAGCCTGCAGAAAGCCAAGCTCCTTCATAAAACAGGGTTAAAAATTTTGAGGAAGAAATGGGAGAATAGACAAGTAAACATTTCCATTATGCAGCCAGACATTTGTTGGAAGGAATTACAAGATTTTGTTTCCTCAGAGGCTTATTGGCCAACTATATAGATGCTATAAAGCTCAGGTTCAGTAAGTAATCCAAGTCCTATTCTAAAAAATAAAGCCCAACTTAGAGAATAATAAGAAAATGATGAAATACAGCCACTAAAGACTTCAAATGGCATGACCTTTCACAAACTAACATGCAAAGGACAAAAAGTTTGAAGATCTTATACTGCTTACCTAGCATTTGTATCTTCTACTAATGCTTTGAGCATATCCGAAATGTGTTTCACATGTGGAGACCAATATGTAGTTGGGAGTTCTGAGGATGAAGGATGAAAACAAAACACTTAAAATCAAAGCCCCCCACTAGAATGTTACACTGAAGCATTAATGTAGCTGTAAGATTTCTCCAAATTGATTCAGTTATCACAAAGTATTTAAAATTTAATTTTAAAATTTCCCAATTTTAAACAATAACTATTGTGTTTCATACAACAATTCATTGATAAAGCCATGGAAGGAAGTACAGCTAGGAATATTGAAATGAGGCTGATGTTCCCTTGCTACCACAATATTAATATCTAATCAGTGCATTAGCATTTTTAGAAGCTCTTGTACTGAGCTTTAATTATTGTCCATCAAAATATCATGCCAAATTGAACAGTGGTTTCTTGATATGTGTGAATAGGAAACCTGAAAAAAAGTTGGGTTTGAAATCTAAAATATCAGAATTCAAGCCTCAGAGAGGAACAGAAAGTCTGTTTCTTGTGAAATACATGTGAATTTTTCCATAATGACAATTACTGATATTATAACACAAGAAGACTGCAGTATTTCTACAATCTCTGTAACATGGCTTCATTCCTACATAATTATGCATTCTTTCTTTGTTATTCACTTCTGATTTAGTTTTCTTTAAAGTTACATCTGTAATATTGTTATATAAGAACCAAACGTTCCTGCAGAAAAATACATTAAAAGAATATTATTAAAATTGCTAAATGAAACACACCCTATAAAGGAAATGACAAACAGTTATCTCTATCCCTTTTTAAGTTATTTTAAGACATATACAGACCATGCAGATTCATAACACTGCAGATACTTTATGAAAAAACTTACCAAAAGGACGTCTGACTAAACCTCTAACAAGAGGCTGGTGATGATATGGGAAGTAGGCCTTCAGTGGAAATTTATGCTAAGACACAAAATCATTATTTTAAGAGGTTTCTGGTCAGTTTTCAAAACACACAGTGAATAATGTCATCTAAGGCAGTAATTAACAATACAGACTGAAGCAAGGAAACAGAAAATTAACTCTTTAGCTTATTTTAGGATTTTATATTATAAAAGGGGCTGTTTAGGAAATGCTTGCTTATAAAAAGCAATTATTTATAGATTGTTAAAGTATATGCCTCAAAAAAGATTCAGAACATGAAGAAAATTACATTACTAGTCTTTGTCTTTTTCCCTGTAATTATAAGTTTCCACTCTTAATATGCAGAGCTTAGAAGAGACACTAGTTTAATTTCATTTTCCAGTGTAAACAGATTCACAGATGATATTAAACTAAGAACTAATAAAATCTACAGAATCTGAGGGTGTTGTGTAGATTACTGCCATCTGTTCAAAAATGGAAACATAAAATTCTTAGGTCCTGATCCAGCAGCAGGTAGGGCAGACACAGATAACAGACTTGCACTGTTTATCTGAGAATGTGTGACTGTATACTGTGAACACTGCTTGTATAACTGAGACTAGCAGCAGCACACCTTTAATCCGTTTGTTCTGCAAACATGTACCACAGGCACGTCTAACATGGAGCATGTATGTGCAAGTGCAACACCAACTCCCCTTGAGACACACGGAAAGCCAGCCAGGCCCACATGGTGATCACTGGCACAAAATCTAGTTGGGAGTCCAATAACTACCAGGAGACAGCAGGGTCAACACTGGGCCCAGTCCTATTTTACATTTTCATTAATGAGCTGGATGAAGGGGCAGTGGGTTCCCTTGGCAAGTTTGGTGATGACACAAAACTGGGAGGAGTGGCTGATACATTAAAGGGTTGTGCTGCCATCCAGAGGGATATTGACAGGCTGGAGAAATGGGCTGACAGAAGCCAAATAAATGTAAACAAGGAGAAAGTATAAAGTCCTGCGCTTGGGCAGGAATATCTCCAGGTACATGCTAGCAGCTACTCAGCTGGAAAGCAGTTTGCAGAGAAGGACCTGGGAACCCACTGGACACCAAGGTGAGTGTGAGCCAGCAGTGTGCCCAGCAACAGAGCAGCAAGTGTTATCTTGAGCTGCATTAGGCAAAGGATTGCCAGAAGGTCCAGGGAGGTGCTCCTTCCCCTGCACAGTAAGCAGCCATTCCAGCAGCCTGACTTGAAGTACTATGCCCAGTTAATGCCCAGTTAAATAAAAGGCCACAAGGATCATTAAAGGACCAGAGAACTTCTATGAGGAAAGGCTGAGAAAGCCTGGAGAAGAGAAGGCTCAAGGGGGATCTTATGAATGTGTATAAACACCTCAAAGGTGGGTGCAAAACAACAGAACTAGGGTTTTTGCAGTGGTGCACAGTGACAGAATGAGAAGTAATGGCACAAACTCAAGCACAGGAGGTTTCTGTCTGTATATCAGAAACCACTTCTGTAATTTATTTTTTCACTTTCTTTTTACTGTGAGGTGGCCAAGCACTACCACAGTTTGCTCAGAAGAATTGTAGAGTCCCATCTGGACATAGTCCTGGACAACTGGTTCTAAGTAGCTATGATTTGGAGCTGGGAAGTTGGACAAGATGATGTCCAGAGGTCCCTTCCAATTCTTAAGCAATCTATGATTCTCTCATTTACATCTTTGACTCTCCATACCATTTATCTTAGAACTCTGCTGTCTTCTTTTTTAGGAGTAAGAAGGCATTTAGCTAACAGATCATCTCTTGAAACACAGACTGGGAATATGAACTCTATAAAATGTGATAGAGCTGTAAATCCAATGAAGACTGCATTTAGTAACTATTTTCTATTGCATATATATGCATGTATCTTATAAACAAACAACTTTTTTTTTGTTCTGTCAACAACAGTTAAGTGAAATTACAGCACATGAATATATCACTCTTCTTAGTTTATATATCACTGGTGTAGTAAGACTCTAAAGTCTATTTGTTGAGAGGAATTAGGCTAAATAGAAAAAAAAACCCTATAGTAAAGTATGCATGTAGCCAATTAACTTGCACTAAAAATTCCCACAAAAAAGCAGCCCCTTGATACAGTCAGTAGTAACCAAGACAACCCACAGCCTTCACAACATATGAAAACCGTATTGTGAAGTAAGTGAAAAACAATTTTTAGTATTCTGTCTAGGCAAAGGCAAAAGGATTTGTCATATAAACAAAACACACAGTGTTTTAAACTGTATTTTAGACAGTTCTTTCCTCACATACACTATCAAAAAATTCAAAACAAGGTACTATCAGACAGAACAAGTTTGGATGTGGCTGGTTATTATAACTGCCATGATGGAAATAAACTGGAAATAAACACTGAACACTGGTTTAAAATATTTATCCAGCTAATTAAAACAAAATTACCAGATGAAAATCAATTATAATTCTGAAATTATCAAGGGAAAATAATTCATGAGGAAATTATAATTTCCATTAAATAAAATTATGAACTTTAACTTCACAAATTTACAGGCAACACGACCCAATTATCCTCAGATCAGCTTTCACTAGCATCGCAAACTTAAAGAAAATCTGCAAAAACAAAACAAATCCCAACAGTTATCTCAGTATACCCATTCTTAAATTTCTTCTTCAACGACTACAGAAACGGGACACTTTCCTAAGTAGGTTTAAACCCCATGTTCTATTTATACTGTTTTCAGTCTCCAAAAACATGGAAGAAAAAGGCCTATCCTAAACCCAGCAGCACTGTCTTTTCCCACTCTTCAGCATTTTTTCTGCCAAACCTTGCTCTTTCTAAATGGTCTACAAAGTTATTATAAAAGACAGCTATTTCTGACAGCTGCCACACTGCAACAGAGCATCACTCTCCTCCTATCACACAAACCTCTGAACTGCCAGATACAAGCCAGTTGTTTTGCAAATTTTATGGATGCATGTTTGCCTATAGTTTTTTTTCAGTTAACTGTCAATAAATTCTGAAGGTCTCAGTGACCAGGCAGAACCAACTTCGTCTTCTGTCATTAATATTTTTACCATTCTTCTACTAAATGCTACTGGGGCACATTATGTTCTGTCAAGGGCAATCAGATACCAATAAGACAGATATCTTATGAAGTAATGATGGTATGACCAGAGGAAAAAAGAGGGATCTGACTGACTTAAAGTTTAGGAAGCAATCTGTACCTACCTTCTTGCAAGCTAACTGTTAGGTAAAATTACAGTTGATTCATAAACTTTGAAACAAGGGACTTTTAATTCTATCATTGAAGGTAACACCTTAATTAGAACTCCATAACTTAGATAGTATACAAGTTAAATAAAGGAAACACAGTATTTAAAACAACTTTAGAAAAATGGGCTGTAGTCCATGTTGCAATGCCAGCAATATGCCAGACTTTCACCTTGAAGAAAACATATCACCTGCACAGCAGGATTAGCTCTTGGGTGTCTGATGGGTGTGGAATCTTTATTTTCCTTCTCACCCACTGATCCCCACCTGGGGCTACACAGTGTGCTGTTGCCATGCAGTCAGGGTGGCACAAGATTATCATGTGCAGCACTAATGTATTAAGCAAGACAGCTGCCTGAAGCTAGAAGACAGATTCAATCACACTGCCAATTAAAAGCCAGTATGCCACAAGTTTCAAGAAATCCCAGCATTCTCTTAATTACCATCTCCCTCAAAAAGATGCAAAAAATCAAAGGTACTGAAAATTTTCTTAAGTTTAAAGTGGAAGGTTTTAAATGACAAGGTCTTCTCAAACTTGTATCACATGAATTTGATTTTAAAAAACAAATAAGATGGTCAGGATGTGACCATGTGATTTGGGTATCTGAAGTCAAGTTTGTAACCTATAAGTAAAATGAGATTTTTCATATCTATATTTTGAAATTTTAAGGTAAGAAACTGATCCTGCTCTTGTTTAAATTAGCACAAAACTAATTCCACTTAATTCAGTTCAGTAAGACCTGTACAAAAATCTGTGCAGAAGAAGAGAGACTAAGCTGTGAAATTTGAAAATTTAGACCAAGGAAAATTTCAGAGAGACCACTGTTGAGGATCGGGAACTGAAAACAGTATGTATTCTGTGCCCCAGCATGTATTACCCTGTGTCTTTTACCTTCTGAACAGACAAATACAACTATTCAATATCCTACTTATAATTATTTAGGGGACTAGGAATGGGGTTGTTATCTCTGCTTCATTTATTGTCAGAGATCCTGCTACCACAAAAGAAAAATGCTTCTAGCATTGTTCCTCCTTTTTATCAAAGATGAATGTTCATGTTTATTCTACAGGCAGAAACCTCAGCATCAGGGGAACTGAGTCAGGGAAAAGCAATTTAGGCAGATGTACTCGAGGTTTAAGTTAGGTAAATTGCTCTTACATATTGGTTTCATGCTATAATTTTATGCGCAGGTAAGAAGTTTGAACTGAACTTTGCCAAATCTATGCAGCTACAGAGGGATGCTGTTATTTACCTCATTATATTCAGTCACTTCTCTTAAGAGTAGAACTGGGGTTTCTTCCTGTGAAATTTTGCATTTTGTCACTGGAAGAAAACAATAAGAAAGAGACCTTGACTAACCTGTTTGTTTTCATTCTGATGAGCCTGAAGGAAGAGCTGTGTAAACACCTGTATTACTGTCATAACTTCTGAAGTTCCATCAGTTTCCATCAGCACATTCCTATGCATTGAAAGGTTAGATATGACAGATCAGATAACTAGTCTGCCCATCACACCACTGTTAACTGAATGAAAGAAAAAGGTATATTCTTTGTATGCTGTAGATTCAAACTGTGTCTGAGCTCATTATACCGCTAACAGAAATGCTAACTTTGTAGGCTTTTTAGATTTTATTTTTAATTAAAAAAACAAACAAACAAACAAACAAAAAAAAACCACCCAAAAAAAACCCCAAAACAAACTTCATACACGACTCTTACAAATAAACTAGACTTAGTAAATATATACAATATACATGCAGACACATAATTTATCCTACCTAAACAAGTATACAATTAAAAAGACTAGCACAATTTTATTAGCCAAATTTGGCATCTGATCAGTTTATTTTGTTCAGAGCAACTACTCCCATGATTGAATTAAGCATACTTTATATGGTTTTATGGCACTGCATCCCATAGGCCACTCTAGACATTTACAAAGGCTTCAACTTGCTTTCCACAGAGCAAAATAACCTAGAGCAAATGGAGCAAGTGAAGAAAAACACATAGCAGCAATTTTCATTATCTTTTTGAAAAACATATAGTAGAAAGGAGAAAAAATGTTGAAAGTAAGTTGCCAGTGAGATACAAGTATTAGAGAATTGTTTCATTCCTTCTAAAACATATGAAGAGCTAACATATTACTGTAACATAGAAACGTCACAAAACTACAGGCAAATAAAATCACTGAAAAAAAGAAGAAATAGTACATGGAAACTCAAGACAGCCTAGGTGTATGGACTTCTGTATAGCCACAAATAGTAAGAAAACTTTGGGAAATAAAACCAGTAAGTAATATCACTGTGAAAATTTAATATAGAACAATTAATCTTAATATGCAAGCAAATAGCAGGAAAAGTTAATACAGAAAGAGTCACAATGTTTAGGTCCATACTTAGAACATGAACCCCAAATATTAATGAAGTTTTGTGCCAGCTATAGAAACCCAACACAGTTTCCAAGCAAGAAAGTACATTTTCTTTATCAGCAGTTCTCTAAAATCTCACATGTGATTACAACTGGAATAGGTGATACATAGTATTCTTAAAATACATCAACATTTTAATACCAACAATGTAGAGGAACAAGCACACTAAGTAGAAACAATTCAAAGTAAAGGAAGGGAGCAGAAATGTAGGTTTAGAAACAGGAAAATACCATTTTTTAAGACAATTTGAAACATTAATAGAAGTACAATGTTTTACCAGGAAATACTGTGTCGGACAAAGTCCTGCATTAGCTGAGAAACATAATTTTATCCATTTCCACTGTCTACCAAAGGGGAAGGATGCAAAAGAGTAGTAAAGTCATGTGTTTAAAAAAAAAAAAATTCTATATAGCATGACCTTAAATAAGCCACAAAGCTTGGACAAATTTTGTCTCCCTGTACCATCACAATATACATCATCCAGCCTAAGACATCAGTACACATCTGCTGAAGTCACATCAAATTTTAAACACATCTTGCTTTGGGAAAGGTATTAATCTCAACTCTTCAGAAAATGCTATCTGTGTGCAGACACGGGACCACAGCAACAAAGGTCTGCCAGAGCAGTGGCTCCCAAGTGGCTCCACTTTCACAATACAGTAGTCTCAGTTTCTACAGCCAAGCCTCTTCTGTTAGTGCCTGCACATACCTAAATGTGCACACAGATACACAAATGCCCCCACACACATGTATGTGGGGGCCCTGTTTTCCTAAGAAAGTAAACACTTGATGAGCGAAGGATGTCAGTCACTAAATTCATTATTGTTGTAGTGGAATTGTTAATACTGATAACCCCAGCAGTAGATCTACTTAAAATTATTAAGTCAAGTGAAAAGAAGAGAAAAGCCACTGAAAACTGAGTATAAAGGATTTGAAGCCCCTACATGGTAACCAATATATTGGTTGCTTCAAAATAATTTTAATGCATTCAAAAGCAAATTCACTATTAATAGGTGGATCAAGAGTTGAAGGCCATTAAGAGCATATATAACATAAATCTTGAAAAACATAAACAAAATGTAAAAGAGGTCACACTGGTAAGTGCAAAAGTTTTTGCTAAATGCTACCTTCATGTTGGCATGAGCCAACAGTGTAGTCAACAGTACCAGTGATTATTATGATGTAACTTTTACTTAAAGTTCATAAGATTCTTAACATATTTCATTATTTGCAGTGTACTACACAGAAAGGAACTTTAAAGCATACAGGTAAAGAAAAGATATCCTGAAAGTATAATATGTTGCAGATTATAATACTGCTTCTGCTATTGAAGAAAAGCTCAATGTTTAAATGAGTCATTTAAAGCCCCTCCCACAGTAATTTCAAAACTTACTTGAAAATTTCATTTACAATTCTGAAAATAGCAGGATGGCTTGCTGCTTGCGGCTGTTGATAATCAAATGAAAGAAAATTAGGAATAAATAAAGAACAACTCACACAACTGTCATTGCGTAATTTACAGCTTAACTCATGGATGCTATTACACAGCCATTATTAAACTCTAAGATCAACTCTCACTAAACCCTCAGATTTTCTCAGGATTAGAATTCTTAGGATTCTCCACAGCCGGACCAAGCAGGCTCAACAGCTGATAAATGCAAACACCTGGGATCCCAAACTGTTTATGACAACAATCACTACAAATACTAAATGTGGCAGACAGAAAGAACAGGTTGTTGCATGCAATTGCTAGAGGCTAGACATAGGGAGTAGATTTTCAAAAAGCTTTTCTTTCCTCTCTGCAGAGAATCCTCTCAGGATGTGCTTTGAGACTCTTGCTACATCTTCAAAATTAAATTCCACAAATTAAATTGATTTTATCACCTTTGTCTTTAATAGTTTTGCATGCATTTTCATTCAAGACATTTTCTCACAATATTATCTTCTTTTGTGAACTTCAGTGTTGCTAGTACAAGCTAAATGCCTCAGTGCATCAAAAATTTTTCTTAAACTAGTGAAGCCTTTAACCATGCTACCACAAAGGACTGTTTTGAGAAAGTTGTTATATTGCAACAACTAGTTGCACCAGTAAACACACTGCTTTCTAATTCCATATTCTTGGACGTTTATAGAACACCTAAAAAAAACCCCACTTACGCATCTCCCAAAGTACTAAGTTAAAGTCTAAATTGAAAAGCAAAGCCTCACGCAGTGTTTCTGATGTTAGTGCCTGAAGATTTAGTAAGAATATAGTTCTTGAACAGCCTAGAGTAAAGCATGTTTAATAAAATGCATTATATAAACTTTAGGAAGTACAGTATTATAAAATGGCATTTATTAATAGAGCTTAAACTGCATAATGCACTACTAAAAACTTGTATGCACTTGTGCTAAAAAGTATGAAGTAGAAAATTAATATAATACTGTAATATTATAGATAAATTATGTTTATAAGAATAAGTTATAATAATTATTATTACAATAGTAATAACAATTAAAATAAATATATTTTTAATTGCACACAGGGAGAACAAGGACTTTGCTTACTACTATCTCTACATGATAATATTAGAAAACAAACAACCCTTACTAAAAGCTGTTTAGAAGAGCTCCTCCTGTCCCGCAGCCGTGGCTGCCATACTGTGAACAGGAGGCGGCACCTCACCCTGCCGTTTAGCCCCAGTTTCTGGCCGCGGCTGCCGCCCAGCTGAGCTATGGAACGTGCGCCACCTCCTGCTGCAAAGCCGGAGCAGCGCCCCAAATCCCGCTGCCGCCGGAGCGGCAAGGAGGCAAGGAACTCCCGGCATCTGACTGGGAGGAGGCACGGGCCTCTCCTTGGTTTGGGGTTTGGTTTTTTCTTCGTGTTTTGTTTGTTTCTTTCTTTGTTTGTGGAAAGATTGGACTGTATCTCCAGAGCTGTCTGCTAGACCAGGAGAGAAGTGGAGAGTATGTTTTTGGTCTTGTGGGCTGAACAGTTGATTCTGTAATTCCTCCCCTCTCAGACAACTCTACCCACTTTTGCATACACACTTCTCTAATGAGGAACCGACGCACTGTTGTTTAAGACAGGCTGGATACAAACCAGAAAGGGTCCACCAGCCCATCAGCTCACAGAGCAAGATCAAATCCTAGTTACTTTGAACAAGTTCAAAATAAATGTGCTGTATACAGTGAAAAACTCCCCACTTCTTTCTGGCAGACAGCAGCAATCTAACAGTACTCACTACAAAAAATCATAATTAATAGCCCCTAGGATTTTATCTAAGGGACTCAAATCAATATGAATTTCATCACTGGTAGTCAAAAGGGAAAAAACAAAAAACAAACCCAAGCCCAAACTCCACTGTTACATAATTTAACGAGATTTTGATCAATGGACTGTATGGAATTAATTTGCAAGCATTCAGAGCAAGAATGCTGTGATAGTGCAAAAGTGTACCCTGCAATTCAAAGATGCTCATTGTGTAGCAGTCAAGAGCAGGCAGCACAATTCTGCTACTGCCAGGAGTAGTTCTGGAATTTGGGAAGGATTTTCATTAAATCTTGTTGGCATTATCTCCTTATATTTCCAAAATAAAAAGGCATTTTACATTTCAATAATCTTGTCTGCAACTATTCACAGCATATTCATTCATAATTCACAGCTTTTCACAGAAATCAAACCCTATGTATTGTTCAATCACTTCTAAAACATGCACAGTACAGACACACTAAACAAAAAGATACAAACACAGAGAATTGGAGCTGCATGTGTGGTATTATGATAGAAAAAATATACTTAAAACTTTTCCAGACACAAGTTTTAAAGAACTATACCACTTATGTATCTGTATTATTAGAAAACATATTCTGAAACAACTTATTTATAACACAAAGCCATAACTGAATAAAAAAAATAAGAAAAATACAAGCTAGTTAATGGGGGAAAAAAGAGACACAATAATCTGCATTTTATTCACAACGCAGAATGCTCTGTAACAACCACAAGTAAGAATAAACATGGGGAAGTAAACATGCCCAAGGTCATACAGATTTCAGGTGGTAACTCTTGATTTCCAGACTCACATGCAACTAGACTCACTCCACAATTGGACATGACGCTTCCAGAACTTATGCACATCTAACTTTAGGAAACTACTATGGTGCTGTATTTCAAGTGTTACATATTTCTATTTCTGAATTTTATATTTACCAGGAAATGTTACTTTTTTTCTAATAAGAAACACCAAATGTGTTTTTATTTTAAAGAATACATTTATTTTTAAAGCATAAGTATATTTTTACAGAAGTTTTAAAAGTGCCTGAATCTATCAACATTAAGAGTAATTTTCTCTATCCTTCCTCTTTTCTTCCCCATTAATGCCTCTTTTATTGGCTCTGTGCACTGGGGAGGGTTTTGGCTGTACAGAGCTCAGGGACAGTGGGCATAAGGCTGAGTACCTGTGGGTGACAGCCAGAGGGATGGCCAACAAGGCAGAGATCCTGCTGGGAGCCTGTCACAGACCACCCAGCCAGGATGAAGTGAAATATTCTATCAGTGGATGTTTCATGATCTCTAGCCCCTGTTCTTGTGGGAGACTTTAACTTGCCAAATGTCTGCTGGAAACGCAGCAGTGGAGAGGAGACAGTCTAGGAGGTTCCTGCAGTGTGTGGAAGGTAAATTCCAGACACAGCTGGTAGGGGAACCTACCAGGGCATGCCCGGCCAGACCTGCTGTTCACAACCAGAGAAGGGCTGTGGGACATGTGGTGGGCAGAGACCACCTCAGGCACACTGACCATGGAATGATAGAGTTTCTCTGTTCTTGGTGAAGTAAGGAAGGGATCAACAGAACCTCTACCTTGGACTTCCAGAGGGCAGGCTTTGGCCTGTTCAGACCACTACTTCAGAGAGTCCAACAGGAAACTGCTCGTAAAAACAAAGGGGTTCAGGAAGGCTGGACATGCTTTAAGAAATAAATTTTCAAGGCACAGGAGCAGGCCATCTCCATGTGGCAATAGATGAGCTGGCAGAGAAGACAACTGCCCTGGCTGAGCAAGGAACTTTCATGGGAACTCAGGGAAAAAAGAAGAGCTTAGGACCTATGGAAGAAGGAACAGGCAAGTCAGGATGTCATTAGGTCATACAGAGAGAAAACCAGAAAGGCAAAACCTCAATTGGAACTCAATCTGGCTGCTGCTATGAAAGATTATAGAAAGTGTTTTTATAAATAATTTAACTACAAAAGGAGGGCCAAGAAAAATCTCCATCCTTATTGGAATCCTGTATACTGAGAATTTTAAACTTTCTGTGCTTAAAGGCACAGACCCACAGGACAGCACTGCATTTGACCTGAGGTCATGGAACAGACTTTTAAAATTGATTTATAGCACTGGGAAGATGGGTGTGTAGTTGGTTAGAAGTGTGTAATATCACGGTGGAAAACTTGGAGTTTGGGATTTTAGAATATAGAAATAAATATGAAGCAAGTTGGAGGTTTTAGGGTGGAGACAGGTTGTTCTTCTTTACCTTCTTCTTCCTTCTTCTTCGTGGTTTGGGTGATGTTTTGTGATTGGACAGAAAGGTCCGCATTGCAGGCTTCAGGGGATCAGTTATTGGGTTAAAAGGGAAAATAATCTAGGTGTCATTTCTTAACTGCATAGTTTAGTTTTAAAAGACCTTGTAACAAGAGTTAGTTAGCCATTTTGTGCCTTGCTAATGAAAAAGCTGCCAAACTCACAGTAGTAAGACTGTAACATAGATAAGAAATAATAAACACCTGAGTCTGAACATGAAATGCCGTCTCAAGTATCTTCAATCCCAACCTCGAGAAACCGATAATCCTTTACTAGACATGGAAGGGAACAAAGTCCCCTGTTGGGGATGAGGAAAATGCTGGGTACTTAATGCTTTCCTTACCACAGTCTTTAATAGAAAGCTCCATTATCCTCAGGGCAGCCAGCCCCCTGAGCAGGTAGACAGGGATGGGGAGCAGAATAGATCCCCTGCAATCCAGGAGGAAGTCGTGAGTGACCTGCTGTGATACATAGACTATCACAAGTTTGTGGAGTCAGATGGGATCCACCCAAGGGTACTGAAGGAGCTGGCAGAAGTGCTCATTAAACTGCTCTCCATCATTTATCATCAGTGCTGGCTAACTGAGGTCTCAGATGTCTGAAGGTTGGCCAGTGTGACATCCATCTACAGGAATGGTGAAAGGGAGGATGCAGGGAACTACAGGCCTGTCAGCCTGAGCCTGGTGCCAGGGAAGGTTATGGAACAGACTATCTTAAGAGTGCCATCACACATACAGGACAACCAGGGTATCAGGCCCAGCCAGCAGGGGTTTGGGACAGGCTGCCTGACCAACCTAATTGCCTTTCATGACCAGGTGACCTGCCTATTGGATGAGAGAAAAATTGTGGATATTGTCTACGTGGACTTCAGCAAAGCACATCATTGCAAGGACATTGAGGGGCTGGAGCAAGTCCAGAGAAGGGCAACGGAGCTGGTGAAGGGTCTGGAGCATCCTGTGAAGAGCAGCTGAGGGAGCTGGGGTTGTTTAGCCTAGAGAAAAGGAGGCTCAGGGATGACCTTATCACTCTACAACTGCCTGAGAGGAGGGTGCAGGCAGACGAGGATCAGCCTCTTCTCTCAGGCAACCAGTGACAGGACAAGAGGACAGAGTGTCAACCTGTGTGCACATCAGGAAGAATTTTGTCAGTGAAAGGATGGTTAAACATGGGAACAGGCTGCCCAGGGAGGTGTAGGAGTCACTATCCCTGGAAATGTTCCAAAAACAACTGGATGTAGCACTTAGAGTCATTATTTAGTTGACGTGGTTTTTGGTCAAAGATTGGACTCAATCTCTGAGCTCTTTTCCTAACGATTCTAAGATTCCATGCTGACAAGGTGGAAAACAAAATGCAGCAAGAACAGATTGTTTATAAAGAAGAAGACAACAAATTTTAAGCCCTCTCAACCTATTGCACTTTTCTTGCAACATACCTTTGAAACAAAAAAACCTACTTTGGAAAGCTGTCTCAGAATCAAACAGAAACTATAAATGACACCAATTCAATCACACCTCTTCTTACATTCACAGGCTTTAAAAATCTGTGTATATATGTATCTATCCATTCCTTGTAAAATATAAAATAGTAGTCTGTGTATTTACTGCACATTTAGTTGTTAATGCAGACATACAAATGTTAAAATTATTTCAGAAAGGAAGACATCGACTCACCCACTCAATTTCCAACAAGCTAAGAGACTATCTGTGATGATCGCTTCACTTGTTATTACTTCTGAGTAACTACAGAATTTCCAATACTAATTTCAGTTTAGCCACAAACTCACAAATATAATAGCATGCCATATGAACATAAGTTAGTGGACTATCACACAACACATCACACAACAACAACTCTTGGAATTAAAATATATGAGTAGTATAGATCAAGTTTATTTCATAAGAGAAGTACAGTAATTTACAACTATCTGGAAACCTTAGATCTCTGTGAGGTTTATGTACAGTATGATTACTGTATCAAGACACTTGATTTAGATAGGTTACTCTGATAATGCAATTGTAAAAGAGCTTATTGAAATGTCCTTCTTATAATGTACTATAATCAAATCACTAACATATTTCTGACTATTTGTCCTCTAAAGGTTTTCTTCCAAGTAGGAAAGTAGAAATCTAGTTTTGTCTCATGATTCCACTATTACCATATCCATAAGGTAAATAGAGCTTACATCCTAAAACACCATAATCTAACTGCCAAAACATCTACATTCCTAAATAAATATTTAAATATTCTTTAGGCAGGCTAAATTAATATACTGTTGGATTCAGAGTGCTGACTAAGTTAATATCACACAATGAACTATGTACATGTTGTAAAAAACATCATTATGCATCTAGACCACTTTTTCCAGAACTTATTATTTTCCTTCTATACTGCCTCTCTGAAGCTTCTCATCCTGTTTTTACCCGTTATGCCATCTTCCATATATGCACCCTCCCTCTTATCAATGCCTATCAATACAGCTGCCTACAGCTCTCTTCTTTACAGCTCCATTCATTCCATTCTTTGTCCACAGGATGTCCTCTCTAAACCAGCTTTCAAAGCTGCTACACTGGTCTTGTGAATACCTTATTTTGAAAGCACAAAGTCTTTGGAGCAGAGGCAAGTAAAGACAACCTAAGTGTGCTAGCACAGTAATGCTCCATTCTTTTCACAGATCAGGATGTGAAGGAAACTGAAGGATGAACATTTTTAATAAATAACAAAAAACAACACTTGAAACTAGTGTTTGGCATTTTTTATATATTTATAACCTAGATTTAGATATCTTTTTTTCCCTCAGCTGGTACATGGTGTAGTAAGAGATACTAGATACAATTTACAATATATCTGATATATATTATAAATTGCATATAGTATCTATCTGATAGGCACAGACCTTGTATATAGCCTTGTTTGCTGTAATACCTAAATCCCCAGACAGCATATGAAGAACTGCTGACACCAAACCATTTATGAGATTTGCAAGTATCATAATGGATTCCTAAAATAAGAAATTTGCAGATTCAATTAAAAAGGAAGAATATTTAAAGGTAGCATTCTTCTCCTGACTAGGATACATACTCTGTAAGCAGTTTTATAGGCTGAAAATAAAATACCATATGCCATTTGTTAGTTTTGTCATTTTATGAAACATATAATTTGAGTGCATAGCACACATGCTATTTCACACTGCAATTAACAATTAAATTTACATTTTGCGCTGCAAACTAGCTCATTATTTTAGAAAAAGTACTGTGCCAGGTTTTCTCACAGGGAAAATTTTTGGTGCTCTGCATAACAAAGCATTTGAAAACAAATTTTAATCACAGTTTAGCAAATGTTTTGCATTAAGAATTTTGTTCAGGTTTGCAAACAAAACCAAGTAACTAATCAGTCCATAACAAGGGATTCCAGTTGTTCAGACTGCTGGACAAAGGGCACAAAGATTGAAGTAAAAACAGATTCAAATCCTTCCTGGCCAGACTTTATAATTTTTTAAGACAGAGAAAGGTTCTCAGCACCCTCACCACTGGGATCCTTGTTTTTTTACCCATTCTTCATCACTGGATGAAATCTTTTTTTCTCTTTTACCAATTCAGTGTAAAAACTAAAAAAATCGTGATGTTTGTAAGACTCAAGATTTGGCTTGCATTAACAAGTCCTACATCCCATAATCGCCATTTATGCTGACGTATGTCTCTATGCTGAAATATTTGAAAACTGCTGCTCCTGAAGCATCAGCAGTGACATCCTGATGACAAAGAGTGACAAAGAGCAGTATCAAATGTACTACATGTTGCACATACCAGCAATGAGTCTTTTATGACACGAGCCACTTCTTCCAGTGAATTCAACTGAATGGAAAACAACTGGTCTAAAAGATGTAAGGTAGCTTTTTCAAGGCTTGGTAAGTGACGAAGCCAAAGGCTGAAGACAGCTGATTCAGGAAGGGAGATCTTCTTCCTGGTTTAGAGAGGAAAATACTGTTATCCCTGAGTAACTGAAAGGAAGACAAAAAAAAAAAAAGTACTTGTTTTTTAAAACATATTGGGGAAAAAAGAGACATAGAGGTCAACCTGAAGCAAGAGAGAGATGATCTTGTTTACAGCAGCCTGTTCAATAGCAAATCATAATAGCAAAGAATGACAGAAAATCACCATAATCTAAAAATGCAACTTTACCACATGTGTTTAAAACCTAGAAATTTGGTCATGTTGGATCCCATCAAATGGAAGCAGAAGGTTTAAGTCTGGAGTTCCCTTCCTCTCTCGAGAAAGGTCTTGTCCCAGGACTTTGCGCCTTCTCAAATCCGAACTAGTTCCTTCAGACAGCTACTGACAGATGAACAGGAAGGTCCTGCATAATATTTCTACTATATCACCAAAGCATTACCTATCTTTGTAGAGAAATAAGGAAGAAACCCAAAACCAACAACAAAAAAAGGAAGGAAAAAAAAAGATAACAAAAAAAAAAAAGAAAAAAATTACTTAGAGGTAGCTAAGCCTTCAGCCCACCAGCACTGACCAGACCTATTTAATAGATAAATAGTTAAGAAGACAAGTTATGTCTTCACCTAAAGACTTCAGCAATTGGTGTTGTATCACCACCAAAGGCACAGTGTGGACCAGCATGAATCAAAGTATACTAAACTAACCATCCAAGAAGAGATATCATGGCACAAACACCCTAGAATATTTTGTAGCTATTGTGATAGTTGCAAATTAAAATGTTCAAACCAAAACAATATATAAATAACAATAAATATTTGCCTTGGTCTTAAATCAAGCTAAGCTTAAAAAACCTAAAATTAGGCTGGAGACTACATGCAAGCTAAAGCTACTGATAGAAGAGAAAAATACCCACAGAAAGAATACCAAAGCCATTTTAGGATCTATTTTCGATGTATTTATTTTGCCATATGTTTGTTTAATTATCAGCTCTCAGAATTTTGAATTTCATTAAAAAGCCTGTATTTTTTCCACAGTATTATGTAATGCCCTTAAAAGTATACATGAAAAGACAAGAAATACATTGAAGTATCCAGAATTTCAAAACTGTAAAACAATGCTCAGTTTCAGGATGCTGTTTTATTAAATATTACTATTAAAGCACATATGCACATGAGAGTAAATAAAGAATGACAAGAGATTAGCTGATTTTGCCACTATCAACTTTCTTGTTGTTTCTGTGGCAGCATGGTAGATATTGTAGAAATTATGGCAGGAAAAGAAAGCTCATAAATTTACATAGATGTGCTGCAACTCTAAGACATAAAAACCATATAGGAAGTTAACTGTAGTGATTATACTCCCACAGCTGAACTTGCAGATGGTCCTACCAGGACAATTTTGAGTTCTTTGGAGCCCTGCAAGTGCCTATTCTCTGGGGCAGGTTTCACCCACGTTCAGAAAGAAAACATGTTCAGAACTCAACAGAGTTAGGGAAAATAGAAGTCAGTTGTCAGAGTGAGGAAAAAAATAAAATATAAGCACATTCACATTAAGACCACATGAGTTCAGTGACAGTCCAGGGATATAACATGCAAAGCACGTGTGAGTCTGTATTTGCTCTCAGGGAAAGTTTTGCAAACTGCACTTTTGCTGAGGACCCTGCAAGAGTCACTTAGTCAAAAGCCATGTGAAATCAGGTGGTTTTGTTCACTATGATAAGTAAGTAGCTCAAGAGTTAAGAAAAGAGACATTTGTTTCAGTCAGAAGAACCTCTTATTACCATCCAAACAATGGCTTCACAACATGAAGTATCAGAAGTCTGTCATGATGGACTGCCCATCAGCTTACTGATATGAGAATAAAACATCTGTACAGAACCTGAAACTGTGAACTTGCTCTCAAAGTCTTTCAGACTTGTGGAACATGAACAGTCAGAAGCCACAAAAGATGGACAAGTGTGAGAGTGAAAGATAGCTCTGTCTTTTTGGGCACATCTTTCACTACAAACTGCCACATTCACAGTCCTTTTCATTCCTTTTCCTCAACTTCTAGTAACATGCATGGATTAGTTATTGTACTTTTCCATTAATTATCTATTTTTGTCTGGGGCCCTCAATGGATCACCACAAGAATCTTCACTGGAACATCTTGAAAATTATGATGAGTACAGAGGAAGCAATTAAAACTGATTTTAAAAGGAGAGAAATGGATAATTGACATAAAATGTTCACAAGGGACATTTTCTAGTATAAAAAAAATTGTTCACAATACAGTGCCTCAGCTACAACTTGTATAAAGCAATTCTCAAGCAAATGTGCTTTCCCTGACATTTTCTGTTTCCTGGCATAGCCAACCTTGATGATGCTCAGGTTCACTCAGCTGGTTTTCATCCATAGACTAATTTTATCAGAACAGTGAGTTTAGTGGTAGCAAAACAAGCAGAGCTGTATTTCACAAATTGCTCCTCTCTCAGACTCATTAAAACAACAAACAAAACCCAAAGAATTATGATAATACACTTACATGAAAAATTATCACAACTTCCACAAAATTCCTAAAATCTAGGAAGGTTTTAACCTCCTTTTTAGGGAATAGATGAGACAAAGTCCCAGTCAATATTTAAAGCTGTTATGCCACAGTTTGTGCATTACAGCAATGTGAAATTCTGCTTTGGCCCATATCCTCAGCTCTGCTATTTATCTGCAAAGGAGATATTTTACTAGAAAGGTATACAGTACATTCAGCATACAAACCTAGAAAAATGACATTGGATTTATAGTCTTTATGAAAAAGCAAAACAACAATACAAACCCTGCTACTTACTTTAAAAAGGCCTCATTCACAGCCTCTAGAAACTCTGAACTGAGAATTTCTTTTGATGACCCTCCATGGTAAAGAAGGAGAGTTTCCAGCAATGGAGTTAGATCAGGCAAAGTAATGAGAGGCACACAGAAAATGGAAACAGCATTCACACGACTGGCTGAAATGCTGAGGGAAAAAATAAACACAGTTAATATTTCAGAAAAGTCATAATTTCTAAACTGTTAGGCAAAAAAAAAGGGCATTAATTAATTACAGAATATTAAATGTAAGACATGCATACCTAACTGCTGAAAAATTATTTACTAGAATGATTGGTTGACATATCATTCCTTACTGTGCGCACAATGTTAAGAAGTCAGATAAAATTTTTATATTTAAGTACTCAAAGCAAACCATGTGAGGGATATCAACACAATTCTGAATTGAACCCAGTTGTGTTGGCTCCATCACAACATCCTTCCTAGCAGACTCTTCTCTGTCTTTCCCAGGGTCAGTGAAGGAAGACTAGAGATTCATAGCTCCCAGGCAAGTTTCCTGGATCCCCAGAAGAGACAACCTAGCTGCTTTTCAGGCCTCCTGTTGCTTTTTTAACCTCTCTTTCCTCTTAACAGAAACAATTTATGAATCTTGCTGTCTTCAAGTGCTCAGCTGGAAAATTTTTGTCTTACAGATCTATAGTTGAAGAAATATGTAGCCCCTTTGGATCTTAATGCACAAACCACTTGCTGGATCTTCTCACTAAAACTACATGGTTGGAAATGGTTAAAGACAGTGGAATGTGGAACGTAAAGAAAATACAGAAACTTGGGAACTTAAAGAAAATTAAAATGGCAGACTAGATTGCAGAAAGACAACACAACTTTCCCGGAGAATATATATTGTTTCTAGCACATGAAACTGTAGCATTGAGAGGAAGACATTATAAAGACAAAGAACTATGAAATACTGAATTCTAGCAAATTAAAATTTTGTCCTGTATTGTTTGTAAAAGACTTCCCTGAGTTCCTGGAAATTTCTCTTGATTCACTAAAAGAAGTGCACTCTCTGAAAGAATTTGAAAGTATTTTCTTTGAGGAGTCATCAATACATTTCTGAAGACCTGAGATGGGAATTAAGAAAGCTGCTCAGCAGCAAGGACACAAGGTACTAATCATCACCATTTAAACAGAGAGAGAAATAAAACATGACACATTTTCAAGGATGCACGTTTCTGAGTAATTACCCAATTAAATATTTGTTTAACGTTTCTTATACTGAAATGCTTCAAAATGTACTTTTGTTACAAGTGTTTTTGTAAGAATGGTAATTATTGGGATGATCTTATTGTGCAGCAGTATTTTCCAGGATACACAGACCTGAAACGCTACATCAGCTCCCTTTAGAAAATTATGTTTCTAATTCTTTATCCAGGATTAGCAAAATTTAGCAGATGAATTTACTCTTACTTAACTTCAGAAGAAAAACCCTGTAAAGGTAGTTTTGTTCTACATAATCTTCAAAATATGTTATTGGAAAATAGTGCACAATCCACTCCACTGTGTACAATAAACATGCAACAATATTATCATCTGAATTTTTAAAATATCACTAAGTGGAGAAAGGAGAAAATGTACACCTCTAAAAGCAAACTACTTTTGTCTCTGGAATTTGAATAAACACCCATATCATAATTTCTACACTCAGAAATCAACCTAAATTCAAAGTTTTGTCTTTGTCCCAGCAGAAATCAGGTGTTTCTCTCTCCACAGTCTCAACTAGCTTTTCAGCTAAGTCTGTTTCACCCTACTTTTTAAAATGTGGGCATTTAGTTTCTACATGGAAAGAAACTTCGTGATACTCCTCATTAACTGTGTCCATAATTTTAATACTAAAATCAGTTCTAAACAAATTCAGCTCACTTAATCTTCCTTACCAAATATGTAGATGCAAAGAGGAAGGGAAGGATAATAGCCAAGTTGAGACAAGAAAGGCACAAATCAGACAGCAAAAGAACATGATCATGTGACAAAGAGTGACAACAGCACCACCAGGCAAATGACCTTTAAAGGTTCCCTTCCAACCACTCTACTACTCCTAGTTTAAGTATGAACTCTTATGTGAAGCCAAACTTATCAAGCTTGTCCACACCTTAAATTATCTAACATATGTATCCAAAACTTTTCAACAGAAGCCTAAGTTGCCCAAGACTGTAAAATGATCCTCACTGAACTGTAATGACCCAAACCAAAACACATCAAACTTATGTTTAGATAACACCTACCTCTCCTGAATGTTAAGTCCATTGAACTGGTTTTCTCTGAGTTCTGTTACTAATGAAACAACCATCTGTTAAATAAAATAAAAGTAAATAAAATACACTACATTTACTGACAATAACCAATTGCATGGTTCTCTGTGTGACTGTAAAGGATGTACAGTAAAAGTTAGTAACTTCCTCTGTTCATCTATCTTGATCTTTTAATTTTTTAACTACTGATGTCATATTACAGCTCTCCAAATCACTGAACAAACTGTACTGCAAAATGTGATTTTACACATTATATACTTTATACATTTTAAAACAAAGAAGATATTAATCTTAGTTCTGCTTTCCCAAGAGTTAAGGCATAATTTTAAGAAGAGCATTACTAATAATTTTTACATGCTTTGTCTAATTCAAATCAATATATAATGATACATTATTCCCACTATTTTTATATAACTTAAATATGAAAGTGACTTCAGCTAACATTTAGGGCTCATCTCCCATTTTAAATGCAGCAGATTCAGTAAAAAAAAACACTGAGAGATTACATTCTAATACATAAAATAATAAATATAATTTAAACTTCATGGGAAAAAATAATGATAGAATAGGGTTTTTCTTTTGTTTTAGAACAACAGGAATGGGAATTTTGTTTTTATGAATACCTGTTATAGTGTAATCTAATAAAAATTTCTCATTTGTCCAGAGATCTCCCACTTTATTTTTTCCCTTAAAAGGCTGTAAATGTAACTGAGGTAAGAAAAGATAAACAAAGTTCAGTTCATGTTCCTTATCACAATGACAGCTCCATGTATGTGCTTATAAACTGGTGATTTATTATTGTCAAATCTCAATTACCCAAAATACTTACATTTTTAACCAAGTGACTATAATAATCTGCTGACGTGTAGCCCAGAGCTGATATGAATGTACTAGTTTCCGCTTCATTACTTTCCCACTTAGAGGAAGAAAGGAGATGGCACAGCAAACTCTGAAAAATCAACAGAATGGCAATAAAGTTCCAGGCTAACACAAGC
This sequence comes from Vidua chalybeata, assembly GCF_026979565.1. Classification (NCBI taxonomy): domain Eukaryota; kingdom Metazoa; phylum Chordata; class Aves; order Passeriformes; family Viduidae; genus Vidua; species Vidua chalybeata. Next base: position 11,811,624 of record NC_071570.1, on the reverse strand, counting down.
TGTGTAAAGGGGTAGGACAGCTATTGAACTCTGTCTAGGGTAAGGCCTTTTGATGAGCTGTGGGCATTTTACACCATTGATACAGAAGAGCAGACAGCCCCCACCAATCATAAGAAAAATGCTGCAGCTGCTACAATCAAATGTGGATTCACATACACTACACGATTTCAGCAGCTGTCCAACTGCAATGGAGACCATTCACCGCCCTTAGCTAGGTTTCAGTTCTCTGAGAGCCATTTCAATCATCTGTAGTTTTGATCAGTACCATGATCAAAAAGAGAAAGTGTGAAATTAACATTTACTTTTCCATACCATTTTTTCAAGATGCTCTGGGATTCATAGGCTGGTCTTATATTGTAATTTGCTTAATTTCCTCATTATTTTGAGAAGATGATGATAAAAATCTTATCTTGACATTTACTTCTCTACTAATTTCACTACAAAATGCTTTACATTTCATTAAAGCCTTTTAAATACATCATATGATAATCTAAGCAATCCTTTGAAGACAGATTCTAAGTCAGATTAACAGATTTGGTACACTGGTTCTGCAGGCCTGCACAGGGGACTCTGAGCACAGTACTCATGCTTTCCTAGTTTTTCAGCACTAAAATACAGCTCTGCTATCATTTGGACAGATCCTACACCCCAGCACCTTCCCTAGGAAACTCATTATGAAAACCAAAAGTGCAAAATCTTGAGCAGGTTTTTGTATCCACGTGTCACAATTGAGCTGAGATAGTTCTATGTTGATCATCAAACTATCTGCTCTGCATTTTTTACAGCTTTCATTTCTTCCTGTTCTCGACTGCTACATGCTGACATAACAACAGTTATGTTCCCTTTCCAGGATTCATTTCAGGGCTTTATGTATCACTGACACCTAAAATATAAACTTTATATGGCACTAAGAATATAAAATTCTTTGTAACAGAGGGTCAGGATTAGCATACACTTAAAAACGCCTTCATTTAAAAAACATATGATTAAAGGAAAGTTCAGATGAAACCTCTGTGACTTCCATGGGTTTAAGCTGCTTCATTCCATGCATTCTTATTAATAAAAAGAGGAACATGATGAAAGATTTTTGAGACTAAAAAAATTTTAAAATCTCATTAACTTACTTTCTCCTTTCAGAAACTCGTATTTATACATGCTTTTGTTGAACATTCCTAAGCAACTGCTTCAGAAGTCCTGGAATTAGACATATTCAATCTATGTTTGATTGATGTGAGAAAGAAGAATCAGCAGAAGAACATGAGAGTTCTAAGAAAATTTGTTGTTACCAAAGTAAGTAACAAGAATTTGGAACACCTAATTTATTGTACTTAGGATTCTTTTACTACCTTAAAGAGTTAAGTTAAATGCCAAAATATCCTTTTCCTTCATTGTACAACCTTTTTCCTAGATAGCCCTCAACAGGAGCAAGTGCTGTTCTATTGCCATTCAGAGAATTCCCACAAACCAAAGAGGAGGAAAAATGCTGCAGCAACACAATTTCGAAGTAGTAACTTACATTCAATTTTTGCATTCTTAAGAAAAAGAAAATAGCAGATTTTTAAAATGTACAAGTCTCTAAATGTGTCAAAAACAAAAGCTAAAATCTATTAAACTGTACAGTCTCCCAATAGGCATTAATCAATTTATTAATAAAAACTAATAACCGTTATATGTTTTTATTGTGTTTTGCAACTATTACTAAAGTTAAATTTTCTTTTCAGAACACCATCAAGGGTATCTACAAAATAGGATAGTTTGCCAAGTAGAAAAAGATAAGGGACCAAAATGCAAGTCAAAAGCAAAATAAAGGAGGCGTTACAACAGCAAACCTGGGATGCCACTTTTGCTACAGGTAAAGAAGGGGCTTAAGAAGTACAAAATCTGTTGGACTGATTAGTGAAAAACTTATAAAAGTTTGACCATAAAGTGACAATAAACATAAAAATCTCTGAAAAGTATTTGACAGGCTGATATGGCAGCAAATGACAGCTAAATGAGGGAGTGGCTTAAAACCCCACATATTCACTTGTAACACTACAAAATTTATTATCTAGCGACTCTTTCTGTAACCAGAATTTTCCTAAGGGTAAAATAAATTGAACACTCTCTTTCTGAAGAGTACTTTTGAAATTACTTTGCCCCTACCCTTATATAACAGCCTGTGTTAACCAAGCAGTAGAAGAAAAGAGAAGACAAAATGACTATACATCATCAGAGTCTGCATATGTCCTGCAACACTTTCCTGCATTGGTTTTCAGTTTGGTATTGTTTTGGGGTTTTGCTTGCTTATATATTTGCTTGGGGTTTTTTGTTGTTTCATTTTCAATTTACTAGATCTGTGCAAGGAATTTGCAGATTTTTTTTTCTTGAAATGTACAAAATCTCTGAACAGCCAGAAGGGGGCAAGGGAAACACAGGCAAGGGAAGCTACACAACTGTAGTCAAGATGAAAGGAGCTATTAAGTTAGCTTATTATAAATGTATTTCATTTTACTGTCAGTGTTGCAGTGGAAAGCCTGAGACATCCCTCCATGCAACAAAGGTATTCGTTAACAGTAAGTTAAAGCATTTGTCTTTTTTAGTTTAAAAGCTTTCTTACTCTTCTAGAACACATAAAGAAAGTTCTTCTCTTTAGAAAAAGTAGCTTATTTATTTGTTATATAATTCTGCTTGAAAGTGATAATTCTTTTACTACTCTATATTAACAAAGAGCTGTCTGGAAGAAAAATTAGTACTGATACTTCACTCATATTTGACAAATGAGTTGTTAGGATAAGGAATATTTAATGTCATCCCATCAATGGGATGGGATTGAGTGGGACAGTAGGATCAAGTACACCCCCGGCAAGTGCACTTGACAGCACTTGCAAATAACACCAAGTGTGCAGATGACACCAAGATATGTGGTGCAGTTGATTCCCTGTGGGAAGGGCTGCCATCCAGAGGAAGGACGGGAAGGCCTGTGTGAACTTCACGAAGTTCAACAAAGCCAAGTGAAAAGTCCAGCACCTCGACTGGGGCAATCTCCAATATCGATTATCAAGGATGAATGGATTGAGAGCAGCCCTGCAGAGAAGGGCTTGGGAATATTTGAAATTAACTCTTTCAGAAAGTACTATACAGGAATAAAAAATATTTCAGATTTTCTCACATACATAGGAAGCAATACAAATATTCAAACATTGTGACAGGTTCCAGTATTACATTATGAATCCCCCAAGCATTTGGAAAATCAAAAAACATGACATGTTACAGAGCCAGAGTATCGAACACTTATTTGATACTGATGACTTTCAAGGAATCATTTCAAGATCAATACCTACGAGGTATTCAAGTACACGATGAGAAAATTGTCAGTACTAAATGCAGTTCTGTACTGATGGTATCAGCCATGGATCCTACACTACCCCAACAAAATTAAGAAGTGGTGATCTGCATAATCATCAGTTATTCCTGGCAGTGAATCAATTACCACTCACTGTCTATTCCACTATTATCACATTCTACAAACCAGGAAAGTGGATCTGCAGCAGAAATGCTACATTCAAAAGGAAAAATAAGTTGGTGTCTTTTATTTTTGCATTTCCAGAATCAAGATGGCTGATTTTGGAAAATGAACAGCAGTCAGGCACACTATAATATCCAAAGCAACTTTTTTCTTGACTTCTCTCGCCACTGAGTAAGTAAGAAGGAAACCACCTTGGCTTTAATTGCAAGAGAAGAAATCCATCCCTCTGGTCTAGGATTAAAGGCATCCTATTCAAAATCCCATTCAACCTGAAAATGAATTAATGAATTTTTATAAAGCCCTCACAATGACTAACTTCTTTGAACAACCTTGCAAGTGACTTTATTGTACTAATGCAATTTATACTGAGTAATACTGCAGATAATTCAAAATCCACTGCTGCAGAGAGATTTCTAATACCTTTAACAGGCAGATAATCCTATAAGCATTACCACGAAGACATAAACTCATAAACTTTATCAGTGTAAGCACACTGCTTCATATCTACAAGACCTTACAGCATACCTCCACTATCTCCCCACTCCCACAACAAAATTCAGTATGACATATGGGATAGGATATTTGGTGAGACAAAGCAAGGGAGGAAAACAAATCTCCAGTTCTTACACCTCACAGTAGTCCTTGTTCTCTGGATGGTCCAGAGACGGGATATCAAGACAAAGAAAACAAAAGAAAAAGAGAGTGCTGGTCAACAACAGCTGAGCATGAGCCAGCTGTGCCCAGGTGACCAGGAAGGCCAATGGCATCTTGGCCTCTATCATCAATAGTATGACCAGCAGGACAGGGCAGTGATTGTCCCCTGTACTTGGCACTTGTGAGGCTACACCCTGAATCCTGAGAGAAGTTCTGGGCCACTCACTGCAAAAAAGACATTGAGGGGCTGGAGCAAGTCTGGAGAAGGGCAACAGAGCTGGTGAAAGGTCTGAAGCACAGGCCCTATGAGGGGCAGCTGTGGGAGCTGGGTATATTTGGCTGGAGAATAGGAGGGGAGACTATTGCTCTCTACAACTGCCTGAAAGGAGGGTGTAGCCAGCAGAGGTTGGTCTCTTCTGTTACAATCTCAGTAACAACTGACAGGACAAGAAGACATGGTCTCAAGTTGCACCAGGAGAGGTTTAGACTGGACATCAGGAAAAATTTCTTCATTGACAGGGTTGTCAGGCATTGAAATAGACTGCCTATTGGTGGTTGCATCACCACTCCTAGAAGTCTTCAAAAGGCACTGTGTAGATGTGGCTCTAGGGGACATGGTTAGGTGGCAATATGGCAGTGCAGTGTTAACACTGGACTTCATGATCTTGTAGGTCTATTCCAACCTCTATGATTCTAAAGTGGACTAACTAACTAAAATACTTTTCACACAACCAAAACTAACTCTTCGAATACTCCTCTTTAAGTAATTAAGGCTGATTTCCATGGGATTTGTTGAGTTACTCTGTAACTTTGTTTGTAACAACCATCTCATGAGGCAGGTGACTCTATGACAGCCTGGAAATTATTTATGGAGCAGAACCTGTCCCTCCACTGATTTAAGTAACATAGTCCCAGGCAAACAGTAACTCAACTAGTGTCCACAAATCCAGCAAGGCAGGAGGTGCTTTAGGTTCTGATACTGTACTTACCAAGCAGAGATCCAAAAGCTCTGAACCCTTTTACCCCTTTGCTTTCTGAAATAGCCAATATTTTCCTGCACACGTCAATGGGGAAAAATATAGAAGCTTGAATTAAAGACACAATTACTTCTGAAATTAGACATCAACACACAAACAGAACTTAATTTTTATTACAAGATGGCAAGTTTTATGCTAGTAACTGTATTTGTGTAGCAACTGTCCTGGAATTTATGACAGTTTCAAAGACATTCCAGGGGAGGCAGATAAAGCACTTTATTTCTGGAAACTTCTCAACATACTCATTCCAAAATATTTATGGTTCTGAATGTCCTCAGAAGCAGACATGAAAAAAATAGCTACAATGCATTTTGAACAGTGGAGATGGATGGTTTCACTGAGATAAGCCATTCAAACCTGAGACTAATTAAAAGTTCCCAACAATGATACTAAGCTCTTTTTTGCCATCTTGGATGAGTCTATCAAAGCAACAGAAGAGCAGGATGAAATGGAATAATCTATCATTTATTCTAAAGAAATAATTCTCTGAAGTGTATTCTGATTGAAAACACAAACTGCAGTTATTTTTTAAGAAGAGACCATTAAGGATATTTTGCAGAAAATTATGGTCTATGTAAATCCATTGGAGTAAGTACAGCATACATACTCAAGTGGAAATTTCTGAAATCTGGTCAAGTACCAGGCTGACCTTTCTATCTGCTTGAATGGGAACCAGATTTTCTCAGCTCTATACTAAAAGAAAGCAGGTGTAATATGAAAAACTGCATCTTATTCAGAGAAGTTTTAGATGTAAGTGCTATTTCTTATCTGCATTTAATAAGACTTTGGAATAAGAATTTCTTGTATGTCAATGACTTCAGGAGTCTGTACATCAGTGTTGCTCTTAGGCATTTCCTCTACACCCATATGGCCCATGGCTTTCAACACAAGTCTAGAAAACAAGAAGTCAAATTCTATTTCTAATCTGGCTTAAAAAGTAATTCAAAACTATATAATCAATTACATTACAGATAAATCAGACAATATGGTTTCCAGTCATAATTTAAAAATATAAAACCACTACATAATAGGGTTTTTCTTTAAATGTAGGATCCTAACAGTCCACATTACTGCCTAAATCATTTAAATAGAGTCCTCAGTAAGCAAGAGATACACATTGCTCTGATGTGTTTTGTAAATATAAATTAATCTTTTGTTTGCTAGCTTTCAGCAGCTCAAATTCCTGTAAGTATTTTTTAGTAATATTTTCTTTAAAATCCTGCCTAAAGACCTTTTTATCATGTTTTATCATGAGTTTTATCGTGTCTCATATACTCTAGATTGAATAATTTGCAATAAAACACAGAGTTGGTACTTTTAAAACCTTCTTACTATGAAATAAGCAGCCAGTTCTGAAGACTCATGGTGGCTAAGTCTGTAAATAACAAAGCAGTACATTCATTTAAAGACCATTTCACCAACTGTTTACGAAATGAATTCTAGGACTGGGATGCTGACATAATACAATATTCATATTATTTCCACATACTTATCCATTAATAACAAAGTCTGTGACTTTTAATTTTGCTTCTAAGACCTCTTGCTCACTTGCTCCATGGCTCCAGGAGAAGACAGAAAAACAGTTTTCTGCAAACCAAAATCAAAATGTAAAAGAATATAAGGTGTGGGAAATGCAAGCACAGAGAGCTCCCAAGGCCTCAAGCATATAAGCTCAGAGATAGAGATGGATACAGTGTTTGACCTAAGACTTTGGAGAAGACTTGGAGCTTTAGAATAGAATAGTGAAACAGACATGAAATAAGAAGATTTGTAGTTTAAGCAGAAATATGTTTTAAGCAAGTAGATATAGGCCTTATATAAGTGAACAAATGTATTAAGGAAAACAGTAGAAGATTTTGGAGTTTCACAACAGAACTTGTTAGAGAGTTGATAAAAAGTAGAAGATACCGCAATAAGTTTTTGTAGAGTTATATGATTGGACATAAAAAGACGCATTGCTGTAAATCGTGTAAAACGTAGCAATTAGCAATTGGTTATGAAGATGCTAGTGAGCTTTGTGGAAGTAGCTGATTGGATAAGAAATTTATAGAAGACATTGTAACTAGAATTAATTAGAAGTAACAGCTTCTGATACAAGGCTTCTAACGTGATAACTATGAATTTAACAATCTTAGTCTCATCCTTCCACCAGACTGATTTTGCAATAAACCATCTTTTAAACACCTCATCAGTCTACCCCATCTTTCTGCATCCCGAACAACTGGTGCCCACCCTGTGAGGTAACAAATCTCAGTTTGGGACTGCCCTGGAGGATAGTTAAAGGAAGTCCCAAAAAGAGGGTGAGAGAGTCGAGCTCCAATCAGCTGCTGAGAGGAAGCAGAGTACCGTTCTTGCTGGACCAAGCCCACCCTGAGCCCAACTAGGATCACCTGTGAAGAGAAGTCAGGTGAGCTCTGGGGAACGGGACAAGAGATGTCCAAAGAACAGAGAGACATTTATACTCTGGTAAGATCTAACTCTTGTGCCATACCCAAGCAAAAACTTAAAAGATCTTTTAAGGTGGGTACAGAAAAATTTTGAAAATGCAGATTTCGAATTTGCTTTTACTATGTCTTTTTGGGATGCTGTTGGAGTTAAGCTATATGACGTGGTTACTCATCGGGATTTTACAGTCCCTAGGTTGCTTCCAGTATGCCATGTGCTTATCAAGATATTTAACAAACAGTTCAGTCCAGCTGCACCCTTGGTAACTCCCTCAGCTCCGCTGCTCACTGCAGCTGTGCATGCTGTGGCTCTGCCTGCCTCAGGCAAAACCCCTGCCTCGGGTGGGCCCCCCTCCTGCTCCTGCTGCCCAGACTGCGCCTGCAGCTCGGGCTGTTACCTTTAGCCGCTCCTGATACTATAGAGAAAGGGAAACATAAGAAGGAGCTTGAAACTTTTAAACAAACTATAGAAGTACAATCATTTTCTGACTCTCACACCCCTATAGTTTGTTTAAAAGTTTCAAGTTCCTTCTTATCTTCACAGAGAGCTCCCATTGCCTCCAGCATACAAACTCAGAGATAGAAATGGATACAGTGTTTGACCTACGACCTCGGAGAAGGCTTGGAGTTTTCTGTGCTTGCATTTCCCACAATAAGGTATCAAACACCATACAGATTTAAATATCATCTAGCTTTTAAAGTACTATTTTACTCAAAATTATTCTGTTTTCTCAATATTTTATAAAATTCTCAGTGTATTGATTGGAAGAAATTACATGGCATATATTTGTGAATAGCAATTATTATCAGTATGTGACAGCATATTACATTAAAAAAAGTAAAAAAAATCTTTAAATATACCATTGATAAGCTAACCAAAAATTCCAGTCTCTCCTTTAAAATTAAAACTGGTTAAAACATATTTCAAAAGACAAAATGTTAAATCACACACACGCATACATTTCAGTTATTAGCTACTCAACACAACCTCTCACTTTACCAAACTGAGTCTATTCCAGTAATCACTCAGAGGTTTTGCAAAAAAGAAACCACTTCAGTTTCGATTAACATTAAGAAAGCTTGGAATATTCTTCAGTAATTTAGTTAATTAGGGTCAAAGTGACTAAGTACAAGGATAGGAGAGGTTTGCTTCCTACATTTTTTTCTGACATTTACTGCCAGGGAGTTTTTTTGTTTCAGTACAGTTTATGGATACATGCATCTACAGGATGGTTTCCATTAGCTAAATTCTGTGCCAGCATACTAAATAAAACTGCTGACCATGTTTAGGATTTACTGTATCTTCTCATTTTAGTCCTTCTTCACTTGGAACATAAGTCTGATATCTGCTTACATCTAAATCTCCATTGATAACCATGACAGACTAGTTGATCATAAACAAATTATTCTGCTAAACACTCCTACAAAGACAAGGATCTTGTCATTCAAGCATGTGATCAAGTTACAGAAAATCTACAGATAAATGACTAGACTGAATTACTTTTGAGCTAAAAAAAAAAAAAACCCCAAAAAAAAAAAACCTACAGGAATAGTACTGTTCTTTCAGAAATTAATACACAGACTTCATTGGTTTTCACATATTCCCAGACATGAAAACAGATTCTGTGAAGTTCTCCACACTCTACCTGATGATTACTCTTAACCCTGTTCTGTCCCTAAAGCATTAAGCAGGCTCACTTTCAGTCAGTGTTTTCAGTAAAACTGTTTTAGGTGCTCTTATATTAGGCCAATTTCCTTAACTTTGTTTCAACAGTCATAACTGCATTTTTCTCTTTAAGAAGATTTTAAAAGTATGGCAAAAGTACACTAAAGAACCATGAAAACCTATTAGAAAAACTTATCTGAAAAAAATTTTCTAAAACTCATTGAGACAAATATGCTTTTTCTTTAGAAATTAAAGTATGCTATGAATTGTATTACTTTTGCTGATACATGAGGCTTAGTAAAAAGGCTAGACTCATATTCTACCTCTGTTTCCTAAAATGGATGAAAAATGTTACATGATCCTAATTTCCAAATGAAATGTGGAAAAGAAAATTATGGGGAGGGGAAGGGAAGGCTGCACTGTTTTCCCCTCACCAATTCAACCTCAGTTACCTTCTGTGACACTAGTACAGTAAAAACATGCTGTACTATTACTGTGGCTAAGAGCATGAAACTTTTTAATGGATGAGTTTAAAAGCCTAAGCTCCATCTGCAAGTCACTAACAAAACCCTCAGAAATCATAAGAAAGAAGCTGAAGACCTGCTGGGCTGGCAAGCTTTGAGTCTACTCTTGGCCTCAGAAAGGAAAAGATGTTTCAAATCTCCTTCCCTATACTGTCTCCTTTCTCTTTAAGAAATACCCACCTAGAAAGAGTTATTACTCTTTGTATTAAAAAGGGGAGACTTTTGATGCTGAAATGAAACACAGATTTACACAAACTTACAAAAGGAAATTCAGTAGCTCTAGCAGAATAAACAGTAAATCTTTTTCCTTTTATTTTAAAGCTCTCTGGTTTAACTAGCCAGTGATTTAGAATTAATTTCCTTCTTCCCTCCACAATTTTCAAAAGCCAAAATGCAAGCTTCTCACTGAAGAATCCCTTTCATCCACACAAAAAAGGTGTGGAAAAGAGGGATGAATAAATTCAGAAAGAGTGGACTGTAAGATTGTTTCACTTTTACTTTAAATCTGTGAGTTACATAATTTCTAGAAAAACTATAATCTCAAATTTATGCTTTTTTCAATGAATGTATGTACCCATTTTTATACTTCCAACAGGTACACATTGCAAATACTGCATTTAATTTACAATGATATTCAGGAAAAATTACTTTAATCACTTTTGGGTTGGACTACCTAAGTATCATGCTGTTAAAAGTTTAAGGGGAGAAAATTGTCCACTGAACTTCTTAGCAAAAAAAGCATGAAATACACCTATAATGGTGATGCAACAACTGCTGGTCACAGTTAGATTGAGCAAAAATAGCTAATGCCAGTAGAGTTTCTTCAAATAGAGACCTCTTTTTGTGTCTCAGTAACAAACCATTATTCTTTACTAGAGCCACCTGGCACAACTAAAGTGCTCTGAGAAATGTCAGCTGGCTAGCAATTTGTGACACTTGCTGTTACAGCTCAAGCAGCCTTGCAGGAAAGCAGAATTCTTGGTTTCTCATTTTGTTCTTTGACATACTTAGCCTATGTTTATTTTGGCCCAGAAGCTGAGAAATCCTTTATAATCATGTTAGCTTGGCATTGTTAAAGAATTATGTTTGAAGAAGAGAGGTCTGTTTTTTCCCAGCCCATTCATACCATTCTATTTTTAACCAGAAGACTATGGTAATGCTTTCAAATTTTAAAATATTGCAAATTCTCTTACATCCAACCAATGTAACTGTCTACAGGTGACCAGAGAAGGTCCAAATCAGCTTAAAATGCTGATTCTCAGAAGAGCTAGTGAAAAGACTATCTAGATGTATAATCTTCAAAATGTTCCAAATTACCAAGAACTCCCTCTGGCTGACTTTACAAAAGTGAAAGAACAACAGAAAAAAGAAAATCCTGACAGTGAATTCAGTAAAACTTCAAGATAATAAGCATTAGAAATAGTTTATGTGCTGTATGTGAAGATATCTTCATTCTAAAATGTTTTCTATGTTAAAAAGATCCAGCCCCAGTATCTTCTTCTATAAATAAGTTTAACATCTTTTATCACCCTCATGTCCTTTATGAATTAATTGTTTTAGAACATATTCTGCTAGAAATCTAGAATATATATACTTATCACTGTATCAATTACTCATCTTTAATTCATCAGTCAATTCCCATTTTCATTGCAGTATTTCCCCTCACCCATACCTAACCATACCTAAGAACCTTGGGGTCTTTAACCTTTAATAGAACTGTACATTAGCAAGTTTAAGAGGCAGATATGTCAAATTTCTAGCAAATACTGCTATGAGATGTGGGTGTCCTAAGGTGTGTATACCTTAGGAAGTGCACTCACTTCAACAGGATAAAGTCCTTGGTATCTAGGACACAAATTAATCACACAAAGGACAGAGAAAAGTGCCTGAATCGCTCTTTACTCCCTTGGGACACACTGCAAAGCAAGCCAACTTGATTCTTAAAATTAAATTTTAACTAGTAATTTAAAATTTTAAAAATTTCTTATCACATTGAGAGTTCATTAAGTCATTAGGATTTAATTAATTATGTCAGATCTTAAACATGTGCCTATGTTTCATGTAGGTCTTTTGTCCTCTGTTTTGATTCAAAAGAAAATTCACTTTGAACTATCTGTTACGATACTTAAGACATTTCTTTAAAGCTCATTTACATCCTTGATTCCACATATGGCTAATTACAATGTAAAAACTCATCTATCAAAATATATCCTTTCATGCACATGCACTTAAAAAATAAAATTTAATGATCTGTCCTCAACTGCAACTGATTTACATACTCCAGAAAAGGCCTGTGAATGCTGTGTAACTATTTTCATTACATCAAGTTTAGCTGCTTAAACCTACTCCCTGAAAATCAGATTCCAGATGACTATATGTCAAACATCAAGGAGGAGAAATTAACTTCCAAAGGAGTAAACTGGCCACAAGGTTAAAAAACAAGAGAAATTTCCCTTCATTTTGGTTGGAGAAAAGGTATTGTGCTAATGGCTCGAGAGACAATATAGCATTTTACAGAAACAGCAAAACCACACTGGGCACTGAAGGAAAAAAAAATCAGGAGAATGAAAAAAAGATGAAAAGCTTTTAAATTAAACATAATACAGCATTTAATGTAAAGCCAGAGGTTATTTCTTGCTGCAGAAACCAACAAAACATTCAGGTTTTAAAGTAATATGTATTTTAATAACAAAAGCTGCAATAGAGCACAACAAACTTTTTAAAGAGCCCATAGATAGTACATTATATACTATTTAGTTCAAGCAGAACTGATTTGGTTGGTAACAGCTGACAGAAGCAAGCAGCCAAAAGGAAGGGTGAAGGGAAGCTATATTTTTTCAAAATTAAAACCTCTTAATGGTCTGTGGAATGCTGTTTACTTCAGCTCTGTTTTACAACCACTGCTCCGTGGAGAAGGGATTGACTGAAATGTTTGCAGCCTGTGGCCACCCACACTATGGGAAGCACTATGATTAAAGAGAATGCTACGTTGTTGTATCTGCCAGCAGTCTGTTCCATGCTGTAATTATTATACTCGCCGTCTTCTTATAATCTATTGCATCTGTTGTGGCAAGACCCCAGTGTAAGCACTGTCCAACAAGAAAACCATTGAACCTGAATAGCAAGTTATTTTTAATGTGCAGAAATGGGTTGAAAACTGGATACTTTAAATACTTCTCTCTAAAGTTTATGAAAACATTTTGCTTTACAGGATAGCCAGTGACATAGAGAGAGCAGATCTACCACTGAAATACTCACTTTAATGTAACTACCTAAAGATATAGTCTGACACCACCTATTCACCCCACCTCTTTATAATGAGCTAAGTTGTTGTGTTAGATCTTTGAAGCACAAAAACTGTGTAAATTCTAAATAAGACATGTATCTAAAAAACACTAATATATCACAATATATCTGTCACTTTGTTATTACATACACTGAACATTTCTGATGATTATATATTACGATGATTATAATGGCTCCCTTCCTCTATAAGAATATTTAATATTTAATAGCAACAGCAACCTTGACAATAACAAAATAAGCCCTAAATACCAGAATAAGTAGCAGTTCTCCAAGCAGAAATTTTATTTTGAATTCTGATCTCCACATTAAGTGGTAAAGTAGTTCAAAACTTATACTACGTGCATTCTCTTGACTTTGTTTGGTGTTTTATCACACAAAATCAAGCAGTACAACACTACTATGCAAAGCACATAGCTGTTATTACACTCTTCTCTAACAAATGGTACAGGCAGCTTGTACCATCTCAACAATTTTGCCAGGAGTTGGCTGCAAATGCTCCTGTGAAAAGCACAGACTGTCTACTGGCTGTAACTATGAGGTATTACACTAACCAGCATGCCACCACCTAGTAAAAGAGAGAAAAAGAATACATCACAATCAAGGCTGAATGAAAACAATCAAGGACTGAGTAAAAGCCCATTTATCTCCAAGCACTCCAGACCACTTTGAGGAAATCTCTTTAGACCCTCTTACATATAAGCTGTTGATGGAAGGCAAAGGTAAATTCCATATATAGTGATTGAGGAAAACTGCTACAAAGACTCCTGAAGGACCAGTGAAAAACACTGAAAAAATTAAGAGAAAAAGTATAAACAAGATACATACTTTAATCATCATCAGATGTCTTTCATCTGAAAGAACACACTATGATCTCTGCAGTGATCAAAGCTCCTGATGATTATTTGCACAGGTTAGAGGAGAAATGACAATGCTTTTCCAAACATACCAAAAAAGCCTTAAGATCCGTAAAACCACAAAAGTGAGTCTCAGAAAGTGATTAAGTAACTTTGAACTACTTTGGCCTCCAGGAGACTTAACATTTTCCATTTGTGTCTTGGATGCATGCCTCCTGGAACACAGACGTCCCTCTCCCTACAATTGCTAGGGAAAACCAGATCCCCAGCTCCACACCTTCCCATCCCTCTTACACTGACATTCCCTTCTGATTATTTTGTGTCTTATCACAGTAAAATACTGCAGTGATATTATTACAAAGGTAAGAAATAGTCCAAAACAAGTAGTTATTTGTCTTAGTCCAAATACTACTAAAGTTGTTTTCCTTTTAGAGAGGGGAAATGACATCAAAAAAGTTTGATAATGCTGTATTGTAATAACCCCGCTAAAACCTATACTCTATGGCACAGATTCTTTCTCCTTTAACTTTCTCAGTAATAAATAGCAGGTGAAGTATGTTCATAATTTTAACTCAGATATCTCTGTTCAGCTCTTAATCTCCTTCTTTCAAAGTTGTCTAGATTAGAAGGAAAAAAATATGTTTCTCAGTATGTCCTCTAGCAACTCATAAGCCTTTTCATAGACACATTACCCATATATGTCATTAAAGTTGTATTCTTATCTCATAGAGACATCCTTTATTATAAATCCAACATTATTTTAATATATCTTCCATCAGATGATCTTGGGGCCCATTTCCCCCACACAATGACAATTCACAAGTGATTTAGGCTCTTCCTAACATAAGAAAAAGCAAACTAAAGGAAGATATTGAGGTTCACTCTAATTTGGGCACTACATATTTTCTTCATGTTACCTTAACTTCCTGTCTCCTAGAAAAATGTGAACTTGAAGAATTTCTTCTATAAAGAGTTAATTATTAAAAGAATACCTTATAGAAAAAGAAAAGCTCTTTACATTATGTTTGGATTACTTTTAACATATGTCCTTTCCTAACAATTTCTAATGGTTTCCTAACCATCTGACAAAGTGTGCATACAAATAAAAATAGTGGGTAATAAGTTTGAAAGGTTGCAAGTATATTGGCCCCAAAATCAAATCAACATTCTTTACCTAAGAAGAGAATATTGTAATTCCAATTCTGTGTACATCCTACACAACATCACAGAATGGTTTGGGTTGGAAGGGGACCTTGAAGATTATCTAATTCCAGCCCACCCACCATGAGCAGGGACACTTTCAAGGCATTTGGTCCTTGCCTGAGCTACGCTGCAGCCGTGCCTGTGCAGGCCATACATCTTGCTGCCCTGGAGCCTGACCCCTGGCCATGCTAAATCTTGGGCCTGCCTCGTCACTGAGGACCTGGTGTGGCAATTACTGGACTCACAGCTGACCTGGTGTTTGCCACTGGACTTGCTCTGCTCTACTTGTGTAACTATGCCATTTCTGTGTCAAGGCACAGCTAACCTGCCTTCTCCTCACCTACAGCTCCTGGCTCACCTTCCCCTGTGGAGCAGCCTATCTTCACACCAACTGCGGCAGTGTCACTGAGTTACGCTCAACTGTCTCTGAAATACAACGGTCTCAATACTCAATTTCACTAGGTGTCACTACTAAGTCTTGCCAATTAGCCTCTCTATTGAATACCCTCAGATCTTACATGGATTAAGAGCTGATCTACATTTTGCCTCACTGAATTTTTTCCAAATGCTTACTGAATTTTCCAGCCAACGGCAATTCTGTTGGGGGTCTGAATTTACCTTTGTAAATGCGATAATTAAGATCTGAAAAGTGTTTCATTTCTGAATTTATTTACAGACCTTTTGGCCACAATTGGTTTATTATTATTATGTAAGATGAAGCTCTATTTTCACAAAAAAAAAAATGCACAAGCATTTTACTGCATGAATGAGGTCAGTGGAAGACTAGGATTTCTTACTCTTGCTTCTGTTAGGCCCATGGCACAAATAGCACCATTCTCCCATTTTAACTGACATGACTGCAGCCTCTGGGTTTTTTTGCAGAGATGGTCACCAAAACTGAGGATTCAATTTCATGAATTTTTTATTCCATTCTGGTTTGAAAACCTTTCAAGATCTGCACAGATTGCTTCTTGAGGAGTTTTGCACAACAGTACATAACATAAGGATGTTTCAGGCCACTTGATGAAGGATATTCAGAAGATTTTTTATACAGTGCATCCACATGCATGATATTCTTAGTACAACCTGTCTTGCTCTACTCTTCTCCACAGGTATGTTATGCCTGTGCAAGCCCCTTTGTGCTTGTTTCACTCAGCTCAGGAATTCTGCTTCTTTCAAAAATTACTTGGAGCTTCTGACTATATGCACTTATTTATATGCAGTTTTCCCTATGGTGAGGGCTGAACTGCAACTGTTTTTCTAAGAGCAAGCCCAATGTTATAGAAAGCTAATATCTGGCACCAGCCAGAAACTTCCCTTTTTGTGTTATTATCACATAGTCTCTTCTTATATATTTAAATGAGTAATCTTTCGTTTGTGTTGGGTTGGCTCTGTATATTGCCAAAAATTGTATATTGTATACAAAAATTGTATACAAAAATTTGTATATTACCTGTTATTCTACAGAACAGATGGCCTTCAGGAAAGAGTCACAGAATATATGGACCTCTTCAGGTTTGTTCTGCACTTTGACTACTACTCTACTGAATTGGAAGATTTTTTTTTGGTCCACTGTCGCAGCTTCTGGCAGTTTCATCACATATTTTTGTATCTGCATGCCCTTTCAGTTTACCTTCTTTCTCCGTCTCTGTCAAATTTGCTTTGATAAGTGGCCCTGACAAAACGAGTGTTCAATTTTTCAATGCTTTTGATTTGACTGACATAACCTTTTTTGTTTTCTTTTGGCTCTAATTGTCCAATTGGTGCTTGATAAATACAACCAATCAGAACTTTAGTCTGTATCTGCTAACATGTAGCTCACCACTTGTTCCAAATTCTAATTTACACTATGATCTCTTGGCTGTGAGTCAGCCTTTAAGTTTTTAAGACTGGCGTTTGTTGGATCCAATTCTGATGGCTTATCAACTTAGAAATGACATTAAAATCTGCATTTCCCACCCTGTCCATAGGATATAAGCCTATGTGAGATTAAAAATTGGATTAAAATTTTCATGAATGTTAAAAACATTCATAATTGCATAGCATAACAATAAAATTTCTAAAAATACATTGCTCCAGTGCTTCAAGGCTTTAACCGATCATGAATTATAGGAATAACCTAAAAAAACTCCAAACATAAACAACACAATATGACAAAAGGGATCACTAGCCTGTAATTACTCAGAATCTCTTGTGTGTTCAGAAAAGCCTCCAGAACAGGCAACCATTAGCAGCAGGAAATATGGAAACTGTTATTTTTTATGAGACATGTTTATTTAATGATTGCTCTTAGTTTTAACTAAGAAAGGAAAACCTTTGAAACACAGAACAGCTGAAGATAATGTATATGTACAAGAGCTAATTCCCAGTTTTTATTTTCACCCTCTGCTCTGATGAGACTCCACCTGGAACACTCCATCCAGCCTGGGGTCCTCAACACAGGAGGGACATGGACCTGCTGGACAGAGTCCAGAGGAGGGACACCAAGATGATCAGAGGGATGGGGGCACCTCTCCTGTGAGGAAAGGTTGAGAGAATTGGGATGAGCCTGGAGAAAAGAAGGCTTTGGGGTGACATAATTGTAGCCTTCCAGCAACTGAAGGGCGCCTACAAGAAAGATGGAGAGACTTTTTATGAGAGCATGTGGTGACAGGACAAGGGGAAAGGGATATAAACTAAAACAGAGTAGGCTTAGATTTGATATTAAGAAGAAATTCTTAACTGTGAGGGTAGTAAAGCACTGGCACAGGTTTACCAGACAAGCTGTGGATGTCCCAACCCTGGAAGTTTTCAAGCTGGATGGAGCTTCGAACAACGTGGTCTAGTGGGACTTTTCCAACCCAGGCCGTTCTACGTCAAGTTTAACAAATTATCAGCAACCCACCATACAATACTGCCTTTTTATCAAAACACATGCAGGGAACACCTGGAAAATGCCACAATAACATTACACTGGGTTAATCCCTAACAGCACCTAAGTTACACCCCTGTGCAGGCAGGGATGCGTGCAGGACACAGCGGTGGGCACTTAGGGCAGAGATCGCCCTCTCCTGGATCCGAGCGGCCGGGTCTCGCAGCGGACCGCGCCTGTGCTGATGCACTGAGGAAGGCTGGCTCCTAACGAGAGACCACACACAGAAGAATGCGTGATTTGTTGTACCTGGCACTGTGGGGAAAGTCTCACAACCACAGAAAATAAACTCATGAAAGCAGCAGCAACAATTAAAAAAAAAGGTAACAGAATGAATTAAAACATGGGAGCAGCAAACCAAGAAATATGATGAGAGATACTACAAATACTCAGAATAGATTGGTTAGTTTGTCCTTAAATAATACAAATTAGTTACTAGGAAACCGTGCAATAAGGAAAAACAAAAGAGTGGAAATACAGAAAAATCTGTGCTCTTCAGAATACTACTTGTAATTTTATAACAGTGAGAGAAGGAGGAAGTGAGAGAAAAGGAATAGCCATTTCTTTATGCTTCTTTTTACTCAAGCTATTTGCATGGTGAATTTTTCATTGTAAGTACTTCAGAACCAAGGTTCGAAGTGTTCATACGTAAACTGTTCACATATACTCTTTAATATAACAGATCCTTGGATAGAAAGCTCTAAGTGCTAAAAACCCTCTTAAACATCAAGAATCAGCCACTATCAAAACAAGTGACAATACAGACAGAATTCTTCCACATCTGTGGAAAAATTATGGGCAGAAAAATAAAAAACTCAGATCAACTGAATGCACTGTGAATATAGCAAAGAAGATAATGAAATTAATTTTCTTATTAGTGAGGATCCTGAACTGTTGCCAAAAAGGTCAGGAATCTTAACACAGAATTCTCACTACTGCAATCAACATTAGAAACTAAGAGTCAAAACAATGCCACATGATAAGGGCAGCAGGGAAGGTGGCTTCTAAACTTGAGACTACAATTAAAATAAATGTTCATCTTTCCTTGGAAGTGTATTTCTTAGAATGCTGTGAAATAGAAAACTGGGTACATATTAATATAAAATGAATGTTTGCATACCTGTATGTAATAGGAAGAATGCCATCTACTGGTCGACAAAAATATAAACCACTGTTTCTAAGTTAGTAAACAGCTGTCATAATAGGCAACAATGTTGTCATTACTATGTTCTACAAACAACAGTGTCCAGTTTCAAACTCTGCCTCACGTATTCAGCATACTATATTTTAGCAAATACATGTAAGCCATATATCCTACAACATAAGCTTCTACCCATAAAACAGACCCATAAAAGCAGCAAATACAATTGTCTTATTTTAAGGTCTTAACACCTTACTGCAGCCTACAAGTATTTAAAGGGGGCTCATAAGAAAGATGGGGATAGACACGGTCACACACAGGATACAGATTTGCAAAAGAACTATACATTTTCAGAAAGGTAAATTCGGCCAAGCCAAAAAAAAAACACTTCTAAAAACATAGGGCAAACCTTAGAGGTCTTCCACTCCTATGTTTATGCTTTTATGTATATACTGTCTTGTTCCTTTGTATTTGTTTGAGGGATAGTAAAGCACTGAAAAAATAAATTGGAAAAGAAAAAGAAGAGCAAAATTTAAAAAATATATTAACTTTCTGGTTCACCTCATGTGAAAAGAGATGGACTGTAACACTCTCATAAATATGTATGGCCTTCCAACACAATACACTAAAAGCAGTATAGGAAATAAATTCCAGAGACATAAACAATTCATAAATACAGCTCATAAATGGAGAGCAGAGAAGAAGGTGTGGCCAAGCTAATAAAAAGGAAACTTGCTTCAGAAAAGCTCTCATTTGCAGCAATGTGATTACAAGAGTAATGTGCAGTGAAAGGAAGCTGTTCTAGCCACACCACAGAGAAGTCTATCTTAAAATCATATGTACTTCACAGCTCCAAAAATCTCTGCTCAGAGAAGGCCAGCAGGATAAACTAAAAAAAACTTTCTTAGAGACTGGTTTCACCAGGACATGATAGTTTTTATTAGTGAGAAATCTGTGGCAGCATGTATCTTGGCTTCCTGTGCTGTACTTGGCTTTATAAAGGACCTATGTAACCTGGATTCCAACACTAAGGCTCAGAGTCATAAACAAAGCAAAAAATATCTACCATTTTTAAGTAGCATCTAATCCTAGAAACAGTCTACATTGCACACTTTAATTAAATGTCACTAAATTTCTTTTCACATTTTATTCTTTTAAAGGACTTACCGACCTGCATACTCTTAGTTTGAGATTTGTAGTAATAATGCATTTCAAGTGGGTAGCTACCCTTCTTGCCATTAAAAACAACACAGCTTTTCTACAACAATGGCAGAGAAGTTAAAAAGTAACCCTAGCATTAAATACATTCAAGATTAAATGCATTTTTTGCAACTTTGAAAATGCAATTTAGTAGCTAAAAACAAAAGACTTGAGATCAGCCCTCCTATCAATGACCTTATCTAAAGATGCACTGAAAGGCCCCAGTACCCCTCAGGAACTCACACCTGCCACCAACAAAAAAAGCAAGGTGTAATTTCATAGTTAATGTACATAGCTATTAAAGCAAAGGGAAGAAGAGATTCAACACTAACTTGACCAAATAATGTAGATTTCTAATTAGACACAACTTTGCATTTTGTTTGTTTTTTAAAAATATAAATCATTATCACAGATGGCAAAAGAAAACCCTCAAGAGTAGCAAAACATTACGTTTAGGTTCTTCTGTAAAAACAAGCATGATAGTCCTTATTGTATCACAATTGCTGGTGACTGGAATGACAGTGATGATCAGGAAAGGTAAATAAAACCACTTTCTTCAAAAAGTTTTGTGATGACACCCACTGGGCACTAAAAAACTGAGAAGAAATTCTACTAATTACAGAAAGCAAGTTAAAAATACCCTTTATTTTAATCCTAACCGTATTCTCATATGGTACTACAGTCACTTTAGACAACCAGGTAAGTGCTGAATAATGAAAGTAGCTAGTAAGACATGTTTGTGTTTTGAATTCCTTCACGCCCTCTTTCTCTAACCTTTAAGTTAACCCAAAAAGTCACAGTGGCTATTACGGGTGATTGAAACACACAGAGGTGGAAGAATTTCTCCAGATTACAGGGCCGTTTGAATCAAATACTTGACATGTTAGTTTCAATATAAGACAAAATCAGCAGCCCCACCTCCATCCATCGCCAACTATTTGTTCCTGCTTACCTGATATTTTTTCTTATATCAGCATCAATTCAGTTACATGAATCAGATGAGTCAGAAGTTGTAGATTAAGACAATTGAGGTTTTTTTTGCTGTCTGTAGTAGATTGTCTGGGTACAACTCTCCCCCACCACTTAACATTATTAACACACATGTTATTAACATGGCTCATTAATGCATATGTATATGCTATGCTACTAAAAAGCAAAATGGACAAATTTTGCTCTATTTAGTAACTAACTGCATACTACTGTGCCTCTCCTATTTCATTACAAAGAATACAAAGAATCAGCAAGACTACATTTGAAAAGGCAGAGGGTTGTTTTTTTCTTGGTCAATTTACTTTGGTATTCAAGCACTGCCACACTTTGAATTAAAAGTATACTAACCTCAGTAAAAGCCTCCTGAAAAACATTAAAGACAGGAAAAAAATAAGGGTGATTTTACTTAGTATTAAATTGCTCAAATTTTCATGTTAGGTGGTACAGCCCACTAAACAGGTATATACGGCACCCAAGGCCACCTAAAAGATGGTGAGAACATATTTCTAAGACTACTGCATTTGTATCAACAATAGTTGTTTACTAATATAAAAATGTGCATCATCATAATCATCATGAATTATTTTATAGTAATTCGTACATCGTAGTATTACATGCATACCTAGATAATATGACATACAAAATAAACCAGTAAGGAAGAAATTATCTACCTACAGAAATCTAGAAGTATCTTCAGCTTTAGCAGAGCTGTACATAAATATTGATGAGGCTGCTACATTCTCACAAGTTGTGAGGACTAAAAGATTTTAAAAATCATATTAACAATTCCCTTTATATTTTCTACCATATTTTTATATGGAGCCATGGAAAAAGGAAGGACACAACAGAACTGCACCCTCAAATTAGTCAGCAATGTAAAATATTAAGCATCAATGTGCTGCATGCTATTGACATGCTAATGTGCTTTGTTAATTCAATGTGGAAATATGTAAAATATGAACAGATGTGCCATGCAAAACCCTAATTTTGGGACTAAAGTTAGATATTCATTATTCTTTAATTCACTAAATATAAATCCACACACAAGCACTGCCTCTTCCCTCTCTGACTGTCTGAAGAAAGTTTGGATACAATTAAATTCTTCATAGGCAGGAGATTAAACAAAACCAAAAAAGAATAAAAAAACAGAAGAAATGTAAGTTGCTTTCTAAACAAACAATGACATTTTCCAGGTTATTTATTTTATCCTAACTGAAAGGTTCTTCATTTTTAATAGCAACACTTGCTTCCTTTCTGATTTGAGGTTGATGCTCATAATTCAAGGTTACTAGACCTGATGAATCTAGGAGGTTAAGAGCATCAGAACTATCAAATGTAAAATACTTAATCCTTTTAAGAGTTAAGACTAACACTGACTGTGTTATAATTAGAATAATATATTCAACACAATATGTATGCAAATTGTGTTTGGAGCAGTTTCTTAAATGACAGAATGACAGCGTGTCTATGTTATAGATGTAGCACCTTTAAATCATCAGTTTAATTCAAAGCAGTCCTGGGAAAGATTCATTCACTTACCCGTATCCAGCTGTTGGCCTTCAGTTCCACAGCATTCTGTGGTTCACTGCTGTACAGACAGCATAAGCACCACATCAGAGTCTTCTGGCTTTCATCTGTAGAGAAAAAAGCAAATAAAGATACACTCAGAGGGAAAAGAAAACCCCAAATAAAACACAGACAGAATTACACACAACAATCCCTATTCATCCACAAAATTGAGGCCCTAAATATCAGCCTCAGTTCATTCTGCTTCTATTCTACCAGATTCATACCACACACTTAATGTTAATCACTATATACATCTTGTGTAATCATTTCCTTCAACAGCAGTTTAAAAAGTACCAAAGTGTTCAGAATCTATACAATAGTTAAATGATCTTAAGAAACTTGCAAGACCTAGCAATTTATTCACATAAATAATACCTGAAGCTATATTCAAGGAACTTTCAACTCAGTAAATAATATCATTAATAACAGACAACAGTCTACAGTAGTAAAATAGTTTATTACATTGTGTGTAAAGCTTGCACAACCCAAGTATGCTCAGTTATGAAAAACTAATAAGTATGTGAAGTATGAAATCATTCATAACTAGAATATAAATTGCCAAGTTCTCTGTAAAAATATAGAAAGTCTCCATGCCTCAGGAATATGCCATTTCTGCAGACAGCAGAATAGCTAAATGAAGATGCAAAAAAATCCTATTCCAATTCTCTATTAAGGATCAGATTGGGTTTTACTTAATTCTAACCCAGTGTTTGAAATTAGTTCCCTTCTTTAAGAATCTACTATAAAATGAGCACAACTTTCACTGCTCAGATGAACAGACGTTATAGAGGAGCTGATTATCTGAAGTAAGCAGCTGAAGAGCCATTTAACTCATGATTATTTCCCACAACTTTGTTTTCAATAGGCTTTGGTGGCTTTTTTCCTAATGTTCCTTGGAACATAATAAGATATTCTACAGTGAATTTAATGTCAGAACAAAACTGTGTGATTGAAATGAAAATTCTGAAAACTGGATGTAGTTCGGATAAAATGTTTACTTAGTAAGCAATAAGCTTCTTGTTAAAAATAATACAAATAATCAATACTATCAGTTTTAGACATTATATTATAAGACAATTTGATTATCAAGCTGAACAAGTAAATTCTTTTGTTTTCTGTGTATTTCTTATCCAGGATGCAATACACAGTATTATTTAGGAGTGTTTTGTTGAGAAAGCCTGAGGAAAAAATAAAAGGTCCATAAAGTAATGCCTGTATTTTCACCAGGTGACCAGAGACGTTAACACTGATTTAAACCAGTATTCCTCAATAAATGTCCAACAAGCCTGGAGGCCATTACTGACCTCCCACTGACTAACATCTCTGCAACAGACATGGTTTCCCATGCATACACTTTTAAGCCACCACAGTTCACAGAACTCTGCCATTGTCTGTTTGGGGACTTGTTATAATATGGATTTTTACAAGGTTAATTTTCTATGTTTTTTCTATGTAATTCTGAAGTTAAAGGACGCATCTTGCATACTGCTCAGCAGAAGTTCTTAAACTCTGATTATATCCAACTGGCATTCAGATATCAGCACTAGTAGACAACTATCTCCTTCAAAAACACCTTTCATCTAAACCCTACTATGACATTATCTGGGAGGAAAAAATAATGAGTGGTTTATTTACTTAAATGACTAAATCATAGCAAATTCCTTATTGGAAAATAAAGATTTTAAACATTATTAATTACTAATACTAAACACTGCCTGATTACAAAGTCTGGTTTTTGACATACCCTTCGATTATATAAAAAAGGGAAGAAGACATCATCTCCAAACCTCTTATCTCAAACATATATATAGTTCAAATATTTCTCCTTTTGACTCATACAGTTTATAGTGTACGTCCACAATACATCAATAAGTAATTTTATTTAAATTTTGGTTTTCTTTTAACTTAAAAAATTAAGAAAAGAGGTGAAGAAATACATGTAACTGCTTGAATAAATTTCTGGATGAGAAATTTTTTTGTTAAACATGATGACTTGCTGCATACTATAAAGCACTTTGCATGTATTGCTGCCTGTCAGAAATGCAAGTCAGTATGATGAAAGCTAAAATGATGAAAACAAAGCCTAGATAAACTGAGATGGCACACTTTGCCAGCATAATAAGTTTACACAGATTAACATAGATAGATTCAAACTTCATCCTCAGTGAAACCAACCTATGCTGGTCTCATAGATAAATCAAAAGTTTCCAAAAAATAAGGAACTTGTATAACTTCAGATTTTCCTAGTTCAAAAAATTACTTTTTGACCAAAACTGAAGTAGCCTCCCATAACTGAAGTAGCCGGTGAAAAATAGGAAAAGGGCCCATACAACACTCTTGCTGATGTACCCCATGACATACTCTAAGGGAAACTCTTGGTTCACTTTTTTCACAGCTGCCCTGGAACAGGGGATGAAAGATGGGATGATTAGGACAGATCTTAAAATAATTACAGCAGCTGCAAAAGATAATCATATCAAAAGACCAAACACCTAGTGGTGGATTTTTTCCACCCAGCTTTCTAGCAACAGTGGTCTCGATGGAAAACCTATCATCATGATACACACTGAAAACCATTATCAGGATACAAACAAAGGCATTTGATCTTACTATGGCATGAAAAGCTGCCTAATACCCAAACAACTAATTAATACATCCACAGAAATAAAATTAAAAACTCAAAGGTGGATATTCCCAAAAAACATTGGGCTCAAAAAACATAGCTCAAAAAACATTATCTACGACCTATCTATGGGACTCCTTTAGGGATGTTGACGTTGTATTCCAAAAACAAAACACCAACCAAAAAAGGGAAAAGAACCCTAAAGAAACAAAAAAGCAAACAAACAAAAAAGAACTGAAACACCTCAAACCAACCAACCAACCAATCAAAAGTCCAAACCTTTATGATCATTTTGTACTTCTTTCCTGCCAATCTCACAAAAAAAAAAAAAAAAACAAAACAAAAAACAAAACAAAAAAACAAAACAAAACAAAAAAAAAAAACAAAAAAAACACCAAAAAAAACCAAAAAAAAAACAACAACACAACAGAGACAAAGAATAAAAAGGTATGTTTTTCTCTTAACACCATATAGTCTCAATCACCCCAAGCATAATCAGTTTATAAATACCCTGCGGACAGTTAGAAGAAAGAAAACCCTAATCTTACAGACAGAAATTTTATTTTTAGAGTTTGTTGTAAAATTTTATTGAAACAAATCACAAAATGTGGATTAGCCAAAACTGAACTTTCTGTTGAAATTAGTCCATTCACAAGCTTGCATGCTCATACACATATACTGACATATAGAGCCACCAAGAAACCTCCCAGCATTTATAGTATTAGTTTGGGATTCAAGACATTTGGGCTCAAAAGTCAAACTGGAAAGGTTCCACTGAGAAGATAATGACACAGCCCACCAAAAAAAAAAAAAAAAAAAAACAAAAAAACACCACCAAACAAACAAAACACCAAAACAAACCAAAAAACCCAAACCCACAAAAAAAAAAAAAAAAAAAAAAAAAAAAAAAAACCAAAAAAAACCCAACCAAAACCAAAAAAACAAACAGAAAAAACATCACCACTGGAATTCCTAACCAAAAGTCAATTCCTCCTGTATCCCTTGTGGTTCAGGACCACAGGTACAGCCATGAGATTTTCTTCAGTCATGCTTCCCTCACATTAGCATTCTAAATAAGGCTAACTTGATCACCTCCTCCTCAGCAGTGTTTATGAGGAGATTATTCTCCTTCAGAGACTATGCTTCCTGCTCTGAGTGGTCAGCCGTGTCAGCTTCCAGCACCAACAGACATTCATCTAAGGTGATAGGTATTGTGGTTTGGACATGATGCAAAAGTATAACGTTTTTCCTGCTCCATTTTTTAGTATGAAAGACTGAATTGAACAAAATTAGTTTCTTCTTCTGTGAGGGTGGCCTGGTCTCAACACATGCCTGAATGAGCTATTTATCCAAATGAGAAATTATATGAAACTCACTTGAGAGTCAGCATCTTGTATAGCCAGCACTATCTTAGAGAATATTTTCAGAACCAATGCCAAACAAAATGAAAAACTGCTGAATCTGAAATGCCAGCAGTCCAAAGAGTGCTCAGGTGGCTCTAAGAAGAGGAAGTGGTGGGAATGTATAAGCAGACATCTTCAGGTTTGTTGATGTCAGAAAATCTTTAAGCATTAAAGTGAAGGATTCCATTTTGAGCAAGTAAAGCTCTCTGGCTTACCTGCCAATTGGAGACAAAAAAAAAAAAAAACCCTGTAGCATGACTTCATTGTCAAGCAAACTTCAGAGGTAATGACCAAATTGCAGAAGTGCTTTTGCAGCTTCAGAAAATGCTGAAGGAACACAAAAAAGAGGAAAGAAGTAGAGGAAAACAAGAACGTACTGCTGGGATTTTTGTGAAAAGGAGCCAAAAGCAGACACAGATGGCTTTCAACTCTGATGAGAAATATAGGTGAAGCTACTTTCTATAATACAATATACTGTCAGCTCAAAAAAACTGACCATCTGAAGACTTGCATATTCCAAACAAAAACTTAGAAGCAAAGTGTGTAAACATCCATAGTTACCAACATAATCAAAAACTATGATTAGAAGGGAAACCTCTCCATAATAAAAATACATCTGTAAAGTATGAAAAGTCTTTTCAAAAAGCGCATATTTGTTGCTCTGCAAAAGTGGTCTATATCTAAACCTATGGTTCCTTCTCAAATTTTGCTTTCAGAGGTGAAATGCTGACATTACACACATCTACGATGTGTTTTACAGACAAGTTCATTTTGCCTGTGCTTGGAGCTGTCTAGAAGACAAAGCCAAAACAGAAGATGTATGCTGTGCTTGACTTAGTAAGCCTTTCTTATTTATCTTTTTTTTCTCTTTTTTTATTTCTAGTTTTAATAAGAGCAAAAGACTTACAAAAAGTTATTTTAAGGGGTTCACAGGGAAGTTCAGAATCAGTTTTCTGCTTAAATGAGATCCCAAGTAATTTATCAAAATTTTAACATCTCAGTTCCTGAAAAACACATCAGAACTGCTGATGACATAGCACAAGGAGTGTCTCCTCTCTCCCAACAGTTTTCCTGCGCCAATTTATTTTCTCTTTTATATTCTCACCCACACACATATTCACCACCAGTAAGAGCATTTAGTTTTTCCATATGCCTTTTTTCCTATGTTACCACTTTACTGTTTTAATTTAGATTCTATGTGCATTTTTACTAGCTAAGGATGTAGAGATGGGGGAAATACATTGTAAGGATTCAACAAAAACAAACATAATCATAACGTGGACTAATTACAAAACACACGTATCAGGAAAGTTATTTCTTCTATCTTTGCATATATGAATATTCTGATACATAGGGAAAGAAACTTCTGTTCAAAGTAATTTGAAGCACTGGATTTTGTACATTTTGAGACTCCAGCAAAATGTAATCAATACAACAAAAAATGAAAATGGAAATCGTGGTGCACATAAACACTCACTGGGTTTAAAACCTACTGGTCCCAAGTCAAGATTCCATAACTAAACTAGGAAATCAATTAGATCCAAAAGTGAATTTAACATTTCTGAAGGTTATATATTTTAAATAACATGGATAGCCTTTTCTTCTCAAAATTTTACTTCCATAAAAAAGAATGCTGTGTTTTTATGGAAAAAAAAAATCATAACATATAACAACTCATATTTTCCTAATTTTTATAGAATAAAGTTTATGGAACTGCTGCAGAAATATCTTAACACATTCTTACCATATCCTATAACAAAAGGATTCCAACAGAGCCTTCCTAGAAGCTGTCCAATTAAAGGGAACTGCTGGATTGCTACAGTGGGACCCTGCTAAAACACAAAAACAAAAAAAAAGATAATAAATATTCTACATCAAAAGTAGGTTAAGAGAACTGTTAATGATACACATTGCTGTAAATTACAATCCAAATTATTTTACTGTGAATTGCTCTGAAAGCAAAACACCTGCAGGTATGTAAATTTTCTATGTCATCATTCAAGTAAGTTAAAACTTACGTATTTCCTTACCAAATACTAAACTATGTTAGAAAATTTATTCATTTGCCTCACACCCAGCAAGCAGATCAGTATTAGTAACTAGGAAGTATATGATTTCACTGTATTAAAACCTAATTAACACACATTTTTATTGAGGGTCATTGTTATAATATACTGTCTCACAGTTTCTGAAGAAATTAGTATCTACTATGGCATAAAATTATCTTTGTTACATTTGTTTGCTTTCTTTAAATTAATTTACTTAATGACAAGCCAGTAACAAACTGACATTTAACTTCTAACCAAATAGAAAGCACTTTCACTAGAAAAATAATAGACAATGTAGTTTATATACAGTCCTGTGTAATCAGTCTTGTTTTTCCATTTTTGTAGCTTTACTATCTAATAAATGAAGGCTTTGAAAAATAGTGCTGTGCTGAGATAACATGAAAGTAGCAGGTATGATAACCATCTCCTGCTACTACAATAAATTCCTTACACTGTCTCATGTTTGGGGTTAGACCAAGA
The DNA here is from genome assembly GCF_026979565.1 of Vidua chalybeata. Classification (NCBI taxonomy): domain Eukaryota; kingdom Metazoa; phylum Chordata; class Aves; order Passeriformes; family Viduidae; genus Vidua; species Vidua chalybeata. The sequence goes on along the minus strand of NC_071570.1, from coordinate 11,782,063 downwards.
CTTTCTGGGGCCATATTCACGAAGTCCATTTCAGGCCATGCCTTGGATTACATGAAGTAGCAACATTTTTCTCCCTCTTACGGAAAAAGAAATATAAATATGGGAAGAAACTCCACTCCCCCAAAGCCCTTTACTTACAATTTAACATTTAAGTCAGTTCAGAAACAAACCTCACTCTGCAGTCTACAGATAGGAATATTTTAAAAGAACAATTTCCATAAGAAGCAAGCCTTATGCCATAATGCAGTACTTTCAAGGCTAATTATACTGAATATATACACTGAAAATTGATGCTCAGAAAAACATACTATCAACTAAACATGAACAACTACCTTTCTCAAGTGATTGTAGACAATAATTAATAAACAGAGCAGGCAGCAGTTTATGCCAGTGATCTGACCATGCTGCTAGAACTCACTGCGTGTGCCATAATACTGGGGTCAGCAGACCCTCTAAGATTTGAAAGATCAGTCACAGTTTTGCATATTAAGGCCTTTAAATCATCCAATTTATGACCTGACAGCCAGAATCAAATTATTCTTTATTTAAAGAGTTTTTTTAAGAGGCTAGAGCATTGGCTGGGAAACTTCACATGACATCAATTGATCGGGAAGAAAAAGTCCCTTTCACAATAAATCAGGGAAACAGGAAGCACACTCCTGTTTGCATTACCTGTGACTGTTTCCCCAGTTTGCACCTCTGATCCAGTAGTACCTTAGGCTAACAAGACAAACCTTTTTGCTGCTGTTACCTTCTGGTTTTGTCAAAACATGGTGCAGATTGTTTTGGAGGACCTCTTCAAAACAGGTCACTCTTCCTTCTAAAGTCACTTACCAAATGTTTTATTGTTTCATAAAGCTGATGTAGAAATTCCTGGAGTTGGGGCAAGTGAAGGCACACATCTTTCTGGGATTCCAAAGTAGTGGCTTGACCCCATTCAATAGCTTTATCCAACCAATACTCAAAGTTCAGTTTGGGCACTGTAGTGTCCTGAGCCATTCCACAATCCTGAAAAAAAGATTTTAATTCCACATCAGGCATCACTGAACACTGGCTTCAAACCAAAAACAAATATACAGAGAGAGGACTTTTGCTACCATTTTTGTGTGCATACAAGAATGGGGTGTAGGGAGTGTCTGTTTACATCTCCTAAGACTGGTAATTTGATTTGCAATATTAAGAAGTTAAATTAATAACCCCATCATTACAAAATAGCAAAGGGGGAAAATTCATCAGTAAATTATCTTAGAATAAATGTAACACCCACATGTGTTTCAGGCTTTTCTCATCTAAATTTGTCATCATCAACATTTCACTCAGAATTTTAGAATTTAAGTGTGCATTTGTTTGAAATGCTATGCACAATTAAAAACTAAAAATGCTTGTTCCAAGATAAATTAAAGTATTAAAATAAGGCTCAATCAAAACAAAAGGCACTAGGAGGCCTTCGCTCATTGCAATTTCTGTATTTCTAACTGATCATTAGCTTTATGTGAAAAAAGAGTATTCTCCTTAATAGAAACTAATAAATTTAGTATTTTGGGTCTGTTTCTCCTTGTATACCATACAAATAAGAGGGGAAAAAATATAACCATATGCAGCTTTGCATATAACCCAGTTCTGAATGGAAGTTGTACCATAAATATCTACATCCTCTGGCACACTTCACTCTGAAAAACTGGTATTTGTGGGATAAGCACTATCACCAAGCCAGAACATTAAAATCTAACCAAACTGCACCACTAAAAGATACTAAAAAACAGCATACAAATTTTTCTGCTTTACTATTATATTTTTCTTTGACAGAAGGAGAGAGAACAGCACAGCAAGCAGTACAACAACCTTTAAATCTCTCTGAAAGTAATGTCTCATAGGCCGAAAGACCAAATGAGCTCTTGCAGTCTTTCAATCGTTGTTCTTTCTGTCAAAACTGTAAAGACAACTGTCAATTAACAGAATGTGGTGGCAATTTTCAGAAATGAATTGTTGCCCATTGGAGACAAATTCAGACACTCATAGATGCCACAGAAATGAATGAATATGTATCTTTGCAAGCTATAAACCAAAAAAATAAACCAGGACCTCCACAGCAGCCCTGCAAACTAAGCTTGCTTTATACAGCTAACCCTTACAAACACAGGATTTGTACAGCATGCTAATCTGAGCCAGATAAAAATTTGAAGATTATTAATAAACTTGTTTAATTACTATGAGAAAGAAAGCAAGAAAGCAAGAAAGAAAGAATGAAAGAAAAAGAAATACATAAACCCTAGTGAATCACGACTATCATTTGAGTTTGGATCCTGTCCAGAAAAAAAAAAAAAAAAATTGAGGTTACTGTTGGATTGCTAGTGTACAATACGTATTTGCCCCAAACTTGTTCAAAGACCAGTAAGCAAAGCCACTGCTCTTGTGTTCTTTATTACACTCCCATTTTTATCTGCCACTGTTGCTGTCAGCAGAGTTCTTAAGGGATCTCTGCAGTGCCAAGGTGTTACTGATCTTCTCTGAGTATCAAAACATGCTATGAGACTCTCCATCACAGCACCTGGCTGAAGAGACATGGGTCCCAGTGGCAATTAGCCATGAAACATTTTTATCACTGCAGGGACATAAGAAAGATTTTCAGAACAAGCTGAAGCCAGCAAGTAAACTAACACATATGGTTAAATTAATGAGCCTACTTGATATTCCCAGACAACATCAATCCTACCAAGTAACTGAAAAATCAATCCCCTAATAAAACAGCTCCTAAAACTTTTAGGAAAGGAGACAAAAAGAAAAAGAAAAAATAAAAAAAAGAGGAAGCACAAGAACTCCAGCATTTTGGGGCCAATCATGAGTTGACTAAGTATTAATTGAGAATCCAAGTAAAGCAAATCAAGCAGGATAATCTAATATACTGAGGACCTGTTCCTACTACTTCAGAATGCAGAATGGCATAGCCATCACTCTTCTTTTTCCAGAAGTCTGAGATCCCAGCTCTCCAATAAGAAAGGTGTTTTGTCTCCCGGGTTATTACAGCTAAATAAACTGGATTGCACATTCCTTTTTTTTTTTTTTTTTTTAAGTACTGCTACTATAAAAAAACCCAAAACCAACAGCACAAATCATATGTGAAAGAAAATCTTAGAAGTGTATCTCTCCTCTATGCTGATAACTGCAAGTGTGCATTTTTTACTGTTTCTGACAGCTAATTCCCTTAAAATACCTGAATATTTTGGATATGAGAAAAGTATTCTCCCATCAACAGACTTGCAATAATCACACACAAGACAAATCAGCTCTATGTTTGGTGCTATTCAAACCCTCACCTTGTTGTATGAAAGCACAAACAAAGGATCTGGACCAAAAAAACTCCAGCTATACAATCTAGAGTTCAGAACCTATCCTCAGAAGGATCAGTCCTGGTCTTGATCTTTCTGCATAATTTTCTGATCAAAATGAAACACCGCTCTGTTTCTAAAGCAGAGTTCAGAAATTTTAGCTGCAGTTTAAAGCTCAATTCATGGATACATTTATGGGCAAAAAATAGAGGAGACAGTTTTATATACATTTCCAAATTGGATTAAAGGACAAATGTATGTGTTTTTCTGTGCAATTAATTTTCTGAAACTGCTAAAAATCTTAATAGATCAGCAATAAGGAATGATCCCTATGATTAAGAGAAGATGTACTCTTCAGTGCACGTTTAGAATAAACCATTTAGAGTGACATGCAAGATCTTTGCACTTTTTGGGGCAAGGGGGAGGAGGAAGGGTTGTGCACTTCTGTAAAGCTTTGGACAAGAACTACTCTTGTAGATTCAATGGCAGCAGAATCCCTTACAGCAATTATTACAACAGTCGCATTTACATATTACTTCCTCTGAGTTGGAAGGGATCCATAAGGATCACCACATCCAACTTTTAAGGGAATGGTCTATGTGGGAATGGAGCACGGGACCTCAGCATTGTTAGCACAATACTCCAATCCACTGAACTCATCTCAGGGTTGAATGTAGATTTTCAAAAATTATAATCACAAAAATTGCTAAAGGCATTGCTGCTTTCTGTTTTGGAATACCACCAATACATGTTTTTTTTATAAAATTATGCTGAGATCAACAGAAGAACACAATAAAGTGGCATTTCTAGGAATTGCTGCACTATTCATATAGGCCACTGGCCCTTGTTTAGCATTTACTATGTACTTCAATTTATCCTTTATCAAGAATGTGATTAATTTAATATACATTAAGATTTTCAGCATCACAACACCACATAATCCACACTATTTCCAATCGTGCTCTATTTCCAATAGCATGATTTTTAAGCTGTACTTGTTTGTTTTCACTGGAAGTTTCATATCAAATAGTTATTTTATTGATTGTTTACTTCAACTATAGCATCTAGTCCCAAAAAGAGCAATTTGATTAATACAGCTTACTCTTGTCTTCACCCCAACATTACTGGAAAACACACAGTAAAGCTACTGTGTATGTATAAATACTGTGAAAGTATAAATAGCCTGATTAAAAAGCAAACATACCGGAGACAGAAATTTAATCTCAAAAACCATCATAGGATATAGGATATGGTTTATTAGAGAAATAGAAAACTGTTATAGTCAAAGGTAATTTAAATGTTCAGGTCCCAGTATCATACAGAACATATTAGAAGAGCTACAGGAATCACAGATAATAAATACTTCATTAATAACTTGACTTACAATACTGACAAGTATATTCCTAGTCTCTTTCAGATTAATTTCCATTATTTTCAGTTAGTAAGGACTCATTTTAGCTGCTGAAAATCAAAAACTGATTCTCATTTTGACTGAGTTCTCCACAACATGGCAAATTCAGAAGCCAGATTTATTGTGAACCATCTTACAGTATATTTTACTTCTAGAAAGAAGCCGTTAGCCGTCTTCTCTGAGAACCCCCAGGCAAACCCTTTTGGCCTCATACTTCCAAACACATGGGGAGCTCTGGTATGAGGGTACTTGTTATACCTTTCAGAAGTTAATGCAGCATTTCTAAAAATTCACAAAAATTACAATTAAACTTTCATTAATTTATTTCTCTTTATTCTTGTAAATTCAACTGCTACATTTAAATAAAGCCTTTTAAGTAGAAGGATCTTTGAGGTACTGTTAAAGATCAATATCAAGGTACAATATTTCCTTATATGACAGCATTCCAAATAAATATGACAAAAACTTGCATTCAAATTATAAAGCTCTCACTTTGCCTTGAATCAATGCTAAGTAGCTCCATGTTCTAAATGAATGTTTTACTTTCCACTCCTCCACCTCCTCTTCCTCCTCCTCTCTTATATCCTACCCACCAGCTACCTTATCTTATGAGGAAAAACACAAAATAAGAAAACAGTTAAAAATATTCTTATGATGTCAGGGCCCAAGGGCCCCAAGCACAACAGGTCACCATTAAGATAACAAAACATATAAACTCCAAATTCCAAACTATTTTTAAGGGGTTTTAATACTTACAAAAGCAGTAGGACAGTCCTTTTGTGCATATTTATTACTTTAATAGATATTAGGAGACTAATATTACCAATTAGGAGCACTTCAGTATATTATATAATCAAAAGATACCATCATTTTTACTCCTTAATCACTTTTAACTCGATTGTGATACTCAATGGTTGATACTATAATATAACAAAAGAGTATTAACTTTTTCAGTGTGTCAAAGATTATTATAATCATGTCACAAATTTGCTATCTAATAGATATTCTGAGATTATGCCAAGAGGGGAAAAAATAGCAATTATCCTGAACATTGTTACTATTTTCTCATTTGTTAATTCTCTGCATAAAATATCTATTTCTTTACCTTGTTCTCAAGTATATTTTTCATCTCCACCTTTACAAGTCTCCTTCTGCTTGCCAAGAACAGAAGAAAATTCAATATATACTCAGAGAGGAGGTAAGAGCAAACGTAATTTATTTCCTACTGTAAAGACAATCTGTTACCAGCCTCCCCAAAATAAATTTTAAAAATAGTTTATTAGGAAAAAAAGCTTTTTTTTTAGAAACTTCAGAAAGGCTCAGGAGTAGTAAAGACTATGTGAAAAATAAAAACATACATTTACTCTTGTCATCTTATTTTCTTATACCTTGTTGAGAAATAAGCATCACAGGCTGGTTTATAGGTTGGTATTAAGTCTAATCTACACACGCTGGCATCCAACAGTCAAGAATAATAGAGAGAATAACTTCCATTTTCATTTTAGACTGGTGTGCTTACAAGCAGCGTTGATTAATGTTCATTTTTTATTTAGTACCTTTTCACAAAAAAACAAGTTCGCCTACTTCTCTTTGTGCCTACATCCACAGATATTTTAGAGCAAGAAAAAACAACTATTATAGAAAACTGCCTGTCTACATGTGCACTTTCCAAATTAAAACAAATTGCATGCTACTATATCTTCCCCTGGAAATAAAATCAAAGGACACAATTTTGCCAAAACAAAGGATTCAATACTGGCTAAGCAATCTGTGAAATCTGGCAAACTAAATAGCTGGTCAACCAGATGGCTGACATTATTATTCAATGTTTAGACTAAAAATTCTCCTGGAAAAAGTAACTAACTCTTCTATTTTGCTGCTGTATATTTATTTCTTCTATTTACTCTGATAATTGGTAATTTAACAGAGTTGCATTCTGAATTACATTATCAGGACTCACAGGAAAAAGAGTTCAGTTTTCATCTTTAAGCAACTGTGGCCCCTAGCAGGGCTAATTTTGTGGACAGCAGAATTAAACCTCTTGCACAGGTTTCATATGAGTATCACTGCAAACTGCGCTCTGCAGGTCTGGAGAAGACCTGATGCCCTGAAGAATCAAGCTTTGCTGGGATTCACAGGACTTCTCCCTTTCTCAGATACTCTGAAGACATTACATCTCCCTCTCCCCACAAAAGGACTGTATGATCATGATAAAGCTTTCCTTTACCAGAGGGTGGTTGGCACTGGAACAGGCTCCCAGGGAAGAGGTCACAGCACCAGCCTGACAGAGTTCAATTGGACAATGCTCCCAGTACATGGTGTGACTCTTGGGATGTCCTATGCAGGGCCAGGAGCTGGACCCAATGATCCTTGTGGGTCCCTTCCAACTCAGCATGTTCTGGGATTTCCATTAATCAGGCTTCATGACCACAAAAATATAATTTATTTACCTCATACAAAAACTAATTTTAAAACTTTCTAGTTCCAATAGCTCATCTTGTAGCAGCAGATCTTCCCTCTAACTTACCCCATTTCAAGAGGCTTGAAAATAAAGAATAAAACTTTCTTTAATGGGAAAAGCAGAAATAATATCTCAGCACATCCATCTAGCTCTTATCTTCAGCCCACAGGAACAGCAAAAGCAAAGTGATATCACTGAATTTTATATATGTTATTTGTTACCTTTCCATCATGAATCTTAACAGGGCAAGAAGGCAATCAACTATACTTTCAAACACAAAATATGTAAGTACCAAACCCACCAATAATCCAATAATGGATTTTTAGGAAGAAACTGAATAAAAAAAAAATCTGATCACAATCCACTGTAAGCTACTCCTGCAAGGAACATACCAAAGAAGTTACTAATACTACAACATCACTAGTACCTTTTTTAAAGTTAAATTTAAGAGGAGAAAACAGGCAATAAAGTAAGGTACCTTTACATCTCTGGCAGAAGAGTCTATGCAATCTGGCAAAGTACCAAAACATACAATGCCCTAGTTTAAAAGAATTTCAATGTCAGCAGGAGCCAGAACACAATCCAGCAAGACCTACATAAAGCTATCCATACCAAAAGACAGGGTATCAGATGGATGTGCAAAATCTAAATTTGTTTCAAGGCAAGTAGGCAAATCCCAGATTTGACCAGTGCACACTGATGTTAAGCAGATCACACAACCTTCCAGAACAAAGACTTGAAAGAAACAGGGGGCTGCTAGCTCACCCCTTAACTCCTTGCTTGCTCTTCCATATGTGGATTGCCTTCCTCTTAACAGTGATCTACGACAGAGGCAACAACAATACACCTCAAAATACAGCAGAAGCTAAAATTTACATCCTGAAAATGTGTGGCATGGTGAACAGAAGCACAAACAAGCACACTCTGTCACAGTTTTCTAGAAATGGAGGAAGGGAAGGGGGTGTGAAGCACATCTCATTTCAATACATTTCCTCAGTAAGATTTATGTATTTTGTCTTGCAATCTAAATAGTACACCTTACAAGACTCTTTGGTAACACTCAGGTCACTGGAACGTAGCAATTGCTCCTAGTGCTTGAGGAATAAAGTTTTTGGCAGGATATCTCTAATGAAAGTTAATGTTCAAATATCCTTGGATTTTGTTTGTTGGACAGGGCCTTTTCATTCAGTCCAGCTAATTTTCAGCTCACTTCTATGACAACAATAGAAATAAAGATGACACACGGGAAATTGCAGCTAAAACAACTATGCAAAGAATAAAGGCAGCTCTGGAAAGAGACACTAGGTCTGATCAAGCCTTCAAACTACAGAAAGCAGAACTGTCCCTGGTATCTGGCAACATAAAAATATTTTTACAGCACTTTGCAGAAAGTTCAATTATTGCTAACAGCACTTTAGCTTCACTAACAGTTACAGTTACAACACACATCAATTGTGTATGGGTCTCTGATAACAGCAGTCTAAACACTACATAAGTTAGATCTTATTTTTCAGGTCACAGGAAAAGGAATTAAATGCTGGTTGTATTTACATCAATGGCAGAATTTTTGTTAGTCTCAATGAAGCCTAAATTTCACATTAAACTTTCATGACAGTAAGAAGCCCATCCACATAAGAGCTTACCAAGTAACTACATTAGAAAAATTAGGCCTTTTAGCAACAATGGCAAATTCCTGTTAGATTACATCTATTGTTTGTACCCATTCTCCTATAACAAATCTGCCAACTAAGGCATCATTCCCTATTTTATGGGTTACCTGAAAAAATACAGTTATCTGGGTTATCTGACTATACAGTTCTCATTACCCAATTCTAGCAAATATGCTCTCACAAAACTTCATGTAAGCCAAAGCAAAGTGAATGAATTACAGTTACTTAGACAAAGAGCAAATTTTGTACCAAATATAAATTCTGCTTTTTCACTTAAAACTTCTACATGTGGTTACCACTGTCTCCCATAGCTTAAAACCAATGTTAGAGATTTTATATTGTCATTTCAGACATCTGAAAGATTTTCTTCAACTTCTTCTCTACAGAATAACACTTCAGAAAAAAAACGGTCTGGGGGTGCTGGTCGGCAGCAGCTCAGGCTGAGCCAGCAGTGTGTGCCCGGGCAGCCAGGAGGGCAAACCCCATCCCGGGGTGCATCAGACACAGCATCACCAGCTGGGACTGGGATCATCCTGCTGGATTCAGCCCTGGGGCAGTCTCACCCTGAGTCCTGTGTGCAGTGCCGGGCCCCACAGCCTGAGAAGGGTGGGAAGGTCCTGGAAAGGTCCAGAGGAGGACAACAGAGCTGGTGGAAGGGCTGGAAGGCACATCCTGTGAGGAGAGGCTGAGGGCTCTGGGTTTGTCTGGTTTGGAGAGAAGGAGGCTCAGGGGTGACCTCATTGCTCTGTACAGCTCCCTGAGGAGGGGACCTGGAGAGGGGAAAGTGCTGGTCTGTTCCCAGGATTTCCTGGAATGCAGTAAAAGGATACGTGCAAATGGTTCAAGCTTTATCACAGGATGTTCAGACTGGACACTGGGAAATCTTTCTTTACCGGGAGAGTGGTCAAACACTGGAAGAGGTTTCCTACAGACGTGTTTTTTTCCTCCAAGTCTGTCAAGTGCCTTAAAAAGAGGCATTTGTACAATGCATTTAACACTAAAGTTAACATTTGTTCAGCTGTGAATTGGTCAGGCAGTTTGACTAGATGATTTTTTCCCAACAAAACAGTCCATTCTGCTCTATTCTGGTCTGAACACGAATCAAACCAATCACCCAAATTTCCCTTATCACAGAACCTCCTCTTCTATCAACCTGTATTTGTATATCGCTTGAGTAGAATACAGAGAAACCTATTTCCTTAAAATCCAGTTCCTCTGAAAAAAAAAAAGACTAGTTAAAGATTAATTCAGAGTTTCACCATGGAATAAACAGCATTTCATGTCAGTTACATACTATGAGCTATCAGTGATGGGGATGTTGCATATACACCAATCCTTGGCACTTTCTTTTTTAGAAATTTAAGTTCCACAATTAACTGATATATTATAATTCCCTCATGTCCAAGCATGAACAGAAGCACATACATTAAACTGTAGACAGCAAGTGAGAATATTAATCCTCTCATCAAAGGAGTCACTTATGACACGTAATATAGTAGAAAACATGTATTCCTTTGTATTAGTGTATCAAGGAATAGCATTTACTTCCATCTGTATATACTAAAATTACGAGGAGGCAAGGGAAAAACCTAAAAAAAATTCCTGCCAAAGCACAATCTTCCTCCAGCTAAGATGTAGGGGTTGGGAGGGAAAGCAACAGGGACATAACCTGCAGATAACATATGCAGAGAAGAATGATTACTCACCTTTATTCCTTCAATTAAATAATGAATGACCACTAAGGGGCTTCATATTTCCAATAATGCTTCTGTAACAGTCGTGCAACTGCTAAATTCAAGCTTTCCCCCTGGCTTACACCAGTATATGAAAAGAAGACATATGTTCCAAACTCTTTATCTCAAGTATTTGAACATAAGGTAAAATACTGTGTTGTTGATATCCAGAGCTACTCATACAGTCGGGTTCTAATTCTTATACTAAAAATTTTTATAAGAACCTCTAATATTTATTTACTAATGAAACACATACCTTTCATTGAAATCCCACAGTTCTACAGAGTTAAAGCAATTCTGCATAAGCATAAGGAAACAGAAGAACAAACAGAAAACAATTTCTTCAAAGTCACTGAGGAAACATATGACAAAAAGAGATGAAACACACAAATCTCATATACTTTAGCCTATTAGGAAACACTGTTTTTCAAGGCTTTCCCCAAAGATAATCTATTATTCACCTTAATCTCCTCAAGCATTACATGACAATTTATGCAATGATGGTCAATATTCCACCAAAAAGAAAATGAACACACAAGAATGCCAAAAAGTATTTTCTTTTCAGTTTATATTACACATACTTACCTTTATATGAACTCTAATGACAGCTTAGCAAGTGTAAGTAAAAAAGTCTGTGAAAAGTATTCACAGTAAAAGCAAGCCTGCAAATGAAAGAATGCATTTCTCTGGCATAAAAGAAAAGAGTCTCATACTTTTCCCCCTCCTCTCTCTCTGACTAGTCACACTCAGAAATAGCTACAAAATAAAATCTTTAGAAGAAAGATGTATTTATGGCACTAAGTACACCTGACAGAAAAACGTATTCTTCAGAATAAAAACAACCTCATGACATTCACATCAACATTTACACGTTTTTGTTGTACATTATCTTAACACACTCTCACAGATACTTGTCCCTGGAGTCCATTGACAAGGTTTCATGCTATTCACAGGCATTAAATCAGGCCATTCATTCTTTGCAAACAAGAAGAGGTAAGTTTCCTCAGAAACATCTAGAGCAAAGACTTTCGGTCATTCACTCAGTCAAACTCATACTGCAGCAACAATTATCTATGTGGGCATTTAGACTGAAGAGAAGGAAGTGACATTCATATCGATGGGATAATGATTTGTGGAATTTTCAGTCAATTATTCCTGCATATTTTATGAGCACTTACTTTTTTAATGCACTACAGAGGATCCTCTGATTTGTCAACAATGCCTCTGTCACAGCCATTCACAAAAACCTGACAATTTTGCCCCTGGCATGAAATGAAAGCTGTATTTTTCTCTTATCTTATGGAAAGGGAGCTTCTTATGAATGTGGTCAGTTGATGATAAACGAGAACTTCTAATGTACAGCATAGAAAAAAATTACTAGCTAGTGGTACGTGGCCTCTTCTACTTGGACACTCATTTGTGTCAATTCAGTTGATACCTTTCTAAAGTCCTATCTTGAATACTTCAATACTGTCACACAGTTAATCAAGATTTAATAAAAAAACATGTCCAATTAATCTACTAATAAGGAGGAAGGACAGCACCACAATCTGGCTTCAGGAGTCAGAAGTCTTAAGAATCCAATTCTCACTTCTGACACATGACACTAAAGAAATCATTAAAGTTAATTAAGCAAGGCTCATTCTGTTGCACCTCTGCAGAAACTTGATTAGTTGTGCTCTGATTTTAAAGAATAGTACATTTACTTATATACTTGTTTACTTAAAAAGAAAAAAAAAAAACCCCAAACTAAAACCAAATATCTGCTAATATCAGATTTACTCCATTTACATTTTTTTTTAAAATTTATTCCTCTCAAAGATTTACAAAGTTCCTTTTCCTGCAGTAGCCTTGTGGGCTTTATTTTGCAAGATCACCATAAATGATGTTGTGCAGATTACACTTGAGCAAGTAATGTGTCTTTAGACTGTGTCCAGTAATACCTGTTCAACTCATCACTAGTAAAATTATGAACCTATAGCTCACAGTATTGCTTAGAAACATAATTTCTATTGGAAGTTAATAATGCATAGAGAAGTACTATGTCACAACCCTGCAACCATAAGCAAGGCTGACAGTTAAAAAATGAACAGAAGTCTCTCACAAACGGCATCTGACATGAGTCCTCCCTTTATTATTACACAGAGCAAAAGCATTCTTAAACAAATTTTAAAGACGCTGTAATCAAAACTCTGAAATTCAGAAGAGTAAATTGTGATAGTTAATAGAAATAATTTAGATTTCTCTTTATTAATTTATTATGTATGTTTAATGAGTTTATGATTAATATAATACTAATAAAGAGTATTTTGCACCTCCATAATATTTAACATAATATACATTCCTGTAACTTAGCAGACTAACTGCACAATCCTAGTGTTCTTGGGAACTGGTGGTATGCGCCACCAAATCTCAAACACTAAGAATTTTCTAATTCTCAAAGCTGCATGAAAGGAGTTACAGATTTTTAATGAGTATTACCATTGCCTTCATTTTAATAACATTAACAATGACAGCAATTTATTATAGCATTAACCAAAAACCACTGTCTGGGAATACCCTTCTTGGTGAAAGTTGAATCATTTAAAATTTGATTTTTGAGAGCTGTTCTACAACTTATACATGTAGCAAGATCTTTACAATCTAGCATACTTTTGTGCGTTGTTTAGCTCAGGTTGGCACAAAATATGCTGTATTCGTAAAGATAATTTTTAAAAAATCATCAGATAAATCAAAGACTAAAGATTTTTTCTGGGGAACAATCTCATGCAATATATACATCTTCCTGTAAATGCCAGAAATTATTCCATGTACATCAAAGGATTCTAAGACTTTCTGAGTGCCTGTTTCAGGAAAAACTTGCTTCACCTATCTCTGTCACCAGTCTCAAAATCCTCCACCCAAATGTCTTTTGAAAGACATCTTTGCCTAAAGCAGCACCTTCACAATGGTAGGGCAGGGTATGTTTCTCTGAAACATACATCTTAGGGAAAAAGAAATTATAATTTAAAAGTACACTGAGCATCCAAGACTGTTCCACTGATGGAACAACTGTGTCCAGTGCCTTCAAAGGGGTATCCTTTGTTGCTACAACACCTCATAACATCACCCCAACTACACCAGTGTCCCTTATGACACTTTCACCTATGCTATCATGTGCTTACTTTCATGTGCACCCACCCTGCTGGTCCATATGCACGTGCTGACTAGATGGAATCACAGAATCATACAATGTTAAGGAGGTGGAATGGACCTGAGAGATCATCTAGTCCCAGCCCACCTGCCGCAGGCAGGGACATCGCCCTAGATCAGGTTGCTCAAGGACGTACACAGCCTGGCCTAGAATACTGCCAGGGATGGGGCACCCAGAGCCTCCCTGGGCAGCCTCTTCCAGTGTCTCACCACGCTCACAGGAAAGAATTTCTTCCTAATATACAACCTGAAGTTCCCCTCTTTCAGTTTGAACCCTTTGCCCCTTGTCGTATCACTATAGTTCCTAATGAAGAGTCCCTCTCCAGCTTCCCTGTAGGCCCCCTTCAGATACTGGAAGGTGGCTAGGAGTTCTCTACACAACTTTCTCTTCTTCAAGCTGAACAGTCCCAATTTTCTCTGTCTGTCTTTGCAAGGGAGGTGATCCAGTCCTGAAGAACTCTTGCCCAAAAACATGGGGAATATCAGTCTTTCTATTTGACCCCCACTTCAAATTTTAGAATATATATAGGAATAGAATCACCATAAAAACCTTTATCCTGCTTTCAACCTTGGTTAAAATTACCATGTTCAATCTTTAGTAGCCAAAGACATGGACAGCCAGAATCACACACATCTCACTTCCTGAGAATATAAAGACAAAAAGCACAGAAGTTATTACCAAAACTGGATCCATGCTTATAAGCAATAAGATAACCTCCGAGATCGTTTCCGACTCGGGTTTTCCCAGCGCCATGTCCTCTGGAGCCAAGTCCCTGCGGAGGGGCCCAGCCCCGCAGCGCCGCCGCTGCCCAGGAGGCGGCAGCAGTGAGCAGCCGCCCCGCCGCGCCAAAGGCGCCCGAGGCCCGCCCAGCAAGGCCAAAATCCAACATAATCCAGCATGTTTCCATAGGTTTGGCAGCGCCTCACGCTGTGCCTTCCGCAACGTCTCCACCCCGGCTTCAAATATGGTGATCAATTCTTACGACACAAGTTTTCAATCTTGATCTAAGAAGGGGACACGAGCATAAACCCAAATAATGGAGCAAGTAATCAATATAACTCAGAACATAAACTGAATTAATTTATTGGGCATAGACAATGAAGTCTTTTCACAAGAAATGAGGGACAGCTTCAGAACCTTTAATTACATATCAGAAAAAAATCCCAAATTCTGAAAATTCTCCTAGTTTTCAAGACTGTTATATTACAGTACTTTTACCTAAAGGATTCTTCACTCAGAGAGAGAGGGAGCATTATCCCATTTTAGTTATTCTCCCACGTGAAAAATGGGCATTTGGAAAATTTTTGAGAGGAGTGGACATTTAATTACCTACATTTGTGATCCAAACCGAAAACTTAAAATGTCAAATTCTCCCAGCACTTATGGGACATGTCTTCCCTAATCTTTAGGCCAGCTAAAGGCCAGCTACAATTTCTGACAGTATTCCTTAAAAGCCTACTCTGTTGGAGTTCCTCCACCACAGCAGATGTCTGTGTCATATTGCACAGTACAACAGTTGGCAAAGTCTGTTGAATCAGAAACAAATCTCCCTCCTCCTATCAACCATTAAGGAAGGTATCTGTGTATTAGTGTTGCACCGATCTTGCACGTATCTATCACAACATGACCTTTTACCACTGTTTCCTCCCAAGAAGGAGGGAGAATAGCAAGCACAGACACCACATACGTTGATGTCTCTGCAGATGTTTTCAGTTACCAGTACCCCTACACGGGGAGTACAAGAAGGCTGGACACAGACTTTTTACAGGCGCATGTGGTGATAGGACAAAGGGGAATAGCCTTAGACATAGTAAGTTTAGGCTGAATGTTAGGAAGAAGCTTTCCACCCAGAGAGTGGTGAGGCACTGGCACAAGCTGCCCAGAGAAACTGGGGATGCCTCATCCCTGGAAGTGCTCAGCGCCAGGCGGGATGGGGCACGCCGGCACGGACCACAGGAGTGAGGCACGCAGCAGCTCGGGCAGCAGCGCAGGCCCGGCCCCACCACCACGGCCACGGCCACCTTCCTCTGCCGACCTCAAAGCCTCAGGGAGGGCCGGCCGACGCCTCGCTGCCCGTGTCATCCTTTCCCCGGCGGGCTCGTCGCCGCCAGCTCCAGCTGAGGGCGGAAGGGGAGGGCGCGGAGCCCGGCGGATGATCCGCACTAGCGCATCCCCTTCCCATGACAGACCCCGGCCCGCGACCATCGCAGCGGGGGCAGGACGGGCGAGAAGCCGCCGCTCCCTTCAGTGCCTGCTCAGGTCCCGCCGGAGCCCCCCGCGCCCGCTCCGTCCCGCCCCTCCCTCCCCGCCGCTTACCGCGCCCGCCGCGCCGCACCATTGGAGTTTTCGCGCGCGCTGCCCCGCTGCCCAGAGCTGCGCCTGCGCGGCGGGGCGGGGCCGCCTGGCCTCTGGTGAGCCGGGACAGCGCGCGGGCCGGCGGCGCGGGGCCGTGCGTCGGGTGTAGGCCGGTTCTGCGGGGAGGCTCTTGACGCAGAGGGTGGCTGGCACTGGAACAGGCCTTCCGGCACTAAGCCTGTCTGAGTTAAAGAAGAGTTTGGACAATGCTCTTAGGCACATGGTGTGACTCTCGTGGATGTCCTGCGCAGGGCCAGGAGTTGGACTTCCGTGGTCCTTGTGGGTCCCTTCCAACTCAGGATATTCTGTGGTTCCGTGATTCTGAATCTATGATTCCGCCTAACCCAGTCACACACGCGTGGCGTACCGACTCAAACACGGGACGTCAAGAGCTAGAGCTGGGGCAGAAGCCCTGTCGGTCTTCAGGGCCAGTGCACGCCCGGGGGTCCCCAGCGAAACTGAGGCGCCTTGGTTGCCTGCACGCACTGGGTGAACCAGTGACATGGGCCGGGCCAGTCTGACCCTGCACGTGCAGCTCAGGAGCGGATCGACAGGGAAACCAAAGTGACAGGGACATGGCAGCCCCAGTGTGGGTTGTGCCTTCTCAGCCACCATGCACTGAGTGCTGGCAGTGGCCAGGCCAAGGTGCCTGCCCACAGTCTTTGTCCTGGGCTTTGACCATGAATTAATAAAACCCTTCAGCTTTACCACTTTTGGTAAGATTAAGTCCAAAACGTGTTAAACTTTTTGCTTCTTTTTGGTTTTCTGAACACAGAAGCTCCTTATATCCCTGTAAACAGAATGCTATGAGTACAGACATAGAGTAAATAAGAAATTTTGTTTTGAATAAACTTAGGGTTGGAAATAAATATTCAATTTACTGAAATTTGTGTTGGTGGCAAAATGAGAAATATAGACAGGGTGAACCCTGTCCCTTAGTTTGTTATAAGCATTAGTAACAAAACTACCAAGACCTGTACTCTGACACTGGTCCTGAAAGCAGTCCTGCTGAAAATACCAGTGCTATACAACCTGACTACTTGGTGCATTTTTGCTCATCAATCCCTAGCCCACTTACACAGTAATACTTAATTCTCTTCCTCTCATTCTACCTCTCATTTTCCTCTTCAGCTCATCTACTCAGCTCCTTCTCCTGTTTACCCTGGTAGTTCTTTGACTCCTGCCTGCTTTTGCCTCCATGTTCACTATTTGCAAAACAGAGCTGGTGGGGAAGTTGCTACTATATTTCTATACTATTCTATCACTATGTCTTTTTGAGAAGCCATCAGCATCTTCCTCGCATCTTCCTCCAAATAAGTATTCTTACACCACCTTGTCCTTATTTCCTCCTTGAAGAAACTGGATAGTAAAGAACTCATTATATTCCTACTTATGGAAAAAACAAAACAGAAACAAAGAAAGGACAAAGTCACTACAGCAAAACACTCTCTGTCTTTAACCTCGGTTGAATTGTTACTTTTCATATGGATTTTAAATTAAATTGCAATGACATCATTAGTCTGAATTATAGGCTAGTTTGTATTAGACTTGTATTAAAGATTTAAAGTCTGCTGGAACATATGACAACCATGGCTGAAGTTAAAGTTGTTATTTTTATTTTCACAATTTTATAAGACCAGCTGATGTTCAAACTCCTAATTCCCATTCAGCTTTCATATTCTTGCATTCTTACATGCTTGCTTTTTTTTTTTTTTTAGAGGTTGCCTCTTTTTTGATCACCACTACTTTCAATTTTGTATGAAATGAGACATCCTTATCAGTACAAAAGCAAATTCAACCTACCCATATAGTGAAATCCCCATGTGTTACTTAAATTACTTTTTTACGTTTCATCCTATCAAATTAGAAATACCTGTTTAATTAAAGGCTTATTTGTGAAAGTTTCAAAGTTCTTTCTTGGGAAACAGCAACTGGTCATCAGGCAACCCATCAAGACAAACTGTCAGGAATGTTTCCCATACATCCAACACATTTGCAGACCACAACTTGGAGCTTTGTATGTAATACGCATAATCACACACTGAGTCCAGTTCATAACTCATGCAACTCTTAATCATTCGACTCCTCTTTTTTGTCAAGTGAAAACATGGAAGAATTTGTATTTGTTTTCTAACATGAATTGTGTTAACATTTTCTTAAATGTCAGCATTATTAGTTGTTTCATTCATGACACTTTTTATGGTTCTGGTACACTGGAAGAAGCGTGAGTGGAAGAAGTTTGATAACATTATTTTTCATGTTCCTGATTGAACATATTCCAGAGGTGTCCAAAGTGTATTTTTGTCCTGTAGTCAGAGTAGCAAAAAGCTGCCTTTGTTAATCAGCTTGATGCTTACACCATCAACTTAGACAATTTTGTTGCTGCTAAACAAGAAACCACAGAAAAAGTTCTCATGCACACCTGAGCATATGGCTAAAGATCACTGTAATATACTAGGAACTGTAAAAAATAAACCCAGGAATTAAAAAAAAAGCCAAACTAGAGCATTTAAGAAAGTAATGGGAAAGGGTTTAATAGACAAACATATAAAAAATAGGAGCAAATAAAAAACAAATATGAAAGTAAATTACTAATATGAATAAACTCCAATAGGTGGAAAGAACACTTGGTAATATTACCTTCAAAGGACCCTCATTTGAAATAGTCAAAAAATAAGTGACAATGATAAGAATAATGAAATAGGTAGTACAAATCAAGTGAATGACAATAGAAATATTATATTACTTCAGACAGTTTGTATGGAGTTTGCCACTCCCGCTTTTAATAAATGTAAAACATTTGAGATTAAAAAATGTTATGGGGACTACTTCTTTAGCCTTGATCCCCTGATCTTTAAACAGATCCTATGACATATAGAGCTAATACAGCTGCCTTAGAGAATTACTAATAGTAAATCTCTGACACTTACAAATAATATTTGAGACTATTAAGTCACCTGAAATAGTACTGCTATAAATAAGAATTCCATGACTTCAAACCCTGAATATTTCAGAAAGGATATTCCACATACCAAAGAATTCCTGGCTACTCTCTGAGAACCCTAGCAATCTCCTCTTCCCCAAGGCATGTTGCAAAAGCCCCTCATTAAGCTTCGCACTTTGATAAGACACAGCAGATACTATACTTCGGTTCAGAGTAAAATATCTACATTTTATCTTTTGGACAGTGTTAATTTGGTAGGAACAAAAGTCCTCTGTTAGGGGAAGAGAAAGAATATATATTTGACAAGTTTGAGGGGAAAAAGGAAGAGAGGGAAGGAGAAAAAAGGAAAAGTCCCAGCTGTTTGAAGCTTTTCATAAGTTTGGAATGCTAGAATAAATGCTGGGGGAGGTAGACTGATGGGATGAACTGCAAGTGAGGTACACAAAAGTGCATGGTAAATATAATTATCAATGCACAATACTCAATTATCACACAATCATCAATACAATGGCCACCACATATGTAATATATTTTATGCACCTCATAATGATTAGCTACAAAGGACACACTGCTCTAAGCAACAGACAAGTACCAAGCAAAATGCCCCCAGACCCCTTAGCTGAGTATATACCTTCACGTAGATTTGTGGCTAGCTCAAAATGGTTGGTACAAGATAACAAAGAGCTAAGGTAAATGCTGCAGCCATATTGTTGTCTTTTACAGATGGGATGGGAACTACATGACCACTGCAGTGGCAAGCAAAGCATAAATCATATTCAAGAGATTCCCAGAGAAGACCACAGTGTGTAACAAGTCACCAATAGATTTTAGTGTGTTACTGTTTGCTAGCCACAGTAGGACATTTCCAAATAGGCAGATGTGGCATTTTTTTGATGCTGATTATATATTTGAAAATTTACCCACTAAAATACTGTGTTTTGGGCAGCTGTTAGCCAAATAGTTAGGCCTGTTGACTTCCATGAGTTCCAGATGCTCATTTTCTCCCATATCTTCCATTTGATTTGTAGTATAATCTCATGGTTGCTTATGCTTTTCCATTAAAGAAACTCTTCAGTAAGAAGAAGAGAATTGCTTTTTGGAGGCATCAGAGTCTGCAAATCCTGTTGGTGAGCAGTGCATGCCACACAGTCTTTATGTTCACATTGCAAAAATTTTATCTCTTTTTTTTTTCTTTTTTTTGTTGTTGCTGTTGTTGTTGTTGATTTGGAACATAGTTCCTGTTGATTTGACATCCTGGGGATGATTACTTACTCCTGAGCAGGATAGGAACATTTTCTGTGTTCTGTATCCCAAGTGATAGATGAGTATGTTTGGTTTCTTCTTAATACAAACACCATTAAGTCTTTAGCTGATGAGCATCTGAAGGATTCAAAAAAAATTGGCTCTGAATCAACCAGTGTTGTTAAATGTTCCTTGAACCAGACCTGAGGAGTTCTCCTAGGAGTTCTCCTTTTTAATCTGACCTCTTATTTCTCAGACTGGTATAAAACATGGTCACAAGAATAAAATTTGGAAATTGTACCATATATCAATCACTTAGCTAATCTTGACACAGTCAAGATTTTCATCTTTTGTCTTACTACGTATCTTTCCAAAATGTTATTTGCGACAATGTGTTATCTTTCCTGGCCCCGGGCAGCTCCAGAGTGCCCAGCGTGGGCGCCTCTGCTTCTCAGCGGGGCCAGTGCTTGTCACGATTCCCGGGTGCTTCTGCTGCTGCACACCGGGGCAGGCCGGCTGCCTTGTGCCTTCAGCGCAAGGGAGGAAACAAAGAGGCAAGGAAATTGTCCAAATCCGTCCGTGTGGTGGCTAGAGGCTTTAATGGCCGCGGGAGCTGCGATGGAGAAGCTGCGAACCACCCCCAACTCCGCGTGGATGAAAATGGCCCCAAGATCCGGGTGGCGCGGGGTTTTATCGGGGGTGGGACGAGGAGAGCAGAAATCCTCCCTCCCAATGGAGGGCAGGCCCCGTGACAATGACACGGACCACGGCGCCCAATGGGGACATGACAGGGGCGGACCCCGGGCTCCAGGGCGAATGGGGTTGCGGGATCAGGGTGACAGACACCAAACTCTCCAGAAGGGACAGGGAGTGGTTACAGGAGTGGCAGGCTGAAGCTCCAATAGTAAGAGACCCAGAGTGAACCAGTGCAGCAGGGGAGAAACACAGGGGGGGTACAAGTACACAGCACTTGGCTAGCTAACATAGATCAGAACCCCTAATCTGAACCCAAACCAGGGATGCAACAGTTATTAAAGCAGTTGAAATGTTTAGGTTGGTGATTATGTTTCTATCTAGAGTTTATAAATTTTCTTGTGGAAAATTATCCTGAAAATAAATCCTTCCCCTGTACCTGTCTGCACTCACAGCAGGTGCTATACAAAGAAAGCATGAGTTACATCAATCATTCTCAAGACACTGAGACAATAAAAATTTAAAAAATCTTTCATTATGTCCTGCTGCTGTTGTGTCCTGCTGAACCCTTGAATACTGGAGAGCATTTCCAAAGTTTGTTCTACAGAATCAAGCACAGTACATTGAAGCAGAGTGCTTAGTAATTTCTGTGGTATTCCTTATTGATACTCTAAAAAGTTGCTGTAACATATAGAGAAGAAGCATGAAATACTTCCTACAGGATGGAAAGTTAGTGACTTTGCCTTGACCTGTTCTCTTACTGACAGCTATTAACAGTATGAAATACTCCAGTGAGCATTTCAGTTTCATGTGTGTGACTATATTCCTTCCTGCTTTATATAAAATACTCTCCTTAACTAAAAGAGGTATTTACACATTCTAGAACCTGTGAGGTTTAACCAAAATTTAAGATGATAAAAAGGGAAATGTTGTTTTTACTGGCAGCAAGCAGGAGCCATAATAAAAAGTTGCCGTCGTGTCCACTCGAATACCGGTCGAGTGGCCCGGCCGGGCAACATGACGACGGCAGAGGGCACTCCCTTTGGGTTCCCCGAAGGGCTTGCCAGGAGTGTCTCTGGAGGAGCGACGGGACGGCGAAACCACTGAGAAAAGAGGCTGACTCTCCTCGGGGGCAAACGTCAGGTTTTATTGATAGCTCCAGGAGCTCCAACTGCACCTAACTCCAGCCGACCGACGAGAGCCCCGAGAGGGACTCTGCGGCGACTTATAAAGGGGGGAGTGGAAGGGGAGAACAGCCAATAGGGACAAACCGGGGAGTGACTTTCGGGGAAACAGACAGGGAGGACAACCTATTAAGGGAAGGTAGGGGAGGGGTCCCTGGTCCTGATCCAATCACTCAACGCCCCTGATGGAAGTTTCCAGGTGGTGGGAATGGGCTGCCGAGTGATGGACAGGGCACCAGGGAGGGGACACAGGAATGACTCAGCAGTTCTGCTGAGTCAAGGGGCAGTCTAAGGGAAAAGTGACAAGGAAGGAACCAAAGGGATATGGGGGAGCAACAGGGGCAAACCATCTTAACAACACGGGTAATAACAATAGTAAAAGCAAACACAATACTAAAAGCAAACACAATACAACATTCCCCCTTTTTGTTTTAAAAAGAAGAGGATGTAACTTAACACTTAAACAGAACTAAAGAATTAAAACAAAGTAAACTCAGTCTGTGGTAAAAACTCAGATTCCGGGTACAGGTCCCCAAACCACGGCTGTTGTGTCGGCGCTGTCTCCTGCCACGGTTGCTCCTCTTCCAGGGTCTCCTCTGGTGGTGTCAGCATGGAGACCCGGTTCAGCTCAACCGTGGTACTTATTAGGCTGACCATCATCCGTTTAAGGACACTGAACCCGACAACTAAAATACTCAGAATAAACAAAATTAAAAGTCCAATTCGAAGTAATGACTGTGCCCAACCAGAGAGTCCCCATCCTTCGAAGACACTCCCCAGCCAGTCTCCTGATTCTTTCTTGATGTCTGATATCATGTTTTGCATCTTGTTTATCGTGGCGTGGACGTCCTTAGCGTGGGATGTTAAATTTAAGCAACACAGTCCTTCAAACTCCTCACAACGGTGATTGTGCAAAAGGAGAAGAAAATCAATTGCCACCCGATTCTGGAGGGTGGCCTGCCTCGTTATTTCCTCATCCGATAAGAGGTCCGATAGCGCAGCTGATGTTAAATTTGCTTGCTTAGCTACTCAGCATTCGAGGTGAGCCAATTCCCCGAATGCTTTGGCTACAGCTACCCATGGCAAGAACACGATAGCCGCAACCCCTTTTGGTTTCGACCAATGGATGATTTCTGAGTCACAATTTGGGTCCAAATCTTTTAGTTCTCTTTTGGGACGTGCCAATTGATGGGTTGCATTCTTCTTTTGCCAATTAGTAATTTGGGTCCTATTGGGAGTAAACAAGCCCAACCGGCCAAAGGTACAGGGGCCTCTGATCAGGTGAGGGGGGATGCCTGCCCAAGCCCTATCCTCACAAATTTAAAAGGTGCTTTTAGGGAGGGAGTGGGGTCGATTGTCGGGGGTGGATCTCGAGGGGATGTGGATTGTCTTTCGGCACCAAAATTTAGCAGTATAATTAAGGTTATATTGTTTGATCTCAGTGAAGGGACGGACTTGGGGGTCAGGGTTAACCGCAAAATGGATACAAACAAAGGCTTTCGAGGAACCTAACAGGTCTAATTCCTGGGGAAGGGTTTCTGGGACGGGTAACTTTCTGACCCACTCCTTCCAAGGGTTAACTTCCCTGATGACAAAGGAGCGGGTCTTCCTTCAGGGGGAAACTGAACCTTTAGGAAAAACAAAAGGAAACTCATTTAATTTCAACGGGATCCCCACGAGGGAGGAAAGCATAGGGTTGGCGGCAGAGGAGGTCGATAGGCATATATGGTCTTGGTTCATTGCTTTGGCCAGGGTGGTCCAAACGTTGGCCTGTGGCTGAGGAACTATCCACGCCTGCTGGGGACGTATGATGTTCAGCAGCATCACAAACAGGATGGGGCTCATTTCCGATGTTACCGAAGGTTGAGACACCAGCAAAGGAAATCTGTAGGGGAAACTAAAACAAGGCAGGGTTAGGTACTTAAAAACTTTGACTTTTAAAGGGAGGACCTCCGGCGTCGCCTCCTCCTCCACGCCGCATTTCCTACCTGGGAACTACTATCATTTTTTGGGAGCTTCGGGACATATGGTTTTACAAACTTGGAGGGGACCCACTTCAAACCTGAGGAAGTGGACACACAAGCGTACCCACGCCCCCAGGTTATCATGTCATAGGGCCACTCCTGCTCCCACGTCTCCGGATTCTTGACCAGCACAGGAGGTCTGGCCTTTAGGCTGGTTTGCGCACTGTTAGTAAAGTGCCTAGCGATCGGCGGGTTTAGATTTTCAAAAGAGCAATTTAAAAAGTTCAGCGTGAATAATGCTCTCGACAACCGGACCTGGGGGGGCTCCACCTTCATAGTCGGCTGTGGTTGGTGTAAGATCCTCTTGAGACTCTGGGGAGCCCTTTCCACCATGGCTTGACCTATTGGGGAGTAGGGGATGCCGGTCTTAGGTTCTACTCCCCATTGCTGCAGGAAGCTTCGGAATTCCTTGGATTTGTATGCTGGGCCGTTATCTGTTTTGATGACCCTCGGAACGCCGAGCATGGAGAAGGCCTGTACTAGATGTTTTTTTGTATCTGCCGCCTTCTCCCCTGCGTGGGCAGAGGCGTACACTGCACCAGAGAAGGTTTCAATGGAGACGTGTACGTACTTCAGTCTGCCAAAGGACGTGACATGAGTCATGTCCATCTGCCACACCTCACAGCTGTGCAACCCGCGAGGGTTGGCTCCTGCACTCAAAGAGGGTAGGGAATGCGATTGGCATGAAGGACATGTGGCCACAATTGCCCGTGCCTGTTCGTGGGTAAGGTGGAATTGACGAACCAGGCCTGGCGCATTCTGATGGAAAAGCTGGTGGCTGATCTTGGCTTGTTGGAACACGTCAGGGAGCGGGGCCATCCTAACTGCTGCAGCTGCAAGGGCATCGGCACGCCGATTGCCCTCAGCGATGATCAGACCCCGGCAGGTCTGTGTGTGACCTCACATGCATCACATAGTATGGTTGCTCTCAGTGGGAGACTAATTTTACCAATTTTGAGAGCAATTTATACAGAGGGATGTTGGACACCTCCTGCAATATTGCATTTTCTGCTCTGGACACTACACCTGCTACATAGGCCGAATCTGTGACCAAATTAAACGGTTCAGAGAACCTTTCAAAGACTCTGACAACTGCAGCCAACTCAGCTATTTGGGGTGATCTCTCTACCTCGGCAATATCCGCCTCCCACCGCTGAGTCTGAGGATCCCTCCAAGTCACCACTGACTTGTGGGATGCTCCGGATGCATCGGTAAAAACTGTCAGAGCTTTAAGAGGTGTTTTACTCTGAATGCTTTTTACAGACAATGTAAATTGAACTTCCAAATTGAAAATTTTGTGGGCTGGTCTCTGAACAGAGATTTCTCCAGTGTAGCTGTCCAGTGCAAACTGCAGGGCTTCGTTTTCTTGAAGCAAGTGCTCCAACATTCCTTTTGAGAATTGGCCCGATTCCAATTTTAAAGGAATGTGAATGCACGTAAAGTCGCAACCTGCTAACTCCCTGATCCGGACCCTCGCTTTCCGGATCAGCTCTGCCACCAGCTTTTGTGGCCGTGTCATTCTCTTGGACCGTTGGTGACTGAGGAAGACCCACTCTATTATGGAGAGTGGGTCCCTCTGGTCCTGGTCCTTCTTCCTACCCTGGATGATCTCCCACTGGAAGATCATCCCGTGGAGGTGTGGCAGCTTGCCCAAGATGATAAATTTAAAGGGCAGGCCCGGTTGGTAACGGTGGGCCTGCCTGGCAGACATCGTCTCCTGAACCTTTTCCAGTGCAGCTTTCGCCTCTGGGGTAAGAGCCCTAGGAGAACTCGGCTCCTCTCCCCCTTTCAATAAATTGAAAAGGGGGGCTAGGTCTTCGTTGGTAATACCTAGCCAGGGTCTTACCCAATTCAAAGACCCACACAGTTGCTGGACATCCGCGAGAGTCTTGATATTATTTTTAATAGCCAATTTCTGCGGCACAATGGTCCGCTTGTTGATTTCCAGGCCCAGGTACTTCCAAGGTGGCATCCGTTGAACCTTGTCCTCACGAAGCTCGAACCCTGCAGCAATCAACGCATTGATTGTCAGTTCAAGCGCGTGGGTAAGCAGATCGTCGGTGGGGGCACAAACAAGAATATCATCCATGTAATGGTGTATAATCACGCCCTCGACAGCTGCACGGACAGGGGACAGCAAGGAAGAGACATACCATTGGCAAATAGATGGACTGTTCTTCATCCCCTGAGGGAGAACTTTCCAGTGGTATCTCTTACTTGGGGCTTCCCGGTTGATGGTAGGAACCGAGAAGGCAAAACGTGGGGCATCATCAGGGTGTAAGGGAATTTGGAAGAAACAATTTTTTATATTGACTATTGCCAAATTCCAATTTTCAGGGAGCATCGCAGGGAACAGCATCCCAGGTTGGAGAGAGCCCATATCTTCTATCACTTTATTGATTTCTCGGAGGTCGTGAAGAAGCCGCCACTCATCTTTGCCTGGTTTTTTGATGACAAAGACGGGGGAATTCCAAGGAGATGTTGTTTCCTGGATATTCCCTTTGGCTAGTTGCTCCGCCACAAGCTCCTCAAGCGCCTTTAATTTGTGCTTACTAAGCGGCCACTGCTCTACCCATACTGGAACATCAGTTTTCCAATTCAGTTTCTGGGTAGGGCGCTCATCAGTGACCGCCGCCCGAAAAACCTGGGGAGTCGGGATGTCAATTGTGACTCCCCATTGGGCCATCAGGTCTCTCCCCCACAAGGGTTCCGAATAGTCTAACACGAATGGGTGTATAGAAGCCAATTGCCCATTCGATCCCTCAATTTTTACGATGCTCTTTGATTGTTTCGCCAATTGAATACCCCCTACACCTTGTACATGTCCAGCCACGTTTTGCAACTCCCAATGTGATGGCCATTCCCGAGAGGGAATGATTGTCACATCTGCCCCTGTGTCTAGCAGTCCCTTCATGTACTTGTACTTGCCTCCCCGGTGCAGCCCGCACGAAATCCTAGGTTTCTCTCTCCCCAGCACCCAAGTCCAACACACTGTGGGGACGGACCCCAGGTGGTCAGGGTCCCCTGGGAGCTCAGGTACCGGGAGAGCTTGGGCGATCACTTGGCCCTTCGGCAGGTACACCGGAGGGTGAGTACAGTGCAGCCATACTACCAAGCTCCCCGGATCAGCTGTTACAAGACCCGGGGCAATGGTAATGTCGAGAGGCGTGTGTTTGGTGTCCCCAAGGACGATGTACTTAAAATGGAATTTCTTCCAGGTCCCGGGTGTCTCAGTGTCGACCGACACAAACCGCCAGTCGCAGTCTCGCAGATGTAAGGGTTCTGTCAAAGCCAGCCTAAAAGAGCCAGAAGAAGAAGCGATAGTTAAAATGGGGTTAGGATAGTCCGGGTGTTCTCCTAAAGGGAATTCTAACCCCCCAAATTCTCCTGTGCTAGCCATTGATTTGATTGTAGTCAAGTCCGGTGTATGAGTGTCGAAATTCCCAGGTAGGTCCTTTAAGTTTTTGTCCCTCCCTACAGATGATGTCTGACCCACCCCATTTTTGTCCTTGCGCAGGGAGGGACTGCGCTGGCCACTCAGTTTTTTTGTTGAGTCCCCTCCTCAGAAGGGCCCCTTTGCCCCGTCTCCTTTTAAAATCAAAAAACTCTGTTCTCAAGGGGCAATGCTGAACCCAGTGCCCCTTTTGACGACATAAATGGCACAACTGGTCCCGGTTGGTCCCTTTCGACGAGGGTCCCTGGAATCGCCGAGGTGGAACAGCCGGCGGGATGGGAGGTGGCTTGATGTTAACCGTGTCTGCAGCAGAGATCTTTCTGGTAGAGCGGTGGCGGTCCTGCAGCTCCCTCTGCGGAATGTTGACCTTCCTCTCGCAGACCTCCAGCATCGAATGGAGGTTGGGAGTGGGATCCATGGGCAGACTGAGGATGGCGGCTTTGCAGGGCTCGTTGGCGTTGAGCCTCACCATCTCAGTCAGGATCCCCCGCTTGGCCTCTTCACACGGCACCTGCAGGTCGATGGCCTTCCGCAACCGCTCTACAAAACTTAAAAAAGACTCTGAAGGCGACTGTTTAATATATACATAATTGTCTATTGGTGTTTCAGGCTTGAGTTTAAAAAATGCCTTTTCAGCCGCCTTCAAGCTCTGCTGCAGAGCCCCCCTTGGGATCTTCTCGGCCTGTTTTTGCCCTGATACCCAATCCCCCTTCCCACATAACTGGTCAAGTGACAAGATCCGTCCCTCAGCATCTAACGTTGTATCTTGATTGGCCCACAACTCCGGCAGCACCGCTCGGACCTCTCTCTCCCATGCCACCTCCCATAACATAAACTCTGTCTGTGTTAACAGGCATGAGAAGAGAGTCCTTAGGTCCGCCGGAGTGTATTCACTTGCTGTTAAAGTGGCCTTTAATAAGCCCCTAAAATACTCACTCTCTCTTTTAAATTGCTTTTGGGCCTTACACAATTCCTTGATGGTTTGCTGAGAGATCAGTGACCATTGGGCAAGGAGTCTACCCTCCAGCTGCGGGACATATGACACCGGCGCAGCCGAAAGGGTAGAAAGAGTATCAGGCAGGCCTGGGTTCCCACCATCCCCCGCCCAGGAAACCAAAGCGTGGGAACCGGAAGAGGAGTCGTGGGAACCGTGGGAATCGGGGGCGGGACCGGAAGGGACAACAATGGGACCAGTGGGAGGGGCATTGGGTGATGTCATCTTTGGGTGGGTGGTGTTGGTGGGAGGAGAGGTAGGAGGGGTGGGAAAACCAGAGGACCGGGAGGGGTTGGGTTCCAAAAGGATGGGGCTTTGGGGAAGAGAGGGAGGAGAAGGAGGAGGACCACAGGGAGATGGATCACGGGGAGAAGGAGGACAAGTAGCGGAAAACGCCACGTGGCACCCGCCATCTTGTGCCTCCCGAGGGCCATTTTGAGGGGAGACGGGATCAGGGACATTAAACGTAACTGAGGGTTTTCTGGACAGGGCTGTACATTTAGGAGAGATTGGGGAACGGGGAAGATCCCGAGCAGTCTGGCCAGGACTTCCCGGGCGGGGGTCACGAGAATTCTGTGGGGAGCCGGGGAGACGGTGGCAACCCTGCGCCAAATGGCGGGTTGCTCCCTTCAGAATTCCCGAACGAGGGACAGCGGGAGAGAAAAGAGGGGTAGGATGGGATGAACCGGGCTGCGAACTGGGGAGAAGTTTGTCAGCGGGTGGCTGTCCCTGCATTTCATTTTTGACAATATTGCGAATTTGTAAAGCCAAATAAGTAAATTTGGATAGGGATGGATCCCCTAATCTCAGGATCTCATTCCCTACCCTGTCCCAAAACAGCACCTGCAGTAATATTTGAGCCGAAACATCAAGGAAATGGAGGGACAACCATCGGACAAACTTCTGAACTTCAGATTTTTTAAATTTCTGTCCCCCCCCCCCCCCCGCAAGGATACCCACAACTTGGTAGTAGAGCCTCTTCTGCGAGACAGACAGCCGTGCACCCATACTGTCAGTTGTTACAAGTGTCTTGCAGAATCAACCCCTAGCCAGGAGAAAAGATACTAACAAATATGTATCCTGCCCTAGCCGCCTGGCAACCTACTTAGAGGTTGCTTAGCAACCTGCCCAGAAAAATGAAGGGAAAAACCTCCCCTCCCCACCCAAAGGGAAAACAAGGAAGGGCCCCGAGACAAAGTGGGCAGAGTTGCTTAGAAACCTCCCCTAGCTAAAGAGGGGATACAAAGAATCAACTTACCAAAGTTGCGAACTTCAAGGCAGGGCAGGAGCTGAAAGTCCGGGACTGGGACAAAAATCCTCGGCTAGGGAGCCTCAGTGGGGGTCTGACCTCTCAGGTGCCGGAGAGGCTACCAGACCCTTCCCCGGGAGCGCAACTCCCTAAAACGGAGTCTGCTCCCACCGGGGTAGCTTGACAGCCACAGGTGAAAGGTCCAGAGCCACAGGAGAGCAGCCTAATCCACCAGGAAGATCCTGGAAGAGACGAACGGTCCCCCGCAGCACGCGGTCACCTCCTCCGTGGGGTCCGGCGGTGTACTCGGGCCCCACATTGGGCGCCAAGCTGCCGTCGTGTCCACTCAAATACTGGTCGAGTAGCCCGGCCGGGCGACATGACGACGGCAGAGGGCCCCTTTGGGTTCCCCGAAGGGCTTGCCAGGAGTGTCTCTGGAGGAGCGACGGGACAGTGAAACCACTGAGAAAAGAGGCTGACTCTCCTCGGGGGCAAACGTCAGGTTTTATTGATAGCTCCAGGAGCTCCAACTGCACCTAACTCCAGCCGACCGACGAGAGCCCGAGAGGGACTCTGCAGCGACTTTTAAGCTTTTAAGACAAAGAAAGCATGAGTTACATCAATCATTCTCAAGACACTGAGACAATAAAAATTTAAAAAATCTTTCATTATGTCCTGCTGCTGTTGTGTCCTGCTGAACCCTTGAATACTGGAGAGCATTTCCAAAGTTTGTTCTACAGAATCAAGCACAGTACATTGAAGCAGAGTGCTTAGTAATTTCTGTGGTATTCCTTATTGATACTCTAAAAAGTTGCTGTAACATATAGAGAAGAAGCATGAAATACTTCCTACAGGATGGAAAGTTAGTGACTTTGCCTTGACCTGTTCTCTTACTGACAGCTATTAACAGTATGAAATACTCCAGTGAGCATTTCAGTTTCATGTGTGTGACTATATTCCTTCCTGCTTTATATAAAATACTCTCCTTAACTAAAAGAGGTATTTACACATTCTAGAACCTGTGAGGTTTAACCAAAATTTAAGATGATAAAAAGGGAAATGTTGTTTTTACTGGCAGCAAGCAGGAGCCATAATAAAAAGTTGCCGTCGTGTCCACTCGAATACCGGTCGAGTGGCCCGGCCGGGCAACATGACGACGGCAGAGGGCACTCCCTTTGGGTTCCCCGAAGGGCTTGCCAGGAGTGTCTCTGGAGGAGCGACGGGACGGCGAAACCACTGAGAAAAGAGGCTGACTCTCCTCGGGGGCAAACGTCAGGTTTTATTGATAGCTCCAGGAGCTCCAACTGCACCTAACTCCAGCCGACCGACGAGAGCCCCGAGAGGGACTCTGCGGCGACTTATAAAGGGGGGAGTGGAAGGGGAGAACAGCCAATAGGGACAAACCGGGGAGTGACTTTCGGGGAAACAGACAGGGAGGACAACCTATTAAGGGAAGGTAGGGGAGGGGTCCCTGGTCCTGATCCAATCACTCAACGCCCCTGATGGAAGTTTCCAGGTGGTGGGAATGGGCTGCCGAGTGATGGACAGGGCACCAGGGAGGGGACACAGGAATGACTCAGCAGTTCTGCTGAGTCAAGGGGCAGTCTAAGGGAAAAGTGACAAGGGAGGAACCAAAGGGATATGGGGGAGCAACAGGGGCAAACCATCTTAACAACACGGGTAATAACAATAGTAAAAGCAAACACAATACTAAAAGCAAACACAATACAACAAAAAGTCAGCAAAATATGATAAATATCATGCTTGAACCAATTTTCAGAGGGTTGGAGATATGGGAAACTGCCTTTTGAGAATTGGTATGCAGCTACAAAACTTCATATTCTTTAATGAATTCCACTATTATTCAAACTCATTATAAGTTATGAAGCATTAAATCTTACAAAATTAAGTTACTATCCTAAAGCATGTGAACTCAAATCAGTGAACTCAAATATATCACACACTGAAAGTCTTTAGCTTTTTCCTTTGCAAACCTGATTATTACAGGTGATATTGTCAAATTAAGCAAGTAAATCTCAAAAAATTATTTTTTCTTCACAGTTTAAAAGTATGAGAAAGCTGGTCACTACTTGAAAGTGAAATTTCAAACAAGCCCACAACACTGTACAACACTGCAAGTAAAACAGCTTTTAAGTTCTAATTCCATTAAATACAGAACTTTACTAAATGTACTAGAAATGTAATAAAAATGCAGCAAGATAGTACTTGTCCAAGGAATATAAAACAAGTGTAAGAATAAAAGGAGGAAAGAAAAGCCTTTAAGTGAATAAATTTCTCTATAACTGCCTTTTATCATATGGATTAAATGCTTTTGTTAAAAATGGAAGCACAGTTGCCACACTAGCATAGTTTTGCTTTAAACAAGACTGCTTCTTCATTTATAAGCTTTGCCAAACCTATGTCTCTGTCAAAACCAAACAGATCCAACATGTAAATAAAAATGCGATCCATTAGATGAAAGTGAAGAAATTACCAATATTTACCCAATACATGAATTTCCACCATAGTATTGTGATGACTTCACTATTAAAAAAAAAAAGCCAAAGAACATAGGAAAAGAAGACTGAATGGAGAGACAGTGAGAATATATTTCTTTTTGCTTTTAAACCAAATCTCATTCAGGCATTGTTAGATAATCAGTTCGAAAAAATCATCTTTATGGTCTGCATTTTTCTGTGTTTGCTGAATGTTGTATATGATCATTTGTTCACAGCAACATAGGCCAGTCTATGACTGTAGCATTTATGCCTTTATAAATTACATATTTTCAGTATTGCAGACCACTGGCTCACAAAAAAAAAAAAAAAAAAAAAAAAAAAAAAAAAAAAAAAAAAAAAAAAAATCCCTCAGTTGGGATCCCTTCAAAATGGAAAAGATCTCCATTTAAGTATCAAAAGTAGCAAAAGATGACTTATTGAGTAGCTTGCCTAAATTAGCTACCAAAATAGTACGGAGAAGTCTGTGGAATTATTCCAGTGTTAATCAAAAGTGGCTGAAACAGCTCTATGACAAAATAAGAACAACAGTTTATGGATTGCCAACTTCCCCCCACCCACCCCAGTCTCTGTACATTAACTGAAAATCTTGTATTTCTCATTCCTTCATATAACCTGTTGGACACTGCAATATCATGCTTCTTTGACCTCCCCAAAGAAGCATAACTCTAGTATTCCATTGCCTTCAATCCTTCTTTAAAAAGTTTGCCATCCACACTCCTTTGCCTGCAGTACTCATATTTGCAAGCTGGTGAAATGCACGCTTTCATAAATCTCCTTTCAGTAATTTTAACAATCATTCTTCCTTTATTGGTATTAACCTTTCTTTAACCTTGTTTATCTTCAGATTTAATCCGTTCCTTGTGACATCTCCAATGAAATACCAATTTGTTTCCCATCATTCCCTCATTAATACAGTGTTCCTTTGTTCCCTTAATTTCTTGCATCATTAACTGAATATTTACACTGGGTCATCTTTAAGTTATCTATAATCTAATACACTGAATCTTATTCACAACTGATAATCACTTGCATTAACATAATTCATACTGTTCAAAAGAGCTTTGTACAGCTTTGTAGAGACCACATAAAGACTGGTTGGAGAACATTTTTTCAAATACCTCTATAAATGAGAGGTATATACACAGATGCATCATGCAAAATGAAATAGCAAAATAAATATTATATTATGTTGAAGAAAAGACTGAGAATATGCACCTGTAAACTACAAATAAATACATTTTTTTAAATTGTGTTGAATTAATCCAAATCTGAACATCACAATGCCAAGTTATTGTCAGCTATAAAATAAATCTTAATGTATTAAAACTCACAGAGTAGGAGCCCAGAAGCTCATAAGGCTGTTCATGCAATCCTAAATTTAAGGCATAGAGTTTGTTGCTCCATAAAAGATTTTATTAACAGTTGCATGCCCCTGTTTCTCTTGTATGCTCAATGTCACATTCCTTGTTTTCCATGTTATCTCTCAGAGGTGTCCCCTGAAGTTTGCTTAAGAGCTTTAGCTCAAACCTGAGATTTACCTATGTATTTCTTTACCTTTACATATTTATTTCATTTCATAGGACATAAAAAATCTTTGACAACAGCTACAATGCCATTAGAGGTTCTTTTATATTTGATCTCACAAAATAATTTTTGTCATGAAATAATATGATATCAAACATGATACATAGCTAAATTCCCTTCCTCCAAGTGGCCGTTTTTCTCCATCTAGTAAATGAGCAATGTAATACTGGCATTGTAAAATGTTGTAGAAATGGGGACTAAGGAATATGATTTAAAATACAAGTATAAAAATTATTATAAATCAAAAAATACACTCATATGATAGGACTAAAGAAGCCTGGTTGCTCTGAATCTTTATTATTTGTGTTTGTGGTTTCTAGGAAGTCATTAATCCTTGCCTTTTCCAAGGACTAAATACTATAAGGCCATAATGTAAAGAAAAAAATTAAAGCATCAGTAACTTTAGTAACTGAGAAAGAAACTTTAAGTTTCTTAACACTGGGCAAGTACCTAGAATGTAAAAAGCCTTCTTTGTGGTTTCTTAGTGTAGTTACTGGTTTTGGACACCACAATATAGAAAATACATTAAGCTGTTAGAAAGCATCCAGAGGAGGGCCATAAGGCTGGTGAAGGGCCTTTGGGGGAATCTGTATGGGTGGCTGAGGTCACCTGGTCTGTTCAGCATGAAGAGAAGACTGAGGACAGACCTCACTGCAGTTACAACTTCCTCAAGAGGGGAAGTGAAGGGGCAGACACTGATCTCTCCTCTGTGATGCCCAGTGACAGAACCCTAGGTAATGGCCTGAAGATGTGCCAGGGGACATTTAGGTTGGACATTCTTCCAACTTGAGAAAGGTTCTTCCCCCAGAGGGTGGTTGGGCACTAGAACAGGATCCCCAGGGCAGTGGTCACAGCACCAGTCTGACAGATTTCTAGAGCATTAGGGCAATGTTCTCAGGCACATGGTGTGACTCGGGGATCGGTTCAGGAGGGTCAGGAGTTGGAATCAATGATCATTGTGGGTCCCTTCCAACTCAGCTTATTCTATGAGTCTGTGATATGGGATACAGCAGTGAAATGTTCTAAACATGATCATATGTGGCTATACATTACAACATGTGAAATGCAACTTGTAAAACAAGTAACTAAATAAGTTAGGGAGACATTATCTATCAGTGTTTCCAGTGTCCTCAATATTCAAAACCTATGTGGGGGCTGTGGCATTACTTACTACCTCTCAAAAATCCTTCGCTATGCCACAGGGTGAGAGCCAAGCTGTACATGGGAACAAATGGCCAAAAGGATGAGAAGATAGGGAGTTTGACCCTATCTAATTTTTTTCTCAAGGTGTAAGGAGGGTGCAGCAAAAGCTCCATCAGCAAGACCTTGTGCATCTTTTGTCAGAGCTGCTCTTGTGCTGCTGACATTCTGATGATTCATACTTTGCCAGGCATTCTGTTCAGTTATGGCTGCTATGTACCACTAAGAGGAATCAGAAATGGACATGATTTTAGTGCTGCTCTGAGTTGTGCCAGTGCATGAATGGGAACTGAAAACACATATGATCTGTGTTTGTATAATAGTGTGATAGCTGTTTGTCATGGGATAAAGAGAGTCTAATTAAGAAACAACAGGGAGAAAGCACAAGAAGTATTTTCAGAAAGTCTGCAACAAATGAAAAACAGGTTTCTAACTGTCATTTTGCTAGCTTCAGCAGCACTCTATTTAAAATTATAATAAAATGTATTAGTGCTTGTTCAGAGAACTTGTAACCATGTTAGACCTACAAAATTCATAGTAGGCCAGTTACAAATGATAAAATTTAAAAGATCAATGCTGCAAAATACTCTTTATCAGAAGATCACTGGGTTTTTTTTCTGTGGCTTTTTGAGGTTGGTTTCTGTAGTAGTTTTATGCTCATCACTGGTTTTTATTCATATCCACATTATAAAATTCCTTAACCAACATGTGACAAAAGATATTTATTGTATTATATTTAGCACTGTTACAAATCTGTAGTATTAGTCTCCTCATGCACAAATTTGAAACAGACGGGTTTAGTAGTGGCTTGTTATGAATAAATTTCAGGCTCTAGATGCTCTGTGGTTCTGTGTAGTGTAGCTGCATACGTAGCAAAGCCTTCTGCACAGCCTTTTCTAATAGCCTGGCAAAGTCTTGGGACCTGTGCTTAAGGCTAGGCAGAGTACTTGGCAAGTACAACTGATGTGCATGCTGCTAAACATGAGCTTACAGTTTCCCAGCATCAGGACTAAATTCCTTGGCACCTCACCAGTGTTTGTGCTTGAATGGGAAATGGCCTGAATGTGCCACTCTGACCACGCTGGTGTTACAGAATAAGCTAGAAACTCTGGCTTCCAGAGAACTGCTTCCTCTGGTTTATCAGTCACTGAATCTGACTCTTCATACTTACTAATGTCATACTTACTAATGTCATACTTACTAATGTCATTGCAGATGTTTTTGAAGACATGGCAGCAATCAAAAATTATTTTGTTTGGCTCATCCTTTTCAGTAATAACATTTTCCTCACCTGCAGCAAGCAATCACTGCAGATAAGGCTCTATTGCCTTAGATGTATTAGATGTTGTATGTACACAAAAAGACTTAATCACAAACAACTTACTTTTTTTTCTTCTTTGCCATTCTGGTTCTCTGGTGACAGACATTTGCAGACACTTGATGTATTTCCCCAGAAGACTTATAAATGTGCACAAAACTCCAACTGCGTTGGCCAATAGCCAGCAGTAGAAGAGGGTAATGCTGATGCTTCCCTAGCCTACAGGCAGAAACACCAGCAGTGGGCAATGACACAGCTCTAAGGGTGTCTAATTTCTCAGAGACTTACTGGGAATATGCATCTGCTTAGACCTGTCCATTATGAAAGACTATTTTCGCAGCAATATAATAATTTCTGTTTACCTTCTTTTTCAGAACCCTCACCTTGTAAATAGTTTAGAGTCTTTCCTGAAGGACGGTACTATGTGCATTTAAGAATATAATTTTCTCTGCTAAGAGCTATTTACAGTCTAGGTTGTCATGCTGTTAGGCAGTAACAGCCAAGGAACAGAGAATTTCCTAGGAATTAATGGTTTGCTAGGCTGAGTTTAAAGCCTGAGGTACAGCCAGAGGCTATTAACTCCAGCTGGTCATTAAAAATCCTTCGGAAATACCTTGCTCCAAGGTCAGTATTACTGTTAAAACAAATGTAGGCAGATGGATTTATTTCATGGGTTGCATTTTCAGGTGGTATGCACAGGGCTTTTCTGGAGAATTTACACCTTCTTAACATTAACCAGTCAATTATTTGAGTCACCTCTCAGCATTCCATACAGTTTTAATTATCCTTATTATGAAAAATGGAAGTGTAGCACTCTGACAAATTTCATATCAGTTTATCTGATTAGCCTTTCATATCTGCTGGCAAATATAGCATCTTATTGCCTACCAAGGAAACAAAGTCTTTGATATGAGCATTTATTCCCCAAGAAATAAGAACTGCATCTTCTCCTAAGTATGTAGTGTGGTTGCACAAAGACAGGATCATTCAGAATACCAGCTGGCCAGCTGGCCAAAATGAAAATTTAACACAGGCAGAGTTTTACAGTCTTTAACAAGAGCCTATAAATAATAAATAGTTCAATTTAAAATTTCTTCTGGGGAGACAGTATAGTAGGAAAAGATGAAATCAAAAAAATACATTTGGAATTAATTTGCTGGAATGGAATAGGGGCATTCAGTGGAATTATCCCTGCTCAGAATTGGAGATGGGCACAGTTAGGAATAAACCATGGGTTGATTTAAGCTCTACAAAATAAATCTTGAAACTTACATATCTGATAGGTCAGATATCTTTCAGAACAGTCATCTGCACATGGGTTTATATTTTTGTAATATTCAGGTTTTAAAAAACAAAACACTGTAAAGACACTGTTATTGAAAAATTGCTGCTGGGGTTAAAAAAAAAATAAACATTCTGTATGTTTATTAAAAAAACATTACTTTTAACTGCCTATAATGTGTTTGTACTATGTTAATACAAACATAGTCCAGGTACAGATAAAGCTAGTTCTCTATAAAAAGTTCTCTATGTTGCCAGTTCTCTAATATTTGCAGATTTTCCCTCAGTACTTGTAATAATATAAATGCCTCTGGGGCTGCCCAGGTGCCCAGCCAGTCCGGGGAAGGATCCTCGGCTGACCAGTCCATGGGGAGGAGACAATGGTACCCGTATAACTCCACCAAGAAAGACGAGAGGTCTCCTGGGCAGCTGTAATCCACAAGGCTTTATTGTGGGGAAGACGAAGGAGCGGGTAGAGGAGACGGAAACAAGCACTCGAGGAGGGGGCAGATTCCAAGAGCCCCAAGGGAAGGTGGGACTGGGTATATAAGGACAAGGGAGTAGGAGTGGTCAGGGTACGAATAGACCAATGGGTAGCAGGCAACGGGGAGGAGACAGGATGGGGTGATATACAACAAACCAATGGGGGTACAGAGGAGGAGTGGTGTTGTAGTGTGTTTTGTTTGAAGTTCATGTCTGTCCCCTGTTCTCCTCCTTAATCCCCTCCTCTCCCAAGCTGCCTATCTTCCCCAGGTCCTCCCTAACCCCCTCCATTCCAAGTTGTCAGTCCTCCCTTTCCCCACCTCTTTTCTCCAGAATGTTCCTTGTCAATCCTCCCTATCCCTACCCTTCCTTCCAGAGTGTTCCCTGTCTATTTTGTTATACTCGACACCCTATTTGTTACTTTGTGTTATTCCACTCCCCTACTTCTCCTGATAGGTTTACAATACTTTAGTCCCACCTTAGACCACTCTCCAGCTTTACCCTCATTGGTTAATGTTCCTGCACCCCTCCTCCTGAGTTACTGTATAAAATTTCTGTTCACCCCCCGAGTCTGGTCTTGGGGCTCCATCTTGTCCATCCCATAAATACACTCTGGTTTCCCCCAAGACCCGTGTCTTCGTTATCTGTCCCTGCGCCGAACCTGCCGATAACTGGGATTGCAGAACTCGCAGGGGGACGGTTGCACCCCTGCACTCGCCGCCCAGCACGCCCCGTGACAGCGCGCTGCAACAGAGTGGTTTTCCAACAGGTTACCCAATGGGGGTAACAGAAGCAACAAACTTTCTAGAACTGGGGAGTATGCTGAACTTTGACAGACAAGTAACTGAGGCAGGTAACAAGTGATTGATAAGTCCTTCTAAACTGACATCACCTCCCAGGGGAGTGCAGGGACCCCTCCCACAAGTACTGACTTTTCTCAGAGGTGAAATGACCTACCTGAAGTTTGTCACCTTTATGAGTACATAAAACCAGTTCTGTTCATGTCAAATGACAGACTTTTATTTCACCAGAGTTTAACTCCCTGAGTGATTACACTTAGAGGGAAGCAGCAGGGCTTTGGGATTTGACTTCACCACTTTTAATAAGACAAAACTAAGTATCAACACATCCCGCTGAGCCACTGTTGGGTTCCTGTTGCATCCTGGGCTGGGTGTTAGTTAGGGGTTCTGATATATGTTAGTTGCCTGGTTCTGTGTACCCCTGTGTACCCCCATGTTCCCCCCGCGGTGGTCCGCTCTGGGTCACTTACCATTGGAGCATCACCATGCCAGTCCTGTAACCACCCCGCTATTCACTCCTGAGAGTTCTGTGTCAGTTACCCTATCCCTGTGTTCCTGTTCATCCCAGAACCCTGTACACACCCCTGTCGTGTCCCCATTGGTGCTGCAGTCCATGTCACTCCCATTGTCTGTCCCCATTGAGCAAGAGGGGCTTCCACCCCCGTCAGCCTGTCCCCTATAAAACCCCACGCGCCCCTTTGTTCACCGCCATTTCTGTCCATGCGGGTGCTGGGGGCAGACAATAAAAGCTCTCCAGCCACGCAGGACAGAGTGGACATTCCTTCTTCTCTTTGCCTCATCCCAGCGCCGGTTGCAGAGCGTGGCCAGCCCCACCCCAGTGCACTGAACGCCACAGCGCCCGGGCCACGCGGCACCCCGGTCCAGCCAAGAAACAGCACCTTTAGCCGGGCTCTCCAGAGCTGCCCGGGACCAGGGAAAAGAACACCAAAGCTGCAGTAGATGGGGAAGTTTCTAAAGTTTTACTGGGCAAATTATATTGCAGTAGTGAAACTATTTTCTTAAGGTACTCAGTGCTGTAGAGTAAAAGATGATTCCAGGAACCCTGTTGATGTCCTGTTGCACTACAAATTCTTGTATCTTTTCTGCTGAAGTGCACCTGTAGGTATTTGCTTGCTTTCCGTACACATAGATACACATGCAGATCCTAATAGGTGTTCCATCCTATTTTTAAATTATTTCCACTGGCATATTAGTATCTTCTACTTTCAAAAATATTTCAAGACCTCAACAAGGCATTTAAATATCCCAGACTTGACCTTCATGGAGGTTCATAGGATACAGAAAAGTCCTAAGGCACAAATCCCGGAAATAGTTACACGTCTGCTTAGTTTTACAGACTTAGGAGTCCTGTGAGAGTTAAGCACTTAGTAAAGATTTGCAGGATTGAAGCTTGACTATTTTTATTGTAATATATTGTTATTCATATAGGAGTATGCTTAGTACATGACTGTACTACCTGTTTAAATGTAAATTTTCTTTCTCTGTCACCAAATTCTGATAGCAATACTTGAATGCAGTCCATGATGTCAGACTCCTAACTTCAAGGCAGTCTAAGAAATGCAGGTTTCTCCAACAAAGAAAAAGGTGCTTTCCCAACTTAGGCTGAAATAGTTGCAAATCCTGCCTGTGGCTGGGCATGAATTATGGACTTTTATAAAGTGTTTGAAAATCTGTGCATTTAGTGTAAGAGACAGTGTGTATAAAACCAAATTTTGTCCTTCTAAATGTGCTTCAAGATGAAACATCCACCCCTTCAACATTAACTGGATAAGTTGCAGCAGTTACAGTGAAAGGATGCCAAGACTAAACTATTTACTTAAAGGATTCCAATGTGTCCAAGCACCAAATGGTTTAAGTCTTTCAACTAGGCAATTAATAATAAAACCACTATTCCAAAACATAGTTATCAGCACCCCAGATGTATACCCGAATTTAGCAGTATCTGATTGTCCAGCATGTTGCACATTACCCTGAACAAAAATTTCTTACCAAATGGATAGCTTCAGTCCAGAAATCCATATCAGATGTCCAGGAGGTATACTGGCAAAATATTTGCCCCAGCTTTTAAAATGCAGCTTAACTTCCTGTGGACAAATACTTGGAAAAAACCAAAAAGCCTCCTACACCTTTGAAAATATTTTTGTTTTCACTGGGTTGTTCCATGAATTAGCTCTTCTTCATATGAACAGACTTTTTCCTTGTGAGGATACTTAGATGTCACTTATCTGGATAGAAAGGGTATTTTTCTTGAACAGAGTAGGTTGCATGAAAATAAAAGGAAAATTTTTTGGGGCCTTGCACTTTATAATTTATTATTTCTACATTACCTGACACCTATTTAGAAGACCTAACTCAAGTGTCTCTATTTTCTTATATGAAAAGAAGGGGAAAATTGGAGCAAATGCAAGTAAATATCTAAGTAAAAAATGTAAGTGAACATATATAAGCAGTATGGAGGTCCAAAACAGAACACTGGGAACCAGAAACAATCACAAATTTCTCTATCTTAATAAAAAAGATACAGCCACTGCAACAACATTCAGAAGTCGCAGATCAAGTAAGCAACATCCACCGAATTCTGTTCTCAAGTCTGAAGTCAAACCAGTTGACACAGTACATGTCACATGATAATGTCAGGTTCCACAAAAGATTAAACTAATCTATACCCAAAGTTACAGTGTTTTACTGCTATGCCAGAGCCACTAATGACAATTCCCAGAAAAACTATTTGGATGCATTTTATTCTTTAGAAAGATGATTTATTGAAGGGTGTATACACTTCTTGGAGGAAGCATTTTATGGGTAAAGTAATGCATTCTCTTTAATAGGATTGCAAGTTTCCTTTTATTTATTCCTGGAGTTTTCCTCTTCATTTGATCTCATGTACTGTAAAGATATTAAAACCTAACAAAGATGCTTCTGCATAAACTTACTGAATGTGTATAAATTATTGTACACAGCAGCATATTGCACATTTCAAAGAGGCAGAATGTCTTCTTTCAGTCACTTGCAAACAACATGTAGTTTCAAATTTTGTATGCTATGGAGTGCTGTACATCATTGTTCCCAGGCTATGACAAACTGCTTAAATGGGCATGTACCTAGACATGCCATTTTTTTCAGAGGGTTTGTGAAGAAGACCAGTGTCGTGGCTGTGTTTCTGCCGACCCAGCGGACATCTGTTTTCAGCAATGTGTTTTGAGATATGTATGAAAATCATGAAGTAAATACCTGACCAGACTACATGATCTAAATTCTTTGCATTTACACAGTAAATTCTGTGTATCATATTTCCACATTCACTTCAGCTCATCTCATCTCAACTAGTTAAAGATAAATTCTTCCTCAATGCTTCCTCCTAAATTACTAAGCATGGAACTTTCCTTCCATGGTAATGCAGAAGGGAATTTGAACTCTGATAAAGATACAGGAGAGAATTTAAATCAAGTTTAAATGTATGAAGCTTAGAGTCACACATTTTTAATTAGTCTAAAAGATTACACGGTTTGTCCCTTTATTAATTTTCTACTTCAGGGCCACTCAAAATCCATTTGTATTAAAGGAGCAATAAGCCATTTAGAGAAATGTAATGATAACAAGTTAATCTCTGAAAGCACTGAGGTAACTAATCCAATAATGATGGCATAATTTTTGTTTAATATCCTGTAAGGGACAGATCACAAATCTATGTTTTCCATTACAGTGGCAAAAGAAATCTCAATTAAAGGGCCCCCTTATGAAATATGCTACAGCTCAAAAAGCTCTGGTGAAAATGCTTTGACCCTATAGTGCTATTCAAGACAATCATATTGGATCAAAGGCCTGCTGGAATATGGAGCATCTGTGGTGGATGAAAGGCTTAGATTTTATCAGTTAGTGTAAGATCTAATCATAAAAGAATGGGAAAATATTCATGGAACACAATAAATAGGATGTATAGCCACTTTTAATTTTGAAACATAAAGGACTCTTTAATATCAGCATTTTCCTGACAATTTCCTACTGTAATTTTACTGTAGATTACACTATCCATTATGATTTTTATTTTTTCAAGGGACAATACAGCACCCTCTGTTTTCCTGATGATGCAGTATTGGGTGCAAGTCTGAAAACGGAGCAGCAGTTAAACAGATGACCAAGTATCAAATTTAAGCCATGATTTACAATGGTGAATGTTTCCAGAACCCACTTCCTTTGGAACAAAGTATAGCAAGAAATAAAAGAGAAAAAAGCTTTGATAGTTCTTTCCTACCTCTGTAGGGTGAAACAAAGGGGCCAGCATCCATGCAACAGGGAAACCTTAACTGAGCTCTCAGTCCTCCTGAAAATTTAGTAACTTCTCTTGGTGCCTGAATAAAATTGTATGATACTGAAGAGGGCCACAGGATAAACCAAAGCCAGAAGGGACTTGTAGGAAGGCAGAATTCCCTTTTCACTTGCTTCAGTTATACAGTGTCAGTCTTTTTTATTGTGTCTCTTTCATGCTTGTTTTTAAAGATGCTTTGTTATCAAATCTTTATAGAAAGAAATATTTGAGATGGTATCTTGATAAGAAAGATTCTCTGATCATAGATGTGTATCTATGAATTTGCAAGCAGAATTTCTGAAGTTAAATAACATCTTTAATTGTCTGCGTATTCTTAGTAAGGTTATGCTCTATATACAGCCAATCACAAAATCCTATTTGCCTTTTAAATCCTTTTCATTAAAAGAAATCTACTAAAAAATTACAGATTTGATCTTGAAAAAAATAATCTACTCATAGGCAAAACAGAAAAAAAAAGTCCAATGCATTCTTCTTGCTGGTTGCTGGTTTTGTTGTAGCAGAATTTCAGAAGAAAAGGGTCTAGAACAGCACTAACCCCTCTTATATTTGGGGGTTTTCTTGCGTCATTGAAAATTGTTTAAAAAATGATAGCAAAGCAGACAAAATGTCAACTGAAGCAGGTTTGTAAAAGAATATAAACCAAGTTTGCCAACAAGACTACTTCTCTCAGTTCTATGAACTGCAAGTGCTTTACTTACCCCTGTGAAGGTCTTGCCTTCAAACAATGCCTTAGTCTGGGAGGTTCCTGGAGTTTTTGGCAGAGAACTTTCTGACACAGCTGCTGTGTGAGCCAACACACAGGAACAGCAGCTCCTGCAAACAGAGAGGG
This sequence comes from Vidua chalybeata, assembly GCF_026979565.1. Classification (NCBI taxonomy): domain Eukaryota; kingdom Metazoa; phylum Chordata; class Aves; order Passeriformes; family Viduidae; genus Vidua; species Vidua chalybeata. Next base: position 11,737,768 of record NC_071570.1, on the reverse strand, counting down.
TTGGTGGGTGATGTAATCTCTAGAGGCCATCTTGGGCACAACAATCACAAAATTATGGGGTTTTTGGTTCTCAGAGATAGAAGGAGGGGGGACAGGAGAGCTGGTGCCTGGGACTTCTGGAGGACAGAGTTCAGCCTGTTTAGGTTGAAAGACTCCATTGGGCAGCAGTCCTGAAGAGCAAAGGGGTCCAAGAAGGCTGGACATGCTTAAGAAGGAAATCCTAAAAGCACAGGAACACAGGAGCTGTCCCCATATGCTGGAAGACAAGCAGTCAGGGAAGACCAGCTTGGTTGAACATAGAGCTTTGGCTGGAATTCAGGGAAAAAAGAAATTTAAATTTATGACCTTTGGAAAAAGGAACAGACAACTCAGGAGAACTAGAAGGATGTTGTGAGGTTATGCAGTGAAGAAATTAAAAGGGCCAAATCCAGTGAGATTCTAATCTGTTTATCCCATAAAAGACAATAAAAAATGCTTCTGAAAATACATCAGCAACAAGAACAGATCTAAGGAGAACCTCCATTCTTAACTGGATGCAGAGGGAAACATAGTGACAAAGGATGAGGAAAAGAGGCTGATTTCTTTGACTCAGACTTTAATAGCAAGGACAGTTGTCCTCAGGGTACTCAGCCCCTGAGCTGAAAGACAGAGACCAGGAGTAGAATAAGCCCTCACAGCCCAGGAGGAAATGATCAACAACCTGAAATGCCTCTTGGACACACACAGGTCTATGGGGCTGAGTGGGGTCTAACTGAGGGTTCTGAGGATGCTGGTGGAAGTTCTCAAAGAGCCACTTTACCATCATTTACCAGCGGTCCTGACTGGTAAATGGATCCAGCTGACTGTAAGTTAGCAAATATGGCCCATTTACCATCCACAAGAAGAAGAATCCAGGGAACCACAGACCTGTTAGCCTGACCCTGGGGACTGTCCTGGAGCAGGTCATCCTGAGTGCCATTATATGACAAAATACATGCAAGATAACCCAGGGATCAGACCCAGCCAGTGTGGGTTTATGAAAGGCAGGTCCTGCTTGACCAATCTGATCACCTTGTATGACCGGGTGACCACTTAATGGAAGAGGGAAAGTCCGTGGATGTTGTCTACATGGACTTAAAAAAAGCTTTTGACACAATTTACCTCAGCATTCTCCTGGAACAGCTGGTTACACATGGGCTGAGTGAGTGTATCCTTTGCTGGATTCAGAACTAGCTGAATGGCTGGGCCCAAATATTTGTGGTTACTGGAACTAAATCCCATTGATGTCCAGTTGCTAGTGGGGCTCCCCAGGGCTCAGTGTTGGCTCCAAGTCCTGTTTAACATCCTTATCAATTATTTGGATGAGGAGATCAAGTGCCCCCAGTCAGTTCTGAGAGAACACCAAGCTGGGTGGGAGTGTTGATCTGCAAGAGGGTAGGAAGGCACTGCAGAGGGATCTAGACAAGTTGGATCGATGGGCCGAGGCCAATGGTATGTGTGGTATGTGATTCATGGAGAAGTGCTGGGTCCTGCCCTTCGGCCACAAAAACCTCATGAAGGACTACAGGCTCGGGGAAGAGTGGCTGGAAAGCTACCCCAAAAAAGGGCCTGGGGGTGCTGGCTCATGTTCAGAACATGAGCCAGCTGTGCCCAGGTGGCCAAGAAGGCCAGTGGCATCCTGCCCTGTATCAGCAATAGTGTGGCCAGCAGGACCAGGGCAGTGATTGTACCCCTGTACTCAGCACTGGTGAGGCCAAACCTCAAATTCTGTGTTTAGTTTTGGGCCCCTTGATTCAAGAAGACATTGAGATGCTGGAATGTGTCCAAAGAAGGGCAATGCAGCTGGTGAAGGGTCTGCAGCACAGGTCCTGTGAGTTGCAGCTGAGGGAGCTGGGGTTGTTTAACCTGGAGTAAGTAAGGCAAGGGAAGACCTCACTGCTCTCTTATAACTACCTGAAAGATTGTAGCAAAGTAGGGGGGTGGTCTGCTCTCACAGGTAACAGAAGACAGGACAAGAGAAAAATGCCTCAAGTTGCACCAGGGGAGGTTTAGATTGGATACTAGGAAAAATTGCTTCATTGACAGGGTAGTCGGGTGTTGGAATAGGATGCTGTATTGGTAGTGGCATCACCACTCCTGGAAGTGTTCAAAAAGGTGTGTAGATGTGGCACTTTGGGACATGGTGGTGAACACGGTAGTGCTGGGTTACTGGTTGGACTTGATTACCTTAGAGGTCTTTTCCGACCTTAAACACTCTATAATTCTATGACCAGAGTTCAGGGACTGAAAAACACCCACTAAGATGCACATATCACAAATTCCCTCAGAAAAGCCAAAAAACTCCAGAAAAAGCCAGCATAAAACCAGATTCCCAGCTGACCCATAAGCAATGGCTTCCTAAGCAGTCCTTCTGCAGTGCTTCTTCATGAGGGCTTCCAGAGCCTTTGCTTTTTCACATACTTAGTCTGTCAGATGGCATGTGAGAAATAATATGGTGCTTATTAAGGGCATGTGTGTTCTCTGGAACTGGAAAAAAGCGTCAGCTGGGTCACAGCCCACTTCTGGGTCTGACACACTATTTCAGTGGGAAAAAAATAAGTGTTATTCCAAGTATCCATGCAAAGAAGACCTGAAAGGGAAAGGTACTTGGAGAGAAAATAATTTTAAATGACACAGTGGAATGTCTTCAATTTAAAGTCTGTTTCTTGTATTACATGTACATTAAGGAAGCTAACAAGGCAACTTCAGGTAAGTCAGTACCCTTCCATTCTGCTTAATCCTATTTCTAGTCGAAAGAAATAAATCAGAACAACAGGAGTGTGGAAAGAAGGTCTAGAGACTCCCATGGTGTGTAGAACAGTGCAAAAGAAAATTCTTCATGGAAAGTCAGGGAAGCCAGCCTCCAGAACAAAGACAAACACTTGTCTGGAGCCTTTTCTTCTATGGTTCCCTTTTGCTAAACAACAAAAATTAAAGCAGAATCAGAAAATGAAGCAACATGCACTGGGAATGTCAGCCCCAAGGAAAATGTGAAATCCAAGGTGCAACTTCCCACATTTTGGAAGACTTTTAATACATTTCAGGATAAAAAAGCACATGCAAAAACATAAGCCTAACTGGTATTTATCTTGGACTCAATGCTAAAATAACTTGCCAGTAGCAAATTCCATACAGTGAAACCACAGTTCTTACTACACACTCGCGTGTTTCCCATCATACACACTCACACACATAGACACACACACATTGCATAGAAAAACACTCAAAAAGCCAGCATCAACATTATAAAAAAATATCCCCCAAAGCAAGTTATCACCTCACCTCTGAGTAGGAACACTAGGCCCTTATGCTCAGCATGCAGGCACAGCCAAACTTCCCTTGTCCATCAGAATGACACCCCTCGTCATTTTACACAAACTTCAAATGCACCTTTTAAAGAAATTTTTGTGAGTCCTCCTACATGGGCTCAGGTGTAGTTCTCTCTATTTCTCTTTCTGCTGTTTCTTTTATTTTCTACTGTACGGCTCACAAGCCTATTTGCTTCTCTGTGTTTCAGCATCCCTCCACCCTGCATCTACCAAGGCGAACAAACCAGCACCACTGCGTCTGTGTGTACTACTGCACGTGGAACATCCAAGTTCCATGTTGCCAAGCTGAAACAAGTCTCATTAGTAGTAAAACTCAAACTTTCTTATATGTATTTTTATCAGTTACGACACATCCGATTTCTGAATTAATTTTCCAGTTTGAACAGTCCTAGTTATTTGCCATGATTGTGAAACAAAGGACTTAACTATTCAAAGGATCAGAGCCCATGTCACTTTTCATTAGGAGAATCTTGAGCTTTCTCTATCAGTAATTTTTCTGCTAAGCATGTCCGATAAAAACGGCTTTCAAAAATGTAAACTCTCCATTAGACTAATGCAAGACCTGAATCATAAAATAATTTGTGAAACTTACACAAAACAAAAAGTAAACAGAACAGAAGAAATGTAAGTAATCATTTCCCAGGGGATACACTCTGAAGGCTTCTTACAGAGATATATTTTATGGTATTCCTCAGGCCTGCCCAGCCCCAAACCAAAACTGTTATATCTTACTGATGCACAAGAGATCTTGTATTTCTGCACTAACTCTTTTCATTGGCTTTTTGAAACAATTCAAACTGCATCTTAGGTATCTGTGGGCAGAGCTCCATTCTCTAGCTAACCATGAGCCATTCTGGATGCCGTGCTGACTGACATACCTGTAAAGATGTACAAGGAGGAAAGCAAGGAAAAGGAAGGCCAAAGAAAGGAAGAGGCATTGCAGTTGTGAGTAAAATAATATTTAAATTGAAAGGAACCGCACCTCAAATATTGCCCTACATACATTCTGTTCCACAGAGGTAATGGTGCAGTAATTTCCTTGACTTAAAAGGTTTTCTAAGATTTAAACACAAGAAAAATTAAAATGTGATAAATTAATACAGAATGGCAAAACCAGAACACAATTATACAATATGACAATAATAAGAGAAAGACTGGTTATAATGGCAGTGACCTGGAGGCCTAGGTTTATGGTTCACAAGGCTGTCCTAGCATAGCTCTTTGCACATCTCAGATGAGTGTGACAGGTCCCTTCCACAAACAAAATCAGCTGCTTGTTGTTTCTCCTTTCTGCTTCAGATGCAGCTCAAAAAGGCTCCTGAACTATGTGAATCCCTCAATGAAATACCAGAGTACCACTGACTAAATTATAATTACAGTCTAAAGAAAAAAAAAAACCACCTGTATTTTTTTTACTAGATTCTGAGCTACATGCAACTAGCTAAAGAATGAACTGAAGCCTCAGCAGTTGGAAATCTCTGTACCTCAACAACAGCAGAGGACATCTCCATAGGGATGGCCCATAGTATCCTCGTTATATACTGTGGATTAAGGGAAGGGTATGAACAGCATAACCAGGATCACATTATTCACTGTACACCAAACCATTAAAGATGAATACAAAGTTAGATTTGCAGGTTTACCTTTGAGTAGTTCCACACATGACAATTTAAAAGCCATATTTCTTTAAATATCTTAAATGCCTTTGCTGACTCATGGCTTATTCCCATCAGATTTTTCAGGAATTTCCATGCTCCATGTATACTTATTTAAATAATGAAATGTTCAAATGTTCAGAATAGTATAGCATGGCACAGCAAAGAACAGAATAGAATAGATTGTTTCAGTTGGCAGGGACCTACAATGATCATCTAGTCCCACTGCCTGAACAGGCCTGACCAGAACAGTTAAATCCTATCATTAAGGGCCTCTTTTTAAGTCACTGACAGGCACAGGGCATTGAGAACCTCTCTAGGAATCCTGTGCCATTGTTTGGATATCCTCCCAAGAAAAGAAATTCTTCTGAATGTCAGGTCTGAACTTTCTATATTGTGAGAGCTCCGAAAATATTCCATGCCTTGCAGCCACGCTCCCCCCAGGACACATCTCTGTCCCTCTGTGCAGCCCCAGAGTGGTGGTGCCTGGCCTGCCCTTGCCTTTCTGCCTGCCCACAGAGCCTCACCATGTTCTGCTCTTCCCACCTGTTCCAGCTGCGTGCCTGGGGCCATCTGGAACCATCTCTGGCCTTGGCATGGGGAGCTGGGCCTTCCTCTGTGGCTTGGTAGCAACCCCTAATATGAAACCCAGCAGCTGCCCTCTGTCCCTCGGCTCATTTTGCATGGTCAGCTTGGCTGCAGAAGGGGAGGAGCCCTGGGGAGCACAGAGGAGAAGAGTTCTTTTGTGAAGTGTGCTCACAGTGCTGGTGGGCATCATGCAGAGCATGTGATGGGGAGGGCAGTGGGGTGGTGGTAGGAAGTGCTGGGGAGCTTGAAGGAAGGGTCACAGAATCACCAAATCATTTAGGTTGGAAGAGATCCTGAGATTACTGAGTCCAACCTCTGACTGATCAGCACTAACAGCTAGATCATAGCACTGAGTGCCACATCCAGTCATTTCTTGCACACTTCCAGAGACTGATGCCAACACCTCCCTGGGCAGTTCATTCCAAATTTTAACAACCATGAAGAAATTCTGCCTGATGGACAACCTGAACCTCCCCTCCACAGCTTGAGGCTGTTTTCTCTTGTCCTGCCTGGGAGAAGAGGCTGAATCCGACTCAGCTGCACTATCCTTTCAGGCTGGTGTGGAGAGCGGTATGGTCTCAAGCTTCCTTTACTCCAGGCTAAGCAACTCCAGCTCCGTCAGCTGCTCCTCACAGGACTTGTGCTCCAGACCCCTCAGTTCTGTTGCCTTTCTCTGGACACGCTCCAGCCCCTCAATGTCCTTACAGTGACGGGCCCAGAACTGAACACAGCACTCGAGGTGTGGCCTCACCAGTGCCCAGCACAGGGGGACAATCACTGCCCTGGTCCACACTATTGCTGGTACAGACCAGGATGCCATTGACCTTCTTGGCCTGAGCACACTTCTGGATCATGTTCAATACCCCCAGGTCCTTTTCCACTGGGCAGCTTTCCACCCACTCTTCACCAAGACTGTAGCACTGCATGGAGTTGTGGCTGAAGTGCAGGACCCAGCACTTTGCTGTGTCCCAGCACTTTGAACTTCATGCAATTGGCTTTAGCCTGTCCAAATCCCTTTGCAGAGCCTTCTGATCCACCAGTAGATGGACACTCCCACCCAACATGTTGTCATCTGGGAACTAACTTGGGGGCACTTGTCTTCTCATCCAGTTCGTTAATAAAGATGTTAAACAAGAGTGATCCCTGAGGCCCCAACACTGATCCTTGGGGAACCCCACTAGTGACAGGCCACCAATCAGATGTGCTACGCCAAGCTGTGTGATCCTGTGCTATAATACCTGCCCTTAGCCTGTTACAATAATTTTAAATTTTACATGTTAGTCTTCAAAATGTTGCAATATGGTACAGCAGCACATTATATTGGCTAGCAAAGTAAATACTCTCAAGTCAAATTAATAGCCCACTTAAAATGGTTACATAATCCTGAAAGGGGGTTTGAATTCTCCTACTATTTTAGGATGAAAGTTGTGAGTTTCCTATTTACCCTCAATATTATACTAAAATAAGGTGCTCAAATATTTTATCTTATTAGTTTTAATAGCTGAAAAAATATCTGGTTCTTTGTTTAATGAGAAGCAATAATCTGTTTGTCTCACAGATGAACTCTGATCGTAGATGGTACGTATGTTTGATAACTAGGAAACTGTCAATTGTCATTTTAACTTCAAGATTATTAGTTTAAATTTAGACATCTCAAGGGCTATTGGTCACCTTTGTTTGCAACTTAGAGTCATATATACTTCAGCAAAGCCAGCTTAGTGCAGGAGCAGCACTCTATGACGGCAGGTTCTCCAAAAGGAAGCTCCCCACTAACATACCCTGCTAAGACCTGACAGACCATAGAGGTGCTACCCCTTGTCTTCCAGATGAGACATGACATCTGTCACCAGTTAGAGAAAGAGCAAAGACTTCCCTTCATCGAAGTTACAAAATCTGGAAAAAAGAAGCATGATAGAGTTATTCCTTTGAGTTACCAGTAATTCTTGTTAAATGCCTTTCCCTTCTCCTCTCTTTCAAAAGGCTAGGCAGATATGCCTTCCTACAAATCTTTTCCCCAAGATAAACTTCAGATGAAAAAATCCACAGATGCTAACCTTGACTCAACCTGGAGCAGTAAAATCAGTTTTATGTAGGTGTTGAAATAAATTTATAATATCATTTTGGGTCTCCTAAATCAAATGGTGGAGCTCTTTCTCTTCCAGAGCATCCAGAGCATCTCGTTTCTGCCATAAAGCACTTTTCAAATATTTCAGTTGTCTTTCCCCACTCAACAGATGGGGAAATCCACCTCGTTCACACAGCCATAAGTGAAGTTTAGCCTCTCTTCAACTGAGGCAGAACCCTTCCTTGCCTGAGAAGCAGTTTCCAACCTCCAGCTTCCAATCTCCCCGCTTCCCAGCTTCTGTGGTTTACGGCCTTGCTCCCCAGCAGGTTTCATTAGACTGTGGTGTGTTAGGCAGCTAGGAACCTGTGAAGTTGGATCCACTGCAAAGATTTGAGCTCAAGGGATGGAAAGACCGGAGAGAAAAGCCAAATTTTTGTGCTCCATTGTGCAAAAGTTTGCATCCACTGTGCACACTTGACATTCTAATTCATCTAGGAGATTCACAGATCCAGCAACTTTTAACTGGCAGCTTGAGTTAAGTCTGGACAAGAGTCTGAGAATGCTTGGACTAGCAAAACAGGCTAAAACATAAGCTGTTCTGTGTTCTGTGCATCATTAACCCTAAATACAATCTTCTCCATTGCAGCCTTACCTTGCACTAATGGCAGCCTTACCTTGCACTAATAGTGCCTTACCTTGCACCAATGGCTTTTCAGCTGCTGTGGCAGCTCTTTCTCTACCTGGTGACCCATCCAGTTACAGCTGTTAAAATGTAGAGTAGAAATGTTCATAAAGAAAGCTCTGGTAGGGTGATAAGTGGCCCGGATGACACTGCAGACAAACACTGCAAAGTATCTGAGCCAGAGATTTTTTTCATAGTGTCTATAGGAGCAAAATGATTTCTGCAGTATCAAATATACCAGCATATACATTAACCTTTTTTTTTTTTTTTCCCAAAGCAGAGTACTGCTTCATTTTTGTGCTTAATTAGCTGAAATTAAACAGGGAAAGTTAAACTGGGCATGTGTTTTTTCCAGCCACTTAAGCTAGGTAGTGCCGTTGCCTGGCACACACCCTGTTCCAGCAATAAGATTCAACATGTTTGCAAGAAAAAAGACAAGAATGATTATAGTGGAAAGTAATAATTGTTCTCATTGCTTGAAGCAGACATTAAAAATAATTACAATTTGGCAATGGTATATTCAGATATAAACACTCAGTGTCTCAAAAGCTCCTTGGGAGTAAAAGTTAACAAAAATGAAACACCTGTTCATATATCAGTGCTGCTGCAGTTTAGCAGCATGCGGCATTCCTGAAGCTGTTAAATACATGCATTATGCCAACAAAAATTTGGCCATATGTTTACTTAAGGCCTGAATAAATATGGTCAATCTCTGGCAAAAATCAGATCAAATTCTTACCTGGGGTTAATCAGACTGACAGCAAAATGATAAGAAAACTAAACATGACAAGTAATATCATGTAAATAACTATTGTTGATGCAGAACAGAATGTTTGAAGGAAAAAATTCCATGTTCTGATGGACAGAATGTATTGATTTATTTACATGGTTTCCAGCTGTGTGAATGGAGCAGCTCCCATGGATGGCTGGGACATAAAAGATGAAGTGAGTGAGCTGAGCTAAAGCAAGGCTTAAGTGAGCACTATTCTCATGGGCTGTATCCACAAAAGCCAAATCTGCAACCTTACTCAAGCTGGCTAATCCTGAGGGTGTGAGGGAGAGTATTTTGAGTAGTAGAAACATATGTGTTGAAGTTTTGCAGTTCAAGTCCTTTAACTCTTCTTTTCTCTTTTGTGGTTAGACTTCCAGAAAACATAAAACTGAATATTGTATTTGTATTTACTCTGGCCATGGAAAGTAAAGGCTGAATTATAAATTACCTCAAGACAGGTTTGAGCTTTTCCCTTATGAAAAGTTTAGAAGTCTCATGTAAAAAAGTCATCTAAGAGTTAAGACTGTAGCTTCTCCTCTCTGCCTAGTGGGGCTCGTGCAGGGCACAGGGACCTGCACCCTGGCTGGAAAGCAGTAGCACGCTTCCCGGAGGGAATTTTGTCAAGAGTCTCCCTTATTATGAAGGGCTGTAGTTTTCAGAACTCAGAACACATGTATTTTTAATTCCACAAAGTGGAAATACCAGACTGATTCTGTTATCCAGTGTAGCGCGCAACCACAGAGATGGGAAAAAGATAAAGAATTTACTCCTGCATCTAAGAAGAAATAACCTTTATATAAGCACTTTATATAAAGCACTTTATATAAAATGCTTTAGCCAACAAATTTTTTCATTCAGAGTGAGAATGACATGTATAACCCAGTCCTAAACCTATTCCCCAGCCTGCAAAAGTAACAGAATCAACAGACAAGGACCAGCATGCTACCCTTTAGACAGGGTAACAAATGGCTCCTGCTCCAAAATGGGCAATCTGAATATTCCATACATCCCAAATACTGGAAGATCTCAGATTCATGCTCCAAATCAGAATGATTGCATGGTTGCACCTGCAGAGATAACCAGCAGTAAATTAAGAAGCATTCCATAAAACAACCAAATTCATAACCAGTAAGTTATAATATTTTTTTATTCATGTTAGAATTTCTATCAGTGTTTGAACATTAATATTTAGAGAGTTTGTACAATTTCCGTTCAAAGCTTAAAATGAGAACCACACTAGATCACAAATGGTAACTAAAACACAGTTCAGAATTGTATGAATATTCACACTCTCTTTCTCTCTTAACACTGTTAAACACTTTCTTTTCTCCAGGGGGTTTACAAGGAAAAGTGTGCACTGTAATTGTATCTCAGCAGTGTTCCAAAACATAATGGTATCATCATTACATATAAACTCTTTAAAAATATACTTCTGTCAAAAGACTTGATGACTACTATGTACACTACAAAAATAAATTTTCATATAAATAAATTATATGGCATAATTTTATCTTTGTAACTGAAATGACACAAACCCACTCCTACCAAACAGGCAGGCAATGAGACCCAGTTTGAATATTTTTTTTTCCTTTCAACTCCTTACACTAAAAGCTACAACAAGTCCATAATGTAAATGTTATATACTCTTTCCTATTTAACATTAGTAAGCACTCTATACAAATAAAAATCCATTAAACAGTAAAAACATAACTGTAATAGTGTTTCCAATAGAAATAAAATCCCTGCATTTTGTTTATTATAAACTGGCATGACAAATACTGTAAGAAAAACATTCTTATGATACAAAAATATAAATATCACCCATGATTAAAAAAGTTAAGAAACAAAACCAAAACAAAATAAATGTTGCCAGCCACTGAGTTCTCCCCTTGCCAATGTGACTATCAAAGAAGAAGGTCTACATTGTGCACAAAGCAGCAGACAGCTCACCCACACACAAGCACACAGGAAGACTCGGGCAGGGGCAGGTGGAAGACACTGCAACTTGCCCTGGGCCCCTTCCCTTCTGAGGAAGAGCAGGAAGCAAGGCAGCCGGCAGCATGGAACGGTGCCAGTGGGAGCCCTGCCAACCTCTGGCACGTGAGCGCACAAGCTTGGTGGTTGAAGGCAGCTTCCAATTAGTATCATACAGTTTTGTTGCAGAGTTTGTATGATCTGAGATCACTATGCTGCTAGTGCTAAATTGGGGCCCCTCATCTTTTTGTCATCAAGAGTTTTCACGTTAGACAGTGAACTGGACCAGTAGGCAGTTGCAACATTAACCCTTGGTGTGCACTGTAACAGTAGCTTATGTATCACAGGAATGACTCCAGGCTCTCGCCACCTGCTCTTCTAGCGTTCACATTGGAGATCTGTAAACAAGTGCCTCATATCAAAGTGTTTTCAAGTGAGCAAAAAAGGCATGGAAATTTGTGCATTCTAATTATCCCCATTCGTTTTGCTGGCAAGGTCTGTAGGCAAAGATAGACTCCCTGAAGCCACTGGAGAAAAACACTTTCCCATCAAAGAATTTGCCACTGCTATTCATGTATATATAAAGAAAAGCCCCACCACTGCTGTGTTTAGAAACTGAATATTGGTTGTGTTTGGCTCTGAATACAAAACTGAACATCTACTTGCTCTAAAAACAGCTTGGTGAAGGGCAGAAAAAAAGATGAAAAAGGAAGACAGAGATAATGAAAACTTGTGTTGCATTATTTTAAATTAAGGTTCTTTGTTCCTACAGTTTGCTTCCAACTGGAACACAGATTGTAGTGTTTTTCCAGACCCTTCACCTGCAGCAATCCCCTTTTAGTTTAAAAATAATAGTACAAAAAGCTAAATTAGTTTCGCAAAGAGATCCCAGTTTAGCTGTTATAATTAAAAGTGCCAATGCAGCATGGGAAAACACAAACAATAAAGAAAATAACTACCCAGGCCTTACGTGTCATTACCATCCCAGCCCACCAGAAAGCCATTTATATGTAAAAGTGAATATACTTTTTTTTTTAGTCCTTCTATTTGATTTTTAGTACTTACTATTAACTCCTTTTTGCCATGAAAATAAGGTGACCATAGATACTGCTTTCAATGCTGTAATGACTCAGCTAAGCTGTGGCTTACCATCAAACAATCCATTATCCAGCTTCTAATGCCATACACAATTAGCAGCATCAAAATAAGGCAGATGCTCATTGTATTTCTATAACCACCAGCACCTCTCAATATCCAGCACCTTTGGAAGTGAAAAAATAATGGTTATAGTGCTTGCACTTACCTGACATATTTTGTGAGGAAAAAAAAAAAATCAAAGCACTACATGAACTGTAATTAAGCCTCATAACATTCCTGGGAGGTAGGTAAGTGTAATTATAACCATTTTACAGAATGAAAAACTGAGGCATGGGGCAGTTAAGTGACTTGACCAAAGTCATGTGAAACAAGTCATTAAGGGTTTGGGAACTGAAACATAATTCCAAACCTCAACTCCCTATCTTCTTTTTAGTTTATTTTAGTTGGGCCTTTGATGACGGCAGTCTATAGCTGTATATATTGGTAAACAACAACAGAGTTTTCACTAGTGCCTACTAACAGGGAAAGCCAGACTCACATCAGCATCAGTGGGTTTGTAAGCCCACCAAGTGTTAACATACAGTAAAAGAGAAACTAGAGTACACCAGGAACATACACACAAAAGCATGCATATTTCCAGATGCACAGTTGGACACATACAGCAAAACAAAACCTGCACATTGCTAAGTCTATTTAAGCCTCCCAGATTAACTTGCTTTTCTTCATATTTGCTTATTTTAAAAATTACCACGCATAGCGTGTTTGAAAGTTAACAGTAACGTTTCATACTACCACAGGGTTGTGATACACAAATTTAAAATATTTTAAACAGACATGTACCTTTAAAAAATCCTATTACATAAGCAATATTTGCATAGAATTATACAAGTAAATTATAAAATATTTAAGCAGCACCAACTTATGCTGAAATTTAGAACTAGATTAAGCTTACTTGTGGCACAGATATCAATGTACAAAAAGTACAAAGAGCACACAATATTGTCCCCATTCTATTGCCCAAAGGCAACTTACTCCAAATTATACTACTTTACATTGTTCTTTTGTATATTACATATGTGTACATCTTTTAAATACTTAAAAGAAATATTTAACAAAATAATACAATAGGTTACAGTAACAGTGAACTGTTGTCCTGATGCAGCATGTCCTGTTCTACAACTTCAAGCAGTTCTTCTCTTCAAACAGTTCTGGAATACAGTTTTCCATCTTTGGCCTCTTCTTTGCTTCAGTTATTACCCTGTACAAATAAGGAGAGAGAAAAAAGCGAACATTTACTAAATTTCAAGAAAAACAAACAAACCAAACTAAGCCAACTAATTTCATTATTCTCTTGGTTAGAGTTAGCAGTCAGGAAATGCTGGCTCTGCTTTCATCTCAGTAATTAATTTCCTGGTGATGAAATATTGATGCTGATTTTAAAAATGTAGTTGCTTTAATTTCTAAGTTCCTAGTTTTAGATAGCTGTGAAAAATTCAGTCAAAACCAATGAAGAGTTGAAGAAGAAGTATCCTACATTGAATACTGAGTTTATTTAAGTCTCACATTACCATACATTTCAGCTTGAAAAAACTAAGCCCAAGTATTTCCTTATTCTGTGGATACTATTGTCATATTTCTAGACTGCAAGGCTAAAGGCATTCACATCTATTTAGGCTTTGGGATGTTTGGAGAGACATTTTATAATTCAAAAAGTGGTTTCATTTTGAATTATCATAAAAATTTCCATTAAAATTCTGTGTGTGCATATGTACGTGCAAAATATTCTAGAATCAAAATAAAATTACTTGCTCTGCTCATACTGGTGTCTGTCACTGAAAAGCTCAGACAAGCAAAGAGAAAAAACAGTAATCCACAGATAAGTAACGATTCTAACACCTTCTTTTTCCCCTGCAAGAGAAGAACATTGTAAAAATAATGAGAAATAGTTTTTCATTTAGGAGCCCCAAGAAGTTTTCAGTGTAAAAACTCAATGGGCAACTCTATCCTGTGCAAACTTGCAATTGCCACTGTAGCTGCCCCTGGTGAGGCAGAGGTTAGCTCAGACACCTCCAGTGTACGAGGTCACTGGAGAGGTCTCTGAAGGTCTCCCCAAAGAGCAGGGGATGCTCTGCTGAGCAGCAGTGCACTAGGCATGGTAGGACTTCCCACTTCTCACTTGGCTCATCTTCCAGAGGGATTCAGTCCTTATTATGGACTTTAAATTATTTCACAAACTATTTTATTCAAGAGATGACAACTCCTGAAGTAGCTGGCAACTTTACACTCTCCTAGGCAATGCCATTTTATATAGTGTTTTAGAGCATGCCTGATTCAGGGACCAGAAGACAGGACTTAGGCAAAGGTAAATGCAGCCACACAGCTCTGAAGATGTTGTACAACATCTCTGCTTTATTTTCCTCATCTGGTAAAGTGAGACTGTATGATGTACTTATCCATTTTGCAAGGCTCTTCAAAGTAGTAAATGTCTGAATGCACTATGACTTCCCAGTGTTGGAGTGCAATGTCTTAGCCAACCTCATGTCTAGTGCAAAATGTACTATATTCACAGTTAGCAGATTTAAGGCGATCAGTGTGACCTGTAAGTACTGCTCTATGTGAAAAATTACCTCTGAGAAACTTTATTTTTCCTCTTTCTTTTGATCACACCATTGCCTGACACAGGCCAAAGCTTGCAGTTACACGGAACGGACCTACCTTATTGTGAGCTGTTGCCAGGTATCCTTTCCTCACATTCAACATCTTGCAGTTCTATAACTTCCACTTTAGAATTTCTTCTTTCACACCGCACATTAAAAGGCACATGGGGGTCCTCAAATGGCACATGGCCGGCTTCGTGGTGTCCCTCATAGGATGGAAAGCTCGCTCCCCGAGAGCTGTGGCTGTGCAGGGCAGGGTGGACAGCAACAGTGACTGAGGCCGAGGCAGTCACAGTAGTGATAGGCTGGCAGTAGGCTGCTCCAGCGGCGCCCGCGGCTCCGAACGCCGGGCTCCGAACGCTGTGGGAATGAGCCTTGTGGCCCAAGCGATCCCTGCTGCTGCTGGGTCCCGAGTGCCCTTCAGTAGAAATTTCAAAAGCGTCCCTGCGAGGGCGGTAAGGAGGTGGTCGTGGCCCTTCCCTCGCTTCCCTTTTGGGCTGTCTGCCCTGATGCCACAGCTGCTGCGTGCTGAGCTCTGGATTCAGCTGCAGCCTAGGGCTCGGCTGATGCCTTGCTTCCGGCTGAACCACCTGAGAGAGACATGCATGGTTACGCCTCTGACAAAGCAAGTAAATACTACGCTTGCTTATATTTTATGCTGGGAATAATTATAGTAATGCTCTGACTCTACAAAGGGAACGTTGTGGAATCTGATAATTGATTTTCCCATGGTTTTTGTCTGAAGTTATTAAAACCTGGAAAGCACATCTTCAGAAAAACACAGGATGACAGCTGAAAACATTGTAACCTTCCTACATGCCAGTCCATCTTTTTAAAGGGATGGGTGACAAGCACTTGGTCTTAACTCAACAAGCAAAATTGCAGGCATTTGGAAAAGGCTATTCCATGCAGGGGACATGCACAGGATGTTAGTAGGGTAGTTTGTATAGACTGTAGGAATCTGTTTCCTGATTTCCATAAAGAGCGTGAAGCACAGCAGCTACATCAGTCAATAAACCATGACCAACTTCAAATGTGGCTGTGCTTGTACCTATTTCTAGGCCTCTGCTGAACAAAACCAGATCCACATTGCAGCTCAGCATGCAACATCAGCAGGGGTAGGAGACAGAGCTTTTTCACTTTCCTTTGAAATTGCAATTATGCCAGCCCAGTAGCAAGATGCAACAAGGCCCAAGATTTGGTACAACACTTAAACTGCTTTCTTCTGGCTCTAATCTTTCTCCCCAAAACGTGCTGTCACAGAGAGGTACATGATAGCAATCCACAAGGAGCTGTGTGAAAGAGGTTGGGATCTTGTAATCTCTCCTCCTCCTCTCTCTGAAAACAGTCATCAAACAGACTGAGAGCTCTCTCTTGTGGCTAGTGCCAATAGGATGTAATAGGAATTACCCATGCCAAAGGCCCTGCTTTTGTACCACCACATTACCCCCAACTCAGTTCTATAGGAGTGAATGAGGAAAACCTTCACTCCCTTCTAACAGGTTTTGGCACAAAGTCACAAAGCACAATCAGTCAGAAGGAGTTTCCCACAAATATAAATAGATTAAAAAAAAAAACAAAAAACAAAACACACCAAAAACTTCTTGCCATCCTGCTAGTCCATATGAAAGCTACTTACACCGGATCTTGCAAAGAGAGGATTCTCAGTTGCTTCCACTATTACTTGATGGACTGGAGCCCCAGGACCTCGCGTGGCCTCGTACTGATGCAGCTCTTCACTGATGCCAGATACTGTGGTTTGAGAGCTGTACTCAGAATCAGAGGAATCTGAAGCATTATTTGTGTGGCCAGGTGGCAGTGCAAACCTCACAGTACCGGGGGGAGGCTCAGGAGATGGTGTGGGCAATCTGTCCTGTCCGTTGGCTGGAGAAACCTGATGACAGCAACACTTTCAGTTACATTCAGCTAGCTTTACCCTTTTAATCACTAGTGCTTGACACAAAAAATGTTCTGCCAAATACACCCTGCCATGCCACAACAAGCTTAGCAACAGTTTTCTGACGAACATAGATACTGAACTGAAAAAATTAATCGGAATATAAAAGACATGACCTCCATCTGCAGATATGTATGTAAACAAGACTACACAGATTCTTCCGAGTATCATTATCTCAGGAAGAGCATGCATATGTGTATATGCAGGCACTTGCAAATATAAAAATAAAAATAATATGTGGGCTGTCCTCTCCCTCCAGCAAGCATTAGCAGTGATTTCAAAAAATCACCTTAGTGGGTTGGGACAGTGTTATTCTGCATCTATTTGCAAAGAGAGATGGATACACACATCACAGCAATATATATGGTAATAACACACATACACATTGTTTGAGTAAGAGACAGGTCATGCATACTGTTAGGAATTAAGAGATTACACACTGTTGTCAAAACTGTTTTACTAATATTAGAAGAACCCAAACACTTCTGAAATATACCAGTGCTGTATACATACCTTGTGTTTTATTCTTGTGCACGCACATATATATAGACATGCGAAACACAGCACACTGATTCTATACGTGATAAACATAACCCTATGTAACACAGTAATTGTATTAACTACTGAGTAGGTAATAAATGATCTACAACCAAATATAAAGTTGGTATCTGTGAATCCTGGAGTCTGGACTTGGACTTTGTAATGTAAAGTCATCAAGATCTAAGTGAAGCCTGCCCCACATCAAAAATGCTACATGAGGAAGGAGAATGCCACAGGGAGAGGTGACTGGGCAGTGGGGACCTTCTGGCAGACAGTCATGGTTATCAAGGTGTGGTCTGTCGACCACCACTGTGTGTGTTGGTCCACACAGGCCTTCCTGGTGGTCTGCTTAGTTAAACACTTCGAGGAATGCAATAGAGCCAGTGAGGTAGGAAAGTAGAAGGTATGTGTATAAAACAAACTATCTTTTGCAAAATATTGAGAGAAATCCTTCTTTTACAAAGTTGTTGGCATATCACATTATGCTAGTAGTATAAATAACACTATCAGGTTTACTTATTGTGACCTCTAAAACAAGACTTATTAAAGAAAAACTTTAAAAAAGAGTAGGATCAACTATGTAAGGAACAAAACTTTTAATAAAAAATTATTAAAAAGCTTGAGAGCAAGAAACTTAATCCAAGAAAATTTAAAAAATACTTTCTAAAACCGGGGCGTGATTGAGGGGGACAGCAGTGCAAACATAGTATTATTTTTCTGTTCACCATTAATTCTACTGACCTCAGGGTATGGTCCAAAGAATGAGAGAAGAACAGGAAGCAGCACCAATCCATTGAGAACTCCCAGAATGGTTAGGATTGCCAAAACAGCAAAGAAATACCTGAAGTACAGTTTAAATGGTTTGGGGGAGAGAATAGACACTGTTAGAAACAAGGGATTACAAATTACTCCTACATATGTTAAAATAATACAGATACTAAATTAACATATTATTAACATCAAAGGAAACAATTATATCACTTTCCATATAAGATATAGGGATTTTTACCTTTTGAATTAGAGAAGCTACATTCCACAAAGTGTTAGTTGAGAAAGGAAAGAAAAAAATGAAATTTGTTAATTTCCCAGAATCTAGAAGTACGTAATGTTATTTATGAATGTGTTACACAAACACAAAAATATGGAATGTGCAGGGAATCGCTGAATGGATTGAAAGCACAAATACAATGAAAAGGGGCCCCCATTAGTGAAAACCCAGCAGAAGCAAACAAATGAAGTGAAGGGTGTAGAATTTAAACAATTTTGTGTCGAAGGAAAAGAACCCCTCTTCTCCCAGCAGCTAATCCACTGTGAAATGCTTCTGCAACTTACAGCACAATGTCTAATTAAATCTACAGTATATCAGGTAAGGGTTTTCCTTGGCATTCATTAATCAAACTTAACGCCTAGAATTCTGTGAGTTCCAGTTTTACCAAAAAGCTTGAATTGCAACTCTTTTACAACACAGGAACCCGCTTTCTGCAAAGAAAATGCCCATTCTATAGTAAGCTTCAGCATTGTACTGAGTAAGAGCACTCCACAATGGCAGAGCTGCATTGCAGGCTAATCTTTTGTTGAACAATTTAGCATCTCTGAATACTCTTGTTTTGCGTCAGCCAATTCAAACATAAAGGCTGAAATACTATGGAAGAAGAGAAAAGTGCACAAGTAGTTGTCCTTTCCCACCACTGAGGGCTAAGGTCTGGGATCCTTCATGAATACCAAGGTAAACCTGTCAGTAAAAGGAAAGTCTTGCTAGTTGGTATTCGGCACAGCTGGGGCTCAGACTAAACTTAAGGCTGCATTGTAACTAATGATTTCAGGGACTCAGTCTTGGTAAATTCCTGGAGGAGAAGGCAAAGGGCAAGTTTGCTACTAATGGGTCTGCTGATTACATTGTCTAGCTGGCAACAAACTCTACTGCCTCCTTGTTTCCACATCTGATCAAATATATCAGACTCTTGTAAAACTATAAATATCCTGCTATTGTAAACATTTGGGAATTTCTGATCTGCATTAACAAAAATCAGCAAGCCAATCTGCTCTACTAACATAAACCACCAGAACTTTAAACTGGGACACAGATCAACAACAGACATTAAAAACATTTGCATCTCATCCATCTAACGTTAGAATAAACAGGAGGATTATAGCTTTGACCAGTAGGTGTATACAGTGTCTGTTAATTTACTTAATCTTCCACATTGCTGGACTAATCTGTCGCTTTCCGGAAGTTTAGGATCTTCTTCACCCACTCTAACAATGCTCAGGCTCCCCATACTTTATTTTATTTTATTTTTTAAACACAGCAAACTGAAGTGAGATTGTGCTACAAAAACAGAAACTGATGGCCAAAAAAAGTAAAATAACATAAGTTGAAAAGTTGAAAGGCTCATTTTATAAACTGAGAGCACATCCAATCCAAATTTGGTGTGAAGGGCTGCTACAATCTTCCATTTGCTATGACACAAAAATGTGTGCCAAAATCTCATCTGTTAAGTAGGAAAGTAGCACACAAAAAATATACCCCTGTAAATTTAGGTTAAATCTATCAGTAACCTGTATGTCAAAATGTTCCAACCCTTACAAAACCAGGTACTAAAAGAATAATTCTATTTCTTCAATACTAATTCAATAAAGCAAAAAAATAGTGATGGGGGGCGGGGGGCGGAAAGACTATTTCAGACATGGAATACCTGTATGGTAATAATCTTCATGCAGGTTTCATGAGCTCTAACTGCAAACCGCCTGTTTTCTTCAAATCTCTTTCATACAGCAACAAAAAGCCTTATGAGATTTAGCAGTCATTCTCTCAGTTCCTGCCCCTGACATTTGCTGTTCTTGTTGTCAAATGGATGTCAGTTAAGTCTAGTCATCTATCCAGCTTATGTCTACCTAAGTAGTTAAGCCATCTTTCAGAGCATTTTTATTTGGCCCAGTTCTACCTCAGTTCCATTTTAGGGCTTGGATTATTTTTTGTGTGCGTGCTATAGTTTACCACAAAGAGCCTGTGTTACTTCTAAGATTAGCCATTTTGCAGAGCTCCACAGATTGTTTGGAATAGAAGAGGATCTGTTTCATTGCACTTCTCAAATTCCCCTCAAGAAAAGACTTGCTTTCCTCTATACTTGACAAACACACATTCTTAATTATATTCACAAGAAACAGCCTGCTTGTAGTTCTACACAGAAGGGCCTTTAGGCTTTGCTGTACAAAATTTTAGTATGAAGTTCTGTGTTCACATTTATGGTTCCCCAGCTCCCAAACAGCGCCTTCTCCCCCCATATCCCCCACCCCTTTTCCTCATAATGTAAAACCTACATAAGGATAGAAGGGGAAGGCCCTGAGAGAGTCACTTACAGCACAGTTGAATGTTTGTAGGTTCATATGTCTTTTGCATACAAATTTTTATGCATACAAGAAGTCTGGAGGACCTCAAGGCTAAATGTCAGCTGCAGCTAATACTGGACAATACATGATGCTTTGAACTAATTCAAACCCGGATTCAGCAAACTTTCTAAAGAGCTACATTTTTGTGTTCCTTCATGCTAAGTGTCAGATTTTCCTGGAACAGATTTTAATGTCAGCAATGGAAACACTACCATGTCTAGCAAGTAACAAGGAGTTAATAAAACAGAGGGAAAGCAGGACCATGACATAAGCATACTTAACACACCATGCATAGTAATAAAATGACAGATTCACTGAAGTGAATAAAAATTTAAAGCACATTTATTTTTACTTTTCAAAGAAAGTCAAAACACAAAAATCCTTTACCTGACAATAAAATCAAACTCTGATCCTGCAAGCATTAACACCCCAAGCAGAGTGGACACGGCCCCATCCAGCACTGGTGCAAACATGTGTTCCAATGCAAGGACAGCCCTATGGTTCCTGTCTCCTATGGCAGTTAAAAATGCCTGTAAAACAAAAAAGTCCATTTCCTTAGGCAGATGTATACAACCTTCTAAACAGCCTCTCTCCTAGCATACACAGATTTCCATCAGTTAATTACTCTAAACTACAGTTTATTAAAGTTATCTCTGGAGCTGCCTAACCCAGAGAAGGCTTGATCCTGCAGGTATACCACGTAGCAGCTGCTGAAGTCATGCAACCAGAGTAAGCACTGATAACAGAGTCAGACCATAATAATTCTGGAAGCAATGCCTACTTGCAACAGTAGCCTTTTGTCTCTGGATTTGCCTATTTCCACCAGAAAAGAATCCATATCCTGGTGAAAGCACTTCAGGTGTGAAAATTGCAGGGCTGCTCCTCTCATTCTTGTGGGTCCATGGCTTCTGTGACTTTTTTTAACATTTTCATTTCACTCAAAAAAGTTTTTGAAACTTTTAGTACTTTGAATCTAGCAGTTCTATACATACAAAATTATCCTAGGAATAGTGCTGAACATGGTAGTATCTAAGAAACAATATCAGTAGTGAACTGTCTTCATCCCTACAGCTCTGCATGAATAAGCTTTATCAAGAACATGCAAATGCTGGTGTTACAAATTTGTCTACTCTGTGTATGACTTAATGGTTTAAGAAAACAAGAACCTGACTGATTTTCTTACTGTGATTTGTAAGGGCTCTCTTTAGTTAATTCCCTACTGGCTATTAAGATATGTGCTGAAGCAGCTATCTCCCTCACAGTCCTGGAATTTAAGTCTCTCTTCTCTAGAACTAGAAAAAAAACAAGGTCACAATTCACAAGCAATAGCAGAAAACTGACCCACAACTGAATTGTGAATCACTCTTAAACTCAATTAAATTCAGCATTAAAAGTTCCAGCACTACCTTTTTTATTTATACAACACTGATTTGACTATTTATATGTTCCAAAGTTTTTATCTCCAGTGTCAATGTGAGAAAACCACTATTTTCAGTCTGCTTGGCATTTTACCTTCAGGCACAGGTGACCTGTAAAGTCCTGTAAATTAAATTAGCTTCTTCCCATCTAAAAACAACTGTTTTGTCCTTTTTTTATTCCATTTTTCCTGGTTTAAATCTTCAATACTAAGAAGCTGTCATTTCTTTCTTCCTCATCTACACTAACACTTGCCAAATGATTCCAAGTCCTAGCAAATTCATTTACCTCCAAAAGTCTATCTGTAGCAACAGGGGGAAAAAGGTATCATCACTTGAGGGATCCAGTTGCTCCTCTTTAACCTTACCCTACTTCCACTTTGGTTTTTCTCAAAATTATTATTTTCATTTAGGGTGACTTTATATGCCCTAACTCTGTACATCATCTAAACAACTAGATAAACAGTAGAAAAATATTTTCCTACAGACTGCAAGTTTGTGCCTACTATTATTAGCCAATGGCTTCTGAAAAGAAGGTGCAGATTTTACAAATAGAACAATAATTCAAACATGTTCACATTCAATAAGTGCAGAAATACCAAATGATACAATATCTAATTTTGAAAAACTCCTCTGAAGAATTCTCTTTTGTGAGATAGAGACTCTACACGCAAGAGGAAACAAAAAGCTGTGTAACACTGATGCAGCAACACAGAGGCTTCAGACAAGGATCATGAGAGTCTGGAATGAAGCAAGGTGATTTAAGATTTCTGTTTTCTCTATATAATTGCAATAATCAGACAAACAGGTATCACAGTTAATGTATTCTCTCTTGTCTCCTGGGAGACTGACTCAATAGTTAGGAACCACCTCATCAAGGTCAACTCTGTTCCATTGAGATAAACAGAAAGGTACACAAAATTGTGACCATTCCTTCTGAGAATCATGTCACTGATGAGAAACTGTAAGGATTTGTGATCTGAACATTGCCACCATTTTATTTTAAGACGTTTTTTAAATGCTTCTTGATTTTACGTACCAAAGCAACATGAACAGTGAATTCCACACCAATGCCAACAGAAGCAATCAGGATAACCACAGGCACTGCACTCAGCTTTATTCCAATTAGACCCATCATGCCAAACAGCTCTACAGTCATCAGAGCCAGCACCACCACCTAGATGATTTCAAACATCTGTTAGTATCTTCTTATACTCCAGACAATGAGAAGAAAGACATTTCAAAATAACATGGTTACCATAGGACATATTCCTCAAAGCCATCCTATATTCCCAAAGACAAGCTGCTCTTACATTTTTCTCAATGGCAACAAATGCTGAATTGCCAGTCCATATTACACCCTAAGAACCAGTTAACACATGAAGCACTGGCTTTGTATTTGTTACATCAGTGAGCTGAAAAACCATTTATTCCTCCTTATCATGGATACTCCCAAAAGGTACATTTTTCTTTTTCATCCATCTCTCAGACAATCCTTCCAGAAAAAGTATCTTTCAGCTACCTCTCTTGAGGTAGCTGAACTCTCTTTTGTAGAACTGCAAATATAAGTGAGGATGTCTAAAGCACAGAAGAAAGTGAATGCCATAATCAGCTGATGAGTCTCAGGTTACAGAGGGACTCTGAGCTTTTAAGGTATTTGGGGGGGATTGACATGGACAAAGTGAACAGTTAAATATAAGAGGAAGCTTTTATTTTTCTTTCATCTACCTTGTAAAAAAAACTGAGGAAAAGAGAGGGAAGGAAATCTGGAGAATCAACTTTAAAAGTAGCTAAAACCAAGCAGGGAAAAAAAAATAGACACACTTATAAAAGCAATGGTGGTCTCTGAAAATAAACTCCTTTTCCAAAGGAGAAAAAGTATGCACTACAATAAGTGATTTTATAAGCTAATGAATCAAGCATAATAACATAAACTGCTTGATAAGGTGCTATGAAAAATATTCTAGACTAAACATTTACCTTTTAACATACCTGTCATATAAATATACATTAAAAAAATTAGTAACTGTTTTATGCTTTTCTACTTCTGGCGTTTTATAAACCATACAATATTTTATGGAATTTAAACATAGGGACATCATCATTCAATTTAACTTGAATGTTTACTGAGAGGCTTTTGGTGCCTTGCAGAAAGCATGGAGGAGTATCCTTTGCAGTTTACAATTTTATCCTCTTTCTGCTCACTCAGTTACAGGCTTTCCACAGTCCGTACAGTACAACATAAGCATTGCAGTTTTTTCCAGAAATATTGCATTCAGAAATGGCTGGGAAAATTTACAGACAAGCTAGTCATAAGCAACTGCCTTGGAAAATAATTATGTGTGACAAAAGAAGAGAAGGAATACAGAATTAGAAACTGTTTTAATAAAGCTCTTAATTTTCCTCTGTGTCTTTATTTCTTATGTTAGTGTGCATTTGAGCAAGGGTAAAAGTTTATATAACTTTCTAAGAAACCTTTAAACCTGCAAGAAAGGTGGCCAGAAGATTAAGGTTATTAAGGTTTGTACCTTCAGCATGAACCCTACCCCCTCAAGTTGAATAAATATATAATGAATGATGCAATATACATACTCCACCAGAGGCCCAGACATAAACAAAACCTTCCCGACTACAGCAAGAGCTATGCTGAAAGGAATTTGACTTCAACAAAGACCCTTATAATAAACTTACAATGATCCCAGCTGTCCAAGGGTTTAGGAGAAAGAGGGCACACACCAGAAACGTGCAAGCTAAAACCACGCTAATGGATAAGAGGAGCCAGTGACGAAGTCCAATGTACTGCTCCCAGAAGAGAAATGGGTAACCATTAGGGTAGCTGGAGATCCCCAGGCTGGTGTAGTTATTACAGATAGCTCTCACTTTCTCGATAGCTTCCACAAAGTCAGAAGTTTCACGCAATCCATTGAGGTAGAAAGGAAACTGAGCATATTCTATGGGCTCGGCTGCTGGAACTAGGAAAATGATAACAGTGTTAAAATGCACTTTTGGGAAGAAGATGATATACAGAGACCAGAGTTAGCAAAACATTTTATTCTTCACAGCAAAATGAATAAAAGGTGGTGAATTTAAATTTACTTGTTTGGAATAAATTATAGTTTTAAAAATCTCCAAAAAAGAGAAACTGGAACCAGTACATGAGATTACTCTATTTTATCATGCAGTGTAGTGGGATGAACACAGCCTCCACCAAGTTCCCTAACAGTTATAGATAATTTAACAGTTATCTTTCAATCCATGTATTTAATCCTGATCAGTGCTATAGTGCTTTTTACTGAATCCCTAGTCAAAAATCCCTAACTGCAACATAAGAATAGACAATCACATAATTTAAAATTTTATCCAACTGCTCCTCTTTTATGCAGTTTCTTCAAAATCAAAGGTCATTTCCCTGAGATTAACTGAGATCCACTGACACAAAACTTGAGAAAAAACAGACTTGAGCAGGTTGGTTGTTTTTTAAAGATTTCCATTGAATATCTGGAAATTCAGATAGAGAAATCCACATTCAGATGGAAATCAGTGGAGGAAAAATCCCCATAATATAGAAGTAATGGCTTACTGAGGAAATACATAACTTTTTATCCTTTAATAATTTGACAAACCAACACTCTCCATACTTCTTTTTTAGTGTAATGCAAGGTCTACTCTATGACTAGAAAAGAAAAGGCTTCTTCAACAAGCTTTTGGTTACTGCCATTGTGTGTTCCAAACCCCACAGCTTCATTCAGTTGACTTGCTTAATATGATTTGCCCTATTATAATCTCAACTATAAATTTTCATTAAGACAAAACTTGGCTGACTGCCACAAAGCTCTAGGGTTTGGATACACTGAAGCATGGTTATCCAACCTCATTTCCAAGTACACCAGTTGTCCCCTATATGCCCTCTCTCCTTCCCTACTGGTGTCCAACTAGCAATCCTCAATTGAAAGCTGAATCAAAGCCAGCTTTTGGTATTGGTGCCAGGAAAACAGTCAATAGTGTAAAGTGGAACTTCTCCCCTAGTACCTCTAGCTATTTTACAATATCAGTGCAGTAGCTTAGTGTATGAGTCACCTTGGTAAAAATTTCTTAGATACTAAGAATTGAGAACAACTATGACAGAATTTCAGTAATGAAATTTCAGAACAACTTAGGCAGGAATTTCATTAAATGCCCAGGTTTCCCACACAGACACAACTATCAGGCAACACTTCAAAAAGCAATGCTTACTATAAATTTTTAGACCTTTAAACTGTCCTATAACTCATTATTCAACATGACAAAACCCTGCAATGGTGTCACAGTCACAGTGGTGCTTGGATCTCCTATGGCTACAGTGCAACACAACGTCTTCTCCTGCTTATGCTTCTGAGCCCTGTGCAGCATCAGGGGTTAATGGTGCTTGAAGGAAAGAGTGGGGGCACTCATGTAAACTGTAGGATGTTAGGATGAAATGTTACTTACTCCTCAGCCGTGTTTCTGGCATGTAGTCTGCTTTGTCATGGACCCACTCTGGGCGGTGAGGGCGGATGTTGGCTTGCGAGGCAGCATACGCCACAGGGTCATTGCTAACCCAGGCTGTCAGGTAGATGTAGAAAGCATTTGGGTTAATGATTCCATCCGCATCCACCAGACGCTGTTTAGTCAACTGCAAAATGGGAGAAGATTAGAAGCCTTTCAGAATAAGTTTTGCTTTCAGCGCTCTTGCCATACTGCTTTCAATAAATGGCTGGAGATGCAGCACACGTATAGGAGGGTAAAAGCAAGAGAACATGAATCTTCACTTGAAGGGATTTACCAGTAAACTATTGTTGGACAACACAAACAAAATGTAAGAAAATGCAGGGACAGTAGTTACTTATACATTAGTACTCATATCATATTTACAATAACCAGTAAATCAACAGATGGTTCCAGAATACACTGAACCAATTAAATCCAAATTCTGAAAGACTGCAGCCAAGAACGAAAAACAACCAAGTTGGAGGAACATATTTAAAGACACGGAAAGAAAATCTGGCAAGAGTCCCTATACATGTCTGTGTGCAGTTAACCTCTGTTGTTAACACTGAAGGAAATGCCACCCAGTAAATGGAGGAGAGCTATAAAAATAAAACAACATCTGTATAAATTTTGCTAACACTTGCCTCCTATGACCTATGTGTTCAGAAAATGCCCAACGTCAAAAAAGCAGATGACTGCCCCATGTTATTTGGGTCACTGTGGGCAAATACATCTGTGGGGTAAACAGCAGTGGTGTACTTCCAGGGTTCTGTTAGCCAAATCCTTCAAAGATAGAGCTCTTACAGAGCACTCCATGGGTGAAAAGTATTACTGGGGCTTTTTGTTTTGTTTATTTAAAATTCTGGCTGAGCTCCAGTTCCAGGTCTTTTTAATGAAATGAAAAACAACAGTGACAGCAGTTAAAAAAAAAAAAAAAAAGTTGGATTTCAAGGATCTGGATTCAATTAGTCCACAGGATATGCAACAACTGTATGTCTTCAAGCTGTCTCTGGAACTGCACAGTACAGCGCCCAATCAACCCCTGTGGGTGCACCACACTTTTCTCCCTCCCAGGCACAGGAAATTATATCAGCAGCTGCAGTCCACTTGCATTTGTTCCACAGCATACCTGGTACACTCTGCTAAACAAAATCTCACTGAAGGTTTTCTCTTCAACTCCCTTTCTTTGCCTAATTCATTGCTGAAGCTTCATTCAGACCTGACAGCATGTTGCATGTGGCTATACAGCAGTGTGTTTCACACAGTACAGTAACTTTGAACAATGTACTCTGTAAAACTGTCACCTTTAATACCAGGAAGAAAAAAGAAAGATAGTAAGCAGAACTGCCAAGAAGCTCATTAAAAACACTATTTTTCTGCCTGAAAGCACAGTGAGTTGATGATGACTCCTAGAGAAGAGAAGGTATGTTATTAAAGAATTTCTTCTTCAGCATTTGAAATCTAATTTTAGTGTAAGGAGTCATTCCTAATGTATTCCCACTTACAAATGGCTACAGCAAATGCAGTCATATGCTGCGGTAACCTCAGGCATATTTTATTTACTCAGCTTTAACAACTGCCATTTGTAGTTCTACAGCACTTTAGATGTATTTAGTGAAGGTGATACAAGAATATGATACTGCATGCAATCATTTCAGTCTCCTTCCTCTATAATTCATAAATATCTTTTTTAAAATGTTCTTCTTTGAACAAATCAGTAGGAACAAATCAAATAATTGCAAATGTCCAGCATAGGACTAAACTCCATACACTTATGGATGTAGAGAAGTATTTTTCACAATTTCCATGGAAACCGAGCATGTCTGGCATGGGAGCACAAAATGCATACCACCTAGTAACAATAAAGGACTGGTATTTGCCATGTTGATTTGAACACTTTGCAACATAGGCCGTACTGCATCTCAGGAGTGGCTTCAGCAACATCAGCAAGGCCATACAAGAAAGGCATAATTCAGACATTCAGCTCCTTGAGCTGGAAAAAAGATACTACAACCTCTGTAGACCTCCCCCAACTCCTGATGACTTGTGTATTGTTATGTAAACCAGCATGGACTCTGATACACTACCTGGCTGATGTCAATGGGCTTTGCATGGTTGCCTGTTTGCACCAAGAGTTTGTAAGCCAAAACAGCATCGTCAGAACCATTTTTGTAGCTGTTGTACGTGATCTTCCCAGTTTCCCAGTCGCTGTCAAATGCATCCTGAAGTCCTGAGGAGTTAAGAGAGGCAAGGGGAAGACAGAATAAGCAGGTGAATAATCACTATTATAAACAAGTTTCAGAAGGAGAAAGAATAATGATGCTTTTTCAGCACTGAATCAGGATGAAAATTATCGACCTGGTGCCTCCTAAATTTGGGGCTCCACACTGCCAGTGTGTGGGAAGTGTCAGTTGCATGTCCAGTATTTTGCCCAAAGAAAGGCAGGGGAAGCAAGAAAATGCAAGGGAGAAGACCCCAGGTTGTGCAGACCTGTAAAGTTGAGCTAGCAAGCTGCAGATGCCTTGTGAACTGGCAAAAATGGCTTCCCCTCAAGGGAAATTGAAGATCTTCTCCAAGCATTCCACTTGGAAAAGTGTATGGGAAAGAGTTGATCTTGTCTAGAACAGAAAAGGGCTGAGCTCAGCCCTCATCCAGCTTCACCATGCTACAACCAGAGGAGGCATAAGTCTGTTACCTAGAAGGGAAACATTCTCCTAAACTCACCTCTGCCTCACTAAAACCCTGGCTGAGTGCACTGAGCCACAGAGGAGGACACACACCACTCTCATTACTGTTTTGAGCTACTGCAGAGCACTGGGGCAATAGCTTCTACAGTATAACCAGAAATTCCACTATGAGCGGGGAGAAAAACACACTCAAACTTTCAACTTCAAACAGCAACTCAGCTGCTCCTCAAGCACAGCATGAGTGAACACAATTTTGTCAATTTGTTCCATCTGTTCAACTTGTGCAGCTAATACAAGTCATGGGATCTGCTGCCAGCACATGTAAAGATCACAGCCAACACCTATTCACTCTCAACTGTTATTTTCCTCCTTGCCACCCTTCAAGGAGGACGGAATACCTCACAGCAGAAATTTGGATCAGATTTAGTACAGGAAGCCACAGCCCAGTACAAGGAGGCTCTGTGCAAGCAGATGACAAACCGCATGTCCAGGGAAGGGAAGAAAAAGACTGGGGGAGTGGTGGTGGAGGAAATCGTCAACCCACCTCACAGCTGGGTCGAGGAGACGTAATGAAAACCATTGCTGCACACTGGATAGGTTAGCTACAGCTACACTGAGATAAGAGCACTGGAAGAGAAAATGCCCCCAGCTGACACTGTCTCCAGGGCAGAGTACCCATTCCCATTGACAAACTCGTCCTCTCTTCCTTAAAAAACTGCCTCCCATGCTGTCTCACTAAATCATGTCAAATCATGTGAAGCCAACAGGCTGAGAACCAAATGATGAAAGAAGCCTCCCAGATCTCTGCATGCAGTCCTCTAGCACTGCTCCAGGAGGAGGACAATTTGCCATCAGGTTTTCTGACATCACCAAAGGACTTTGAGGTTCCCTTTCAAAAAAGCACTGTTTGCTGGCACCGCAGAGAGGGGAAACATTGGTAAGAGTATACAAAAATACCAATCCATCCCTTCTGTGCCAAGTCCAGCTCCACATCAGTTTCTCACAAAGTGGCCAGGTGAGAGTATTTGGGCTATCATATCAGTGACAAGAAACACAATGACTTTGGAAAGTGAAGAGGATGCTGTCAAAAAAGCACACGGAAAAGAAGGAGATGACCTAATTATAGTGTAACTTCCAGTAGAAGTGTCTCCCTTCCACAGAAGGAGCACACAAACTGCTATGATAGACAGCATGTCAGGGCAGAGCTTTCACATAAACATCCCACCCCTGTCAGGGGGCTCCACAGACACAATAATAAATAAATCCATCGGCACGTGACATTACCAGTTTGAGGTTGCAAAAAAGGGCATGTACTTGGAAACATTACTGCAGTGGGTGAAAACTCAGCTCTCTGATGTCTCCACCACATCCCCCTGCTCCCCTGGTCTCACAAGTTTGGTCATCCTTCAAACCCTGCTCCTTTTTACACTTTTATTCTTCAGCCAGCTTAAACACTTTATGTTTCAGGTCATTTTATAACTCACCTTGCTGAAACAAAGTCTACAGAATGTTAAGAAACCATTGGCAGTTGTACTTAATTTCTGAAGAATTTCAAACTTGCAAGAAGTAAAATTTGCCATTACACTTTGGAATTTGTAGTAGACTTTGCTCCTTTCATGTTCATGACAATTATTTTAATACACATTTAATCTATCATAAATGGGATAAATTATATGTTTCTGGGCAGAAAGATGAAAGTATCTTGCTGACATCTTTCTGCAGAAAAGTTATAGAAATTAAGGGAATTTAAAAAACTTTATATATGGGATTTTTTCACATAAGCAGTTACTTTTGCTTAGTGCTTCAGAAGAAAGTGACAATATTGAAAAATATGTAGGAGTAGGGGTGAGGAGGGAATCCTACTGGCTCATGTGAGCTGCCATCTTGAAATATCAGATAAGATTTCCCTTTGCAAAAACAAGCCTAATTAGAAGCCATCAGGGAATCCAAGCTACCTAATTTACATTTGGTCAATAACAAAAGCAATGTTTACATTATGTTTACAGCTTAAATGAATGATTAGTGTGAACTTTTCTTCTGTTGCATTTTCAGTAACAGAAAATATGGTAACATAAACAATACTAGAAGGCAAAATAAAAGAGATCTCTGAAAAGAGAAGTGCATGAAGCAGAAGGCACACTCCACTATTCGATGAGGAAGAATGTACAGCTAAACCAAGGATGTCTTCTTAAAAATGTAAAATGTTCTTCTTAAAAATGTAAAAAATGTTGCATTCTTCTTTCTGCTGGACAAATGTGAGCATGTCAGAAGGCCATCTTGAGCCATTAACCTCTGGCACTGGATACACAGTCAAGTTGGCAGGAATTAGCCATGCAGGTCAAAGCTGTTCCTGCTTCGATTATCCAGTCCTTCAGCACATAAAACTACGCCAGTAGAACTGTTCTACCTCACAGAGGATTCTCCCTGAATCTAGCCTAAACCTGTACCTTGTTTGTAAATATTATCTTCATCTTCCCTTCCCTTGACTCCTTTGGCATCAGCCACAGTTAGTAACAATCAGGTGTTATTCTGCCTGTTACTCGGCACCTTTAGCTAACTCCCCAACTATGACAAGCACGGCAGTGCTTAGTACAACAGTCTAGCTCCCCCTGTAACATCAATGCCCTGTACCACTTGAAAATTTAGTATATATTGATACATCTCAATATCCTCCTTTACAGCCTTGTGAATGCAGTATCACACTCTGTGCAAAGAGCCCTGCAACTTTACAAAGCAGCAGGGTTGTATTAATTGTGACCCCTTCAGAAAAGGTGTGGTGGAGAGATAAGGATACAGACCTAAATGCTAATTAACAATCATAATGATTAATTCTAAACCTGTGTGTGATCAAAAGGCTGATCCATGGCCTGTCACAGGGCTGGCATGTCACATGGACCACAGCAAGTCACTAATTGCTTCCTGGAGTCACCCTTACTATAGCTGTAACATTTTAGTTCCATGCAGCCTGTCAGCATGCTCTGGGTACCAGGAATACACTCAGCTCCAGAGGAAGAAAAACAGAGGACAAATAAGGATAGGCTGGCTAATGTGGACTGGAGGGGAAAAGTAACTATGTGCTGAGCTAAATACAGAGTAGGAACACCTATGAGAAGAGCATGTCTGGAAAGAACACACATGAGCACAGTCATACAGCATGAGGGGGCATGCAGGCCCTTGGCTCTCTTAGCACAAGAGAGACACAAAGGACTGCAAAGAGGACACACAGGCACCCAAAGTGAAAGAGGTTTGGGAAAGTATGTGGTGCGCCTGACAGAGGGGCACTGGGAATGGGAGTACTCCTGGGAGTAACACCAAATGGGCCAGCCTCCAGCATTTCACTTTGAGCAGCCTGCAAGGGAGCAGATCCAAGGGCACCTCCTCCTGACTTTATCGCTGGCAGACTGTGCTGAGGTTGAGTACTAATAAAGCTTCCTGAGCACAATCTCAGATTTCCATCTCCCTCATGGGAGAGGGGGAAAAAGAGAAAGGAGGGGACACCAGATACACTTTTTCCTACTGTTTTGGAACAGCAGCAAAAAATAACCACAAATGTAACAAAGTAAACAGCAGAGGCTTAAGAGAATTTGGAAAAGCATAGAGAAGGACGATTGCTTAGAATTTCAGCAAGTACAGTAAGGTTCCAATCCAGCAAACATCCAGCTATGTTGAATTTTCTTCCTGCCAGTAATGCTGTCCCAATATGCTTATGTGAGCAAAATATTTTAAATAAAGCTTACAGTAAGTAGATTGCAATTAATGGATCCAATGTATTTTAAAACCATTAAAAATCCCCAAAGCTAATAGCTGAAGTACTGCTTTGCATTATTTAGCAATGCATTAAACACATGGGAAACCTCATTTTGTACAGATTTGTCACTTACATGCATCTGCCTTCCTAATATTGTTCAACATATTTTCAGAAGGAATAAAATACGTCAGATACTGACCGTTACTTATATGTTCTCTAAGAATCATTGGCTACAGTGGTCACACAATTAAGTTTAAAATTTACAGTGTCACCAGGTCAGCACAATTTTTTTTTTTTTTTTTTTTTTTTTTTTTTTTTTTTTTTTTTTTTTGCAAAAGCTTCCTAGAAATTCTCCCAATAGAAAGTCATAGGTAGGACCAAAGTAATCCTGGGCAGGGTATGTTTGATGTCAAATTTGCTAAGATGTAAACAGTACTCATAATTTTAAATACAAACCAGTTATTTGTCGTGTGCAATTACAGTATCTTCATTATTCAATTACTTGGTTTCAATATAATTATCATTTTATAGGATAGGCCATGCCTTCTCTTGTCTTTCCCTACCACTTCAGCACAGAAAAGCAGCACCACAGAAAGGGTGAATGTAGTTGAATAGAAACCTGGACTATGCAGTAAGTTCCTAGCCCAATAAAACACATAAGCCACACTGAATTTTCTTCATGCCAGCAGTCCCAGTTGAAGCCAACAAGATCACTCAAGAGCTGAGTTAAGTCTGTGTCAGAATACATGACCGAACAGGGATTTTTCATTCACTGCCCTGAAAACACTCACCAAATATTTATTTACCCAAGACACAGGGCCATATTTGGCCATAACGCATAACGCCTCATCAGCTGCTTAGACATGAATGGCATGGATATGATCCCTTAAAGCTTAAAAACTGTCTTAAAAACTGGGGAGCAAACTTAAACACAAAGAAAATAAGTGACAAAGAGTGAGCCCACACGTGGGTTGAGAGCAGCACCTAGGCATTCTCCCTACTGCTCAGAGCCTTTAACTGTGTGACTGTACTACAGCAATACCACTGTGAACAACTGCTGTTTCTGACAAAATAGGAAAAGTTTCTGTAACACTCTCTTACCTTGCAGCCAGTCTCGAAAGTAGTGCAACCACATTTTGGGGAGCTGCCTATCCTCCTCCAACAAAACATATGCCACGTTGCTGAAACTTCTGTGAAGTTCATAAAGTAAGTGCTGGACATTTGGATAGTCTGCTTTCTGTGTCACAATATACATGTTGTAGAATGAAAAGTACTTGAACTGTGCAGCAATAAAGTCATATTCCCGTGTTTCCCGTGGTACAATGTCTGTGAGATCTAGTCCATCTCTCACCTGGGTAGTTCCATAAAGGCTGAGCCCAAGTAAACCCAGAAAAAGAAAAATAACAACAATCTGCAACAGAAAACAGAGACACATTTGGTTTTAGGCTTCGAAAGGAGCTAACAATTCATAATACTACAAAGCCAAATTCAAAATAAACATCCACCAGTACTTTCAAGCTTTTATTTTCCTGGTGTTTTTTTCATGCATATACATACTACAAGACTATGGTCATTTGTTCTTCCTTGAAGAGGCTCTGCATCATGGATCAGAAATTTCTATTGTAGTAAAGTTTAAAAGTGACTTTAATTTCACTCTTCACAAGCTTCTATTACTAAAAGTCACCAGAACCCTCACTTGTAACGTATATTTGAAGTATGTCTCTATAGCGCTTGCAAGATAAAACTTCCAAAATAAGAAATCAGCTGTGAAATTATTAAAAATTGTTATTTCACAAGAATTGTATTTATTCCTTATATTTAATACCACTGCCAGGATAGTTTTATAACTGAGCAAGGCAGAAGTCTAATTTTCAAAACCAGGTAGATAGTTCCCCAATTACCTTAGCTTTTGGTTTTAGGAGAAATGGAGCATAATGCTTTTCTGCAAAAGATGAAAGTGTCCACTTTGTACAGGGTTGCTCAAGGCAATGTATACTGGAGTCTGAGAATGGGGAAAGTAAATCCCTCGTCGAGCTTGTGCTTTCTGGACTCTGGCAGCTCAGGTTATCTTGTGTCACCGTCACTGGCTGCACAGATATTTCTGAGCGAGGCTCTGCTGTGGTGTAGTACACCTGCGTGTGAGGATCATATTCTGTGCGCAGCTGCACTGTGGACTGCATTGTAATCTGAGTTTCGTGTGCAAAACTGTGGCTGCTGTATGGGGGTGGAGGACTGTAGCAAGTATTGTCATTTTCCACATATGCTTGAGGCTCAACCTGAATCACTCTAGTGACACACGGGCTGTAAGAGAAGAAAAAACCATCTGATCACATTGAGACAGATCTTTATTTTAACCAGGCTAGATAGGATAACATGCTTTCATCTGAGATTGCTTCTACTTCTTTTGGATGGTTTATACCAATTACATGTAACGATTAGATGTTAATTTCATTCTGTGCGTTAAGGAAACATCTCTCGGACATGGTTCATAGTGTAGGCCCCTGAGAATACATGCTAATTTCTTGTCCTCCAGGAAGAAGGAAACAGCATCTGTCTGAAGACATTGACATGTACACGCATCACTCCATTAATTACACATGTTCATCAGATAGTTGTACGCAGTCTAAATGCACAGTAAGTCTGTGAGTTTGCATCTCTGTAACCATGCTAAGAATTAAGATATTTAGATGAAGAGGGAAATGCATGACATAGTTCTTGTGTTTAGAACAAATGAAGTAGCTGTTAAATAATATTTGGGCCTTCTGGATAAGATCTCAGACTTTTGGGAGGCAGGTTGAAATGATTTGCCATATACTGACTGAATATTTTATAAATCAGGAAAACATTAAAGTATTAATGAAAGGATTCATTCCTAGGAAGGGTGGGCCATATGAAGAGACAAAATCACAAACGTAATTAAAGTATTCCCTTTATTTTAGTCTATGCAAGACCCTAACAGTTACCTAGTTTATATAAAAAAATATAATTATCAGAGACAAGCCTAATCCTGTACATGAGAAATGATAAATGGACGATACTAAACAGTATCAGATATTTTTCACCAAGTGCACAAATCCTACAAAAACAACAGGAATTCAGAATGTTGCCTACCTAATCAAAGCAAGCTCTCACTAACTGCATTTCTTCACATGCAAAGGGGCTGAATTCCGATGCACATTTGGTGCAGCTTTAGATGAGGGAATAAATGGAAGGTCTGAGTGCTCTGAATTCCTGAGAATCAGGGTTCCAATACTCTAATACATTCAGCTGTTCTTTGAAACTATTAATAAGAAATAGCTTGGGATCTACTTCCTGTTTTAACCATTCCTTCAGAAACAAATGTTTTCTTCCTTTGACATTAAATATCAAACTATCAGCTCCTGGATGCGTGTAAAAGGCTAAAATGTCCCAATGCGGATTCTCCACATCTTGGTTATGACAGTAGGAGTACACATGTAGAAATGTACCTCATCCTCTTAACTGCAGTCAAAAGCAAAAACTAAGGTAGAAAAGATGTTTCATTTCCAAGCAGTGGTTCCACTGACAACAGCAGACTCCTAACCCCCACTATAGGTTCCAAGTTTGCTATCAGGTGAGAGTATGTTTGTACACACTTTAGAATGGCAGTATTACCATTCTGTATTCCTACTGCAGCCACAAAGGACACTTTATCAAACATTATCCTGTAGTGGTAGTGATTATTCCTTATAGTGCTATGAAAAACTCACCTAGAGGGGAAGTCATTCCACTGTTTTTTTATTTAGGTTTAAAGGCATAAAAGCATAAAAATTAATACATAATGATTTAGTGTAAGTCAGGCTTCTCAGTATCCTGAGTTATGTACAGCTTTCCAAGATTAGTCAGTGCTGGCACTGGACACCTTGCACTAAGTCATAACCTTCTAAAAATACCTCAAGATAGTCCTAAATAGTGGATCTTTCATCTGCTTTCAGAAAGTTGTTCTCCAACAGTCAAAATGAACAAATGTAGGAATTAAGGGAAAAGTGTGGGGGAAGAGAGGGAGACAGATGTATTTCAGCTTTTCCCTTCAGGCAGGTAAAAAGCAAGGTTGCAAATGTAAGCCAATCACTAGCAATGAAGCAGTAACAATAATACACTGGCCCCACTTTAATGAAGAACTCCCACTCCTGACAAGGAATGGATGCACTGATTGGTGACCACAGAAAGGACAGAGCTACTGCTCACTCTCACCTTGTAAAACAGCAAAATATGTCCAGTCTCCTGTCTTCCCGACGATAAAGGTCCATGCTCAGGATAGCAGGGAAAATCAGCAGAACCATAGCAAAATTGAACACCACCACAACTGCTGCCTAGAGACAATCATAGGATAAGTAATGTTGCTAAACTTCATATATGGCATCAGCTTTATGAAGCATAAAAATACATTTCAATTCTCATCCCCATTTATCATTGCAACCCATCTGATGCTTTCAAGCTTTTGCCTGAGCAAACTAAGAGATATATATTTACATTCATTATGGTAGGACCTGTGGTAGTCCTACCATTTCATTATGGTAGGACTATTGTGGTGAATTAATTTAATACTTAATCTTGTATTAATATAATACATCTGTGCCTGGATATGTGGTCATTATTTTTAAAGAGGAAAAACAGTCTGTTGACTCAGTAATCATATTTTTACATAAAATTCTGACATATTTAGAGTCTCAAGGCAAAATAAAATGGAAGCAAACCTGAAACTAGAACTGAAGGTTTTACATTTATGGGATCTGAAGCAATTTAAGTATCACAATAATATTAAAGCACATTATTAAATCAGAAAAGAAGATCTCAGTAAATTAAAAAAAAAAAGATCACTTTAGTGAAATACTGTGCACTTGATAGTCTTACTTAAAAATTTAGCAAGAAAGAGCAATATTTTGAGTTTATCAGGGATTATCTTTAAAGTAGAATCAAAATTAAACCAACACCACACAGCAAATATATGTACTAATATGCCTGTGTTTAACAGAGCTTGATTTATGAGCCAGTCTTCCAAAATGAGTCTTAAATTGGAACAAGAATACTTGATTTAATTTGTAAAGCAAGTATCACATAATGAAAAAAACAACCTCCCCGCCCACCCCCTTTCAGACCATACTCTAAACCCTTTCCCACACAGAGATTCCCAGAGAATTTCCATAAACATATGTGGTGCAGCATCTATCATTATTATTGATAGCATTTATTTGTAATGCAGAATTGTTAGGAGCCCTACCCATCACAAAGGGAAAGCTGGGCACTGGGAACTGGAAGACAGTTGTAAGAGCAGGAGAAACACTGGGGAAAAAATTGTTCAGCCACCAACCAATGAAAAGAAAAAACCTTTTGAAAGCCTTATGTTTTACCCATTTGGTAAGCAATAGCCACCCAATACTAGCCCAGTTTCATGTCAAGCTATCTATATATAAACTATCAAGTGCCTCCACCTGTAACTTCTGAAATAATGAGCACTTAGGTTAATACAGTCTTAAAGAAGAACAAAAGTTGGGCTACAAAAAAGACCCAATATAAAAGTGATGTATTTATTAAAAAAAAAAAAAAAGGTTTCTTTTGGATCTTGAGAGATCAGACCTCAAACCTGGCAGTACAAGAAATGTGATATCCAAAATTCATGTTTTAAAAATTCTTGAGTTGCTTTTCAATTAAATTACATAAATTGCTTAAATTTATCTGTGAAAATCAAAGTAATAACATCCTGAAAGTTTTTTACAGTTTTGAAATTGTCAGAATATAATAAAAATCTTAGTTATTGTTTTTACTGTTCTTAAAATGACAGAATCAACTACTTATGTAAATATTTTCTAGTAATTTCAATCAGAAATATACTGCGTACAAAAGTTGGTTTTATTGCTGTTTCTCTTTCCTGGTGTCCAGCCTGCTTGAAGTAAGATTTTAATACTGCTGGTTATCTTTAGACATGGTTACTGAAACAGAATTTACCTGGTACTTGAAGCCAAATTAGTATTTAGTCATCTTTCCCAGAAAAGATCCAATGATTATTTAATGATTTATGAACATTCACACAGAAAGGTATGCAAGGTCATAGCCAAAACTTTAAAATTAAGTGATTTGCTTTTGATCTGCTCTAGAATTAATTCAATCTGTCAGAAAAATAAATGGATGCTGTTGAAAGAAAGGTGTTTGTTGAACCTCATTTTTACAACTGCTTTCT
This sequence comes from Vidua chalybeata, assembly GCF_026979565.1. Taxonomy (NCBI): domain Eukaryota; kingdom Metazoa; phylum Chordata; class Aves; order Passeriformes; family Viduidae; genus Vidua; species Vidua chalybeata. The sequence continues at coordinate 11,698,491 of NC_071570.1, read as the reverse complement.
TTGCTGGTGCTAAACCAAAAAAAGGTTGAATCACCCATATAGCATGAATAATTAGTTGTGCCTAACCAACATCTTGTATCAAGGATCAGCTAAGATTTACTGAGATTTGGAAAAAATAGCTGAGGTCTGACTCAATCATTCTTACTCCTCTCAGCATGGCTGGAAAACTAATAGAAGACCTCTGTTTCTGCTCTATAAACTGCAAATACTTCATGCCATATCAGTTCCCTCTCTAGACTCCAACATCCTTGAATCGCCAATATTACTAGATCTGAAAACTAATACTTAACTGTGTGGTAGAGATGCCATTAAAGTTAGTTATATTGACATTTGATTTTTTTTAGGAAGCATCAAAACTAATCCAACAACGTGCAGTAAATCTGCCTACTTACATCTCTTTTTAGAACAACTAGATTTTCCACTGTGCCATTCTAGTGTTGAGGTACTAACCACCCTGCAAGTAAAATATTTCAAAGCAATCTCTATTCTGATTTTAATTTAAATAGATTCCTAGAGCTTAATATTGCACTTCCTATATATTGCATACTCTATCTCACCCACCTTAACTCAGCATTACAAGGATTAACAGTTCTCAGCTTTCACAACTAAATAAGTTCTTGTATGAATTCTAATACATTGTCCCATCAAAAAAATCCCACCCTTTGACTTGATAAGGAGAGGAAAGGACGAATTACTGAGGAGTGATTCAGTCCCTGACCCGATGCATCTGCCACTGCTGCCCTCCCAACGCCATTCATACATACAGTGCTGAGGAATGGGAAAGTACGAGAACTGAGATTGTGACAACAGCCACAATCTGTAAAAGCAGCAAGGAACTGTGGCAGCAGAGCTTCTTGAGTACAGGCAGCATCCAGGCTGAAAGCATGCTTAGGACTTCTGAGAACAGGGCATCTTCTCTCACACCTTTGAAGACCAATGGCCAAATGGGAAAGAAAAAGGCCTCAGACCTTTTCCTTGGGAAATCAACAAAAGTAAGTTTAGTCCAGAAGGAATAAAATGGGACCTACTCAAGGCTGTAAAATGAAGGCATTCAGTGAAATGAGATCAGAGAGCAGTAAAAAAATTCCATTAATCAGAAAAAAATGTGTTGGTCACTTCCTGAGAAACACGCTACGGTTTTTGCATCTTTTCATAATGCATAGCCTAAAAATATTATTGCTGCTGCAACTGTTAACGGAGACAGAAGAATGGCAGTCTGTGTTGGAGGCAGCAAGGGAGCAGGGAGCCAGGATGGTAGGTATGTGCTGGGGCCCCGCTGAAGTATGTGCTGCTATGTGCCATTCCTGGCAGCCCACCCAAGGAGACCGGGTGTGCTGTATAGCCAGAGGTGATGAACAGATGAGGAGGTCTGTCAGGAAAACTTCCACCCTACTGCTCTCTATCTGCAACTCCCTCCTGACATGGTACAGACTCAGATCCTCATCCTCTGCCCCTTTTCCCCTCAGGCTTTAATTTTGCTTGTTAAATTCTCGTGTCAGGGGCAAGGAAAGGTAATGGTGTGGATAAAGGTGGGGGATGAACCACTTCAGCAGAGTGAGATAATGGAATGCGCTTAAAAGCATACATTCTTTCCCTCCAGAAACCCACCACTGCCACCTGGTAATGGACTTCCACATTTAGGAAAAAAAAACTTGTCATTCTTGTGGTAAGGGAAAATGTTATTTCTAACACTTACTGGGAAAAGTTCCACCTCTGCTCATTAGTGGATCCACACCATTCCTCTGCTGTTAGGGAAGGATATTTCTGATATAAGAAAGAAGAGGTTGATAATTTTTTTTACCTTATCTTTCCTGGGCAGAATTTACTGTGTGACAGTCTCTGAACAGTCTGTCTTAGAAAATAATTCAGCCCAGAGGTAGTTAGACTCAGCCATGACTTCCTTCACTTATACTCAAAACAAAGGGCTATGTTTAAGACACATAATGATTTAAGCTTCACATAATGATAAAATTTCCTATTGTAAGCTTCAAAACTTTCAGTGGATTTCTCCGATAACCTATTCCTTCACCACTATTTTAAGAAACAAAACGTGTCTGAAAATTCAGGACCTACTCCTTTAAAGTCTTGAGCATTCTTAGAGATGATTCTTATGACTAAGTATTTAGGTCATATTCAGCAATCTCAAAGCCCTAAAACTGCTTAAATAAGGGGCTAATAAGATTAAAAATAAAAAAAAAAACATTAGAATGGGGAACTTCAAAGATCTCACTTTCAAAAGAACAAAATTCCACTTTTTAAGTTTTGGAAAGAGCTAACCCTAGCAGACTCTTAACACAGCATCAAACTTGAAGTGTTCGAGTTCCATAAAGTAAATAACCAACACAGAGGTATCAATGAACTGCAATTTTGCTGGCAGAATACGACAAAACCTGAGATAGAAGAAGGCACTGATGTGCAAAACATGAGTTTCTAACTAGAAGTTTATCTTGCAGATGCAGGGAATTATTTATTCTCCCTCAGCAGCCAGGTTATTTTACCAATACTGGGCCTCAAAATTATGGAAAGGTTGACAATTACCTTGTAATGTCTTAAGAAAAGTGAATGAAGAGCAAAACAAGGTCAAGAACAATCCTTCTTTTTCAAGCCCCTCTGTTAAAAATTCATTATCTAGATGAGAAGATGGTAGCATCTGTGAAAAGTAAATGCAGCAGTATTTTATTGCTTTTTAAGTTTTGCTAGGAAACCATCAGAGACAGCAAGGACTTCTTGTTTAAACAAGTCTGAGTAAGAAAGAGAGAGAGAGGAAGGAGACTGTAAATTAAGAAATCCATCCATAAATACAGACCACCCACCAAAACTGCCATGGTTCTCTGATTCCAAGTACTGAGATCAAAGTATCACCTGATTTCAATTTCACCTGGTGAAGCTAGGCAAAGCAACTAATAAATATTCCTTCCTAACAACAAAGGATTTCATTTTAGTGGTTGCTAACTAATAAGTGTATCAGTCATATATGTAGCTCTGACATCAATGAATCTAAATCTCCCACTGCTCCTTCTTTGCACGTTTCACCTCTTATATATGTATACAGGGCTACTGTGTTCCATCAAAGACAAATTACCAAGTGAGAAAAGTTTAAGCAATTCAAACCCTAATTTCTGGACACTCATGTGGGTTCCTACACATAACGTCCATATTAATCACTACCTTATAAAAGACTTTGATGTTTTTATTCTGAATAATATCAACATGTTCATACAATAATACAGTATGGTGAAATCTCACTGGAAACTGTTTGTTTGTCATTTTGCTATGCAGACTTTGTTTTATTCTTTCAGTAACTCAGTCTGTAGCACGGCAGTAGGCAAAAATAAATTACTTTAGGATAGGCATATGTAAGTTAACTGATTATTGTACCAATTACAGCTATTGTCTCCACATATGTTCCAAAGACAACCTGTTCCATTCTGATGTTGAAGAGTGAAAACAAGAAAAAAAAAAATGAGCAAAATCTGATCAGGTAAGAGAGAATTAATATTGGTGGCTCACACTCAACAGCTCAGCAGTGGGATTACAGCAAAATGGCCAATTTCAGTATCCTGTTAGCTGCTGAAGGTACCTGTCAAATATTTGAAACTGGGACACAGACTTAGGAGGCATAAATAACTTCTTCCAGTGGAAGAAGTGATATACTACCAAAAGTATTTCACATATCAAGCTTAGTCTTGACCATGCAAACCTCATGAGGTTCAGCAAAGCCAAGTACATGGTGCTGCATCTGCACTTGTACCTGATATCCCAGTACCAGCACAGGCTGGGGCATGAGCAGATGGAGAGCAGCCCTGCCAGAAGGACTTGGGGGTGCTGGTGGGTGAGAGGCTGGAATGACCCAGCCATGGGCACTCCCAGCCCAGAAAGCCAAACGTGTCCTGGGCTGCATCCAAAGCAGGGTGGGCAGCAGGGGAGGGAGGGGATTCTGCCCCTCTGCTCTGCTGTGGTGAGAGCCCACCTGGAACCCTGCATCCAGCTCTGGGGTCCCAGCACAGGGAGGACATGGACCTGTGGGAGTCCAGAGAAGGGTCACAGAGGTGATTAGACGGATTGAATACCTGTCCTCTGATAAAAGGCAGAGAGAATTTGGATTGCTCAGCCTGGAGAAATTTCTGGAGGAACCTTTCAGCAGCCTCCCAGTACCTAAAGGGGGGCTACAAGGAGGCTGGAGAGGAGCTTTTCACATGGGTATGTAGTGACAAAACAAGGGGAATGACTTTACACTGAAAGAGGCTCGATTTCAATTAGATATAAGAAAGAAGTGTTTTTTTAAAATTTGGGTAGGGAAACACTGGAACAAGTTGCCAGAGAAGTCTAGTTAAAGATGTCCCTACTCAGGGTGTAAGGAACAGGGTTGGGCCTTCAAAAGGCCTGCTACGACTCAAGCTATTCTGTAATTCTATAAAATAAAACAATTCATACTATTCAAACTATCATATGAAATGTAAGAAGAGACATCTAGGTTTTGGTAAATCAGCAGAGCTAAACACTACTAACCATTCAAGACTAAACATCTAGGTTTAGTTGCCACAAGCATCTGCTAAATGATAAAGAAAACCAATGAGGCCTTTACATTCTCTATTATTCTCTATCAAATTACCTATTGAGAAGGAAATGCAAACAAATTATTAGTGCCTCAGGTTTTAGCTTTTGTATTTTTCATATTCTGTATTTTCAGTAACATAACTTCAATCACAAACAGTTTACCATTTTACAGTTTAATGCAGGCATACTTAAATCTCTGAGAACTGCAATAATTGCCACATGTATTAGGAAAAATTGCAACCCTGCTTCCTCTGGGTAGCCAAAGGCTCAATGAGAATAAAAATGAATGAAGAACCAAGCCAGAGAAGAAGAAAAATAACTACTGAAATAGTACGGTGCTCTGTAGTGCTATAAATTGCTTGTGTCAGGGGAAAAACTTCCAAATCTTTCTTCAGTCTTCACTTTTAGAAGAAATCCTTCTCCAATATCATAAATATTTCATATTTCTGAAGGTATGTTATCACAAACAAATACAAGAAGACAGAGAAAGGGAGAGCAATGATGGTTCAGCACATAAAATTCACGTTTTCTTCATACCCATCCAGAACACATAATTATTAAGTTTTCTCCAAGTTTGCTAAAATTAAATTATTGGAAGTAAGGCAGTAAAAAGTGCTACAGTAATTATTAAAATTACAAATTCATATGGACTGCTGTCATTGCACTCATAGTTTTTAAGAGCAGTAAACTGGACAAATATGAATGAAAGGATTAAATTGCTGCTGAGAACATTACAGTACACACTACACTGCAGCCTACTCCTATTGACTTTAGAACACAAATTCATCTGGGAACTTTTTTCTTCTTAGTTACATATAGCTTGGGTTTCACATTCAACTCAGCTGTGGTGGGACAGAGTATTCTTTCACCTGCTAGCAGGATGTGAGAGACTCTGTGCACGAGAAGAGGGAGCAGGAGAATGGAGGGCAGACAGCAGTTGCTGCTGCCCAGGTCTGTGGTGCTGCTGCAGTGAGGTTCTGGCTCAGTGAACTGCAGCAGCACCAAAACCAGGCTTCAGTGCCAGCACTAACAAGTACCATCAACACATTTCCACAGCGCATCAGAGCTAACGAAACAGGATATAAACTTACTTGGAGTGAAAATGCTCTTAAAGCTGGAATAGGAATTAAGGCAGCCATAAAGAAAGCAGTAACATTGCTGATAGATGTAAGGGCTACACTTGCTCCTGTTCGCTTCAGACATTCTCCTGTTCTGTCCTGCAAAACAAAGGATGCATCTTAAAAGTCAAGTGAATAAGATGATGTCCTGCAAATGAAGGGGTCATCCTACAGATATAACACAGTAGCAGTGAAAAATCATTACAATTAAATTCTGAATATAAATTTGCATTTGAGAGTATGTGAGAAAACTATATACTAAGTTTACTGTTCACTAGGAACATAGATGGAGCACTCAAGTTTTGCGAGGGCAGAAAACATGACTAGAGTTGATTCTAGCTTCAGAATACAAAACTAAATGGGTACTGACAAAAATATCAAATACATCTGCAGTTGAGAAGGATTTCATTTTTACCAGTGGAATCACTTGGTGTTCTCATTTTTTCAGACAAATAAGCATGTATTAACAGCACAGAGGCACAACATAGCCACACATCTTGAAAAAATATGCAACAAAACAAACAAAAAGAACTCCACCAAGTCTAGGGACCACACACAAAACCCACCAAGAAATCAAGATAAACACATGACCCTTTCCTAACCCAACAGGCTATTATGAAGCAGGCAGAGATTATAGAGTGAGGTTGTACTGCCTGCATACAAAACCAGCTGGAAAGAGCACATGGAAGACTGTTCATAGAAAACAAAATCAGCAAATATACACTGGTTTTAAATGGGATGTACTTTGGATGTGAAAATTTGGACTGAGACTACAAATATTAATAAAAGTTAAGGATCATAAAAGTGATGACACCTTAGGCTTCCTATCAGTTGTGTGTTATGCTTTGAAATGTCATGGTCAATTATAAACTTCAGAAAGTAAAATCAAGAGAAAAATACAGAAAATAACTCAATTTTAGGGCCATTAAAAAAAAATAAAGGTCTTCCCTCTGTCTGCCCTTTCTTTCCCCCTTATCTCTCGTGAGTTCTTTTATTAAAAAAAATTTATCATCTCATTGTCAAGACTCCTATTTGAGTTTGTTCCTAAATTTGCATTAACTTTCACTGAAATTTTTGGCAGAATTTGGATTATGGGATCATGTCTTATGTAACAGCTTATAAATTAAATTTCAAGAGAAAATAAACCTAAGACACTACAAAAAAAAAAGGAAACAAGAATGTGAACATTTAAAAATGTCCTAGGACCACATGTATTGCTGTAATTTCCTATTTTTACAGAAATAAGAATAACTAGACCCTAGGAAAAGCTATTAAAAAAAAAACAACTCCACTGATTAATTCTGGATATGAGTTTTCTATATGAAACTTTTTGTTTTATTTTCCCGCAAATCTCCATTTTGTCATTACCTCAAACGGAATTCTCTTATTCTGTCCTGTTTCACTAAATGCATGTGCCAGAAGGAAAACATCATCTACACCAACTCCAAGAGCAAGAAAAGGCAAAACCTTGGGAAGAAACAAAACAAAAGAAAACCCAAAAAGATTGTGTTATGATCTGCCATGCAGCTAGCCATTAAATGGCTAATTATAGCAACTTTTACATTACACTCTACACAAATCCAAAGGTAAAATGAAAATGGAAAGGATGCAATAAAGGTATTAACTTTTATCCTGGAATATAGCTGAGGAATTTAAAATATACTATTAACAGGTACAAATTCTCACCAGAAGTAATTCAAGTTTTGGATAGACAAATATCTGATAATAATTCAAGTTACATGCCAAATATTTTCAGAACTTGAACATCCTGGTATATTCAGATGTAAAAACAAATCTGCAGCTCCTTAGGTACTTAGGATGCCTCCACTTGTATTGGGACATAGAAAAACCAAACAAGAATTATACAGATTACATAATACCTGTTTTTTCTTCACTATCACTTGTCAGCATGATAATTTAATTTATCACAGGATAAGCTATGAAATTGGAAAATAGCACAAGTAAAAATCTAGAGCCAAAATATTTCTTCCGTACTTTTTTTCTCAAAGATTCACTTGTGTTCATTCCTTAACAGAGTACTTGCAATTTAACAGCAGACTTGTGTCTTCTAAATACCTGAGTTGTGGCAGCATTAAAGGAAATTCCAATCAACGAGCACAGGCCCAATCCTGCAGCCACAGAGAGTGCAACCAACAAGACTCCTGCCAGCCCCACAGCACCTTGAGACTTGGCACAGTCCCACCGCAGCATCGTTAAACAGGCATAGGCAAGCTAAGGAAAAGAGGCAGGGAGGGGAATTTGGGGGAAAAAAATGAAATATTAGAATGGATCCTGCTCTATCAGCTGTCTCTCCCCACCCACCCACAGATCCTTACACAATTTTTAATCCAAATAGACATGTCACAGAGGTTACAAAGTGGAACAGGTGAGAAGCCTGAGGCAAAGTTTACAAACTATACATTTTATTTTAAATATTTGTAAAATAATCTGGACTACAAACTGGTAACAATAAAGTATATTTTTAAGCCTTGCTCTACTACCAAGGAAAATTAAATAGGTTTATTTTATTACCATTAGTAAGTAGCCACTAGCTACTCGGATAGCACTGACATCAGAAAATGACTTCAAGATGTCATCCAGGGTGGTCGTAGTAAAGGAAAGCACCTTTTGAGTAGAGTTTTGTGCAACACTTTGATGAACAACCTGTGAAAAGAAAAATAAAACTTTGTGTGAATAAAGATTTTTTTCCTTTTATTTTAGTCATTTAGTCAAAAGAAGTCATTACCATCTTCTACAGCACACATCTGAAATCAAATCTTTTTGCCTTAATGTTCCTGCTAAAGCCCATGCTCTACACAGACATTACATTGATGTGATACAACACTGATGTGTTTCCTGATTTTTTTCTGGTAAGCTGCTGATTATGAGACAGAATTTGCACCCAGGAAAGCCCAGCTCATTGCAAACACTTAACTTGAACCCCTTCCTGTAATTCCGCAATGCAGTACCAGTTTTGCATTTAACACAGGCCAGCCATCTCTTTGTCCCTCACTGCCTGGCCATTTGCAGAGGTCAGAAAGAGTGCAGTGGAGGGCAGGGTTTGGGACACAGAGGGCAGGCATTTTCACACAGCCTCCTCACCTGGGCTGCTGCTGAGGGAGCAGCCTATGGGTGGCTAATGTTTTCCAGACACCTTTAGAATAATCATGCCAACCAAAAGCTTTTAAATTCCAGCTAGCTCGTTGGTTTCTTCTCAGGCCCAGCTAAACAAAATTGTCCCAGGCAGCAAAAAGTAAAACTTTCATGGCTTCTCATATAGGAATAACCGAGCAGCTTTTTACTGGGAAAAAAAAAAAACAAACCAAAAAAAACAAAAAAAAAAAAAAAAAAAAAAAAAAAAAAAAAAAAAAAAAAAACACCACCACCCCCAAAAAAATGAAAAACCAAACCGAAACAAAACAAAACAAACAAAAAAAAAAAAAACAAACAACAAACCACCAAAAGACCTCTTAAAAACACGGAGGCAATGACTCAGTTCTTGTTTAAGCATATTCCTTAGGGAAATATTGTAAAAAGTAGGCAGTGGATCTTAGTAGGACTTTATAGTATAGTATCAAAGAGTTATCTTCAATTTTACCTCAACATACATCCTCTGCCAGGCTTCCAGAATTGCTGCTGCCTTGTCCTCGTTCCAGTTGATATGTGAAACATATTCATACCCCTTGAAATGCTCATACATTTGCTTAGGGGTCATTAACTGAAACATGGTTTGCAAAGCCTGGGCACTGTGACATGGAGAGAAGAGAGAGGACAAATAGGCATAAATAGAGCATTTTCAGGAAAACATTTTCAGGAAAATATTTTAGCATGTAGTCACAAATGCAATTCTAACAGGAGCTTGTCACCAAATGACACAAGCAAAAACGACGCACCACAGCCTTGGTCACGATGAAGAGACTAATTTATTTTTTCTGACTCCAATCTTTTATAATTCTCAAAAGATGCCAGTGGATTGGAGGGTGAACGTGCCACCTCTCCAACGACACTGGACAAACTACCTGTACATCAAATTTCTCCGCCTCTATGAAAGAATGCAAAACAATAGGTTGTTTACAGAAAGTTGTGTGAGAAAGTTCTCTACAAGAATGTAAACTCAGAAGGCTTTAGAAAACTCTTGATAACCAGGGCGACAGGAGCTTGCTTGAGTTCTTGATTTTATAGGGCACATGCTTGTATTAAAATTGAACAGAGTATAAGTATTCTACTTATTGAGGCTAAATCTGTTTTCACTGAAGTTAATAATAGTTTTGACATTATTTTCAGGAGAAAATAATATAACCCAACAAATCTGTTCTAAAGTTCATGCTTGATAAGACAGATTGCTGCAAGGATGCCACAGGAGCAGTTATTTCTATGAGGTCTTGTAAATGCTGGCAAAATGTCATTTGAAGACCTTGGGTTTTTTTACCCCTCAGAGAGAAGTAGTAGATTAAACTCCTCATGCCTAATAAGCTGTAATACACAAAGGCAATTCATCCTGAATTTCCATAGCATGCAACTCTATCCAACAATTTCAGAAGCTTTTATTAGTTAATAAGAAGAAGGAACCATTAATTAATAAGAGAAGGAACCATTTTCTTTTTCAATAGAAGTGCCTTACTTGACTCGTTCTTGAGAGACTTATTATTTAGCATTGTGTGAATGCTAAAAAGGTTTAAAGTTCTCTGAAAAAAATTATGCTTCATTTTCTTTAGTATGGCCTGCATTTTTCAGAACAGTAAATTACACAGTTTTATTTCCCCACTAAAGTCCAGTGTTCTATGTCTTCGTTCAAAAGTCTAAAACAAAGAGTTTGAATTTGTTTCCTACTCAAAGCTGTATTAACAATACAGGGACATGTAGACATACAGACTATTCTCTGTATTGACTCTGAATAAAACACTCCATGGATATTTTGGAATTCTGAGAGAAGTCAAGTGAGTGAGTACATTACTCACATTATTTTCCTTCCTTTTTCCTTTGAACATATTTTAAAATGTGATCAAAGGTGTTCAGTGCTTTACACACTGTTCAGTGCTTTATACATACATTTAAACAACAAAGCTGCCAGTATAAAGCTTTCTTTCTGACTGACATACACCATCATTCTGAGATGAGAAGCAGGAAATGATGACACCACCTTATGTTTAAACAACAGCCAAAGCATTCTTTTAAATTCTGCTCTCTTGAGACGTGTCACCCTGAAGTGAAATTTATAATACATGTGAAGAGCAAGAGTTTGCATCATCCTCCTACTGTATCCCAAAAAATTAACCCTAACAAATTAAAACTGACATTTTCTTTAAATATTTTTTTACCTGACAAGTTTACCAGAACTGTTCTTGACTGTACCACCTATAATCAGCTCCTCCTGCCAATGCATGTATTTTCTTGATAGTCCATAGCATCCACCACTCAAAACAAGGGCTACATCAAGAGGCTAGAAAAAGTTATAAAGAAGCAGTTAATAGGTTTCATAACTTCATAAATTTGTACCTTAATTCAGCACCCAGTGAACTAGAATCATGGATGTTAAAGACCATCTGGGTAGTCTACTAGAAGAAAGGCATTCAACAAATCAAGCTAAGAAATCACCCAGGTGCTTGTTGACCAGGTGGCAATTTCTCCAAAGTCTAATGTGGCTGATAAAGGGATATATAAATTCAAGGTTCGTGAGTTCAAATTCATCACAAAAATCAACAAAACTGGTGCTACTTGAGGAAAGGCTTTTCTGCATGGCATGGGGGTGCAGCAGCAGCTGTGTTCCAGCAGTGGCTATTGTCTGTCTGAGGGACCAGTTTGCTGAAATGCCACATTACTGCAGTGCCACAGCAGCAGCTGACAACCGTACTTTCACTCTAAATGCACAGGATTAAGCATTGCATCACACAACGAGGCAAAATCCATGACTGTGAGCTAACAGCGGGTAACAGGAACAGAAAAATGACATCATGCAAGAATACAAGCTATATACTGCTTGGAAGAAAATGGTACTTTCTTCTATTCTGTTTGACCTTCCCCCCCAACCTTCCCCACCCCCCAGCCTCCCTTGAAAAGACATGCACAAGGACAAGCAAACTTACTTTGGTGGAATTTTTATTGGGAGCTGTGATTGGGCAATCGGGATCAGCAGGATTCAGGCAGGGTCGATCCATATAACCATGACCAACCTCCGCTTTATTCAGCATTTCTTCCCAGCTCTCCACTTGGTAGTTTATTTTCTTTAACTCTTCCAAGAATTCTAAGGGGTCAAAGTTGATCCACTGCAAAGGAGGCTTCCCTCTGCAAGAGCAACCAGGAGAAAGGACACATAGAAAAAAGACAAAAGAAGTTCTGAAATAAACATACTTTAAAATTCATGTTTGAACAAATAACTGAGTTATTTTCTGCTACAAGATAAAACCTTTTCTGGTAAGGCTGTTTCATAAAATGTAAGGCTTGCTTTCATTAGATTTGTTTATGTACTTTTCTTGAAACCCAGCTGTAATTTGAACGAAAATACTTGGTTCTTACAAAGCTATCTTGTAAAACTGGTTAAAAATACTTTCACTTACAAACAAAGCAAAACAAATTATCAAGAACCTAAATAACAAAAAAGCAGCCAACTGCTGCTTCAAAGAATTAGGGGGGAGGGGAGAAGGACAGAAGAGAGTGGGCTGAGGAAAGAAAGCCTTTCTCATAGTATCAGATTACTTCTTGCTAGTCTAATAATCATCTTGCAAATGTAATCAATCAATATAACTGATCTTTGTTTATTTGTAACAATACTGTGCTCCTTCAAATGCCCTGGCAGCTTGACTATCAACCATCAAGCCTTCCTGCTACCATGGCTGTCACCACTATCACTGTCACATCTCCCACCCCCCACTACTGAATTTGTGATGTTGACAGACCAGAAAGGCTTTTGACTGCCTTATTCTGTGGTTCAAACCACACTGTATCTGCTTAACCAGGCTTAAGTCATTATTCTGAATCTCCCAACCAGAAAACACAAACCCCCTTATTTCCCCATCTAAAACTGTACACTAAAGGTTAGGAGATGGCCATTGCAAATTGCTTTTGCAGAGACATGCAAACCAGGACAGAAACAATAACTCAAATGCTAACTCTTGCATAATTAACAGAAAATGCCTGCACAGATTAACAATTAACTCTTTAAAGAATTCAGGGCATCTAATACCACACTCGTAAACTGCGAGAAACCACCCATAAAAGATACTATATGGTTTCTTTAATGGCCTCTCAAGCAAAGGATTTGTTCTTTATTCCTCAGGAAGACTTGGGAATTAACCCAAGACATTTTCTTAGATCTAAAATTCCCAGACAACCAATGTTTTTGTATTTTATGGGGGGAAAAAAATCCACCAGAAACAACTTTGTTGGGATAAAAAAAGCAAAGCATAAAATTCTTAAAACTCCAACTCAGAATTTACATTTTAATTTGCATGCTAGCAGCACAGGAAAAATAAAAGAGGATTTAAATTGAGGTTTACAAATAATCTCATAGAAACAGGTAAACCTTGTGTTAAATGAAAAAGAAATCCATGTGTATTTTCTATTCAGATACACTACACTTCATATTTTATTTTTCCTGTTAAATCAGAATCTGAATAAACAATGGAAATTAAACTGAAACAGTGCACACAGTTATACAATTTTCAACATTCAGACCAGAAAGTTACGAAAAAACATCCTTACAATAGGTAGGCAGTTCCTGACTGTAGCTTTGCTCCCTCCCAGAAGCAGTCCAAAGGAGTGATAATTAAGCAAGGATAAAGATATTCTATGATCTGTCAAAATCAGAAAGAGGAAAAACACAGTCACACGAGAATACAATCAATGCAGCACAAGATGAATCATGAAAATACACATATCTTGCAATTAAATGCCTGCTACACATACCTGGTCCATGTAACCTGCTTCTGTGATGAGTTCTCCTGATTTGTAACACAAATGTTCCAATTTCCACTGTCTATAAGAAATATGAAGGACAAATATTTTCTTTTTGCACAATTACTGATAAGTAATTTTGAAAATGTAAGAGACATTTAAAACTGTGACTCATAAACACACACTGGCCTCAAGCAGCAAATCATTGAGCAAGGCAAATGTTATTAAAAACAGATATACTAGACCTCACCAAAAAAAAAATAAAAAACCAACAACTTTCATTATTTCAGTTGTTGCAGTTGTTGCCATATTCTCTGTAAAACTCATTCAAAATAAGGGAGGTGCTTTTGTACATACAGCCTAGTCAACACATGTTAATGGGACAAAAATACATCTTGTATTTTTGTCAGTCTCATTTATATAAGACTGCTTGTGACTTAAGTCAGTCTCATTTATATGAGACTGCTTAGTGATGCCAGTAAGAGAAAAGCTCAGAGGACTCAAATATAGTCAGCGGACCAAGACATGCAGAAGAAAATAAACCATTAAGATTCCTGCCTTCCTATTTCAGCTGTATTACAACTTCCACTACCATGGCTTCCAATGACTTAGGGCAGGAGTTGCGTAACAGATAATTGGAGCCTTAGCAGTAGCTCATGGAAGAACCATCTGGGTGTGCTGAAAAGATCTGCTGAAAGACAGGGAGCTTTGTGCCTCACAGGCAGCACTCCTAGGCACATCACTGTGTAAGTAGTAACCCCAGCAGAACCATTTTTCAGGGAGACATCCTAGCCCTGTGCTGGTACCTTTCTGAGGTCCTGAGGTGCACCATTATTATTTTTCTGTTGGATAACACACAACTGCCAACCATCAGTATGGGGCCACAGACACTCTTTAAGGCACAGTCTGTTGTCTATGTTATTGAACAGCTCTTATTACACCTGCTGGCATTTCCCTTTACAGACAAACTGTTGGAAGAACAGCAGCCTCTGCCACTGTTCACAGCCATTATGTACCTCATTATGATATTAGCAAGTGAATTCAACTCTAATATGGAAGGATTTTCAATGTTAGGAATCCTATCCATAAGGTTCGACATTTAAGACCACAGACATCATTCCTTTACCTAAAGAAATGCTGCAAGCTGTAGCATGTCT